>NC_044987.1:16766258-17113997 GCF_008728515.1 Papio anubis
TGGAGCCTGTTTTACGAAACACAGCATCGGGGTGGTGCTCAATGTTAAACGGCAGAGAAGATTAAATGGGCTGAAGGCTGGGCGTCTGTCACATGACAACCAAGCCCATAACTTCCATTTTCTATTAAAAATCCATTTCCCCCTTTAACCAGAAGAAGCTTTGCTGTTGATCTGAGTGTCTCTCTATTTATGAAGTGTTCCCCCTCCTCTTCTTTCTTTCGGTAAATATGCCTGGTTCTGTCTGCAGAGGGAAGAAAGAGCTGCGGGGAGTGACTGAGATTGGAAGGGAAAGGAGGAGTCTCTGTCAGGGGATTTGCTTTCCAAATTGGGACCAGCTTGGAGAGAAGACATGAGGGGAAACTTTGTCAGAGCCCAAACTTTGAACTCAATGATGTGATGGGAAAAGCTCGGGTTTGGAGCTGGTTGAATTTTGACTCTGTCTCTTCCTGGCTGTAGGATCTTGGAGAAGATGTCGACTCCTTCAGCCTCCTCTTCCTCACCCTTAAAATGAGGCTAACAGGCCCTCTGCCTCATACCTTTGTGTGGGGATTAGATGGCCAAGCCTGGTGCCTGGCACAAGAAGGCGCTCCATAAATGTTAGTCTCCTTTCTTTTGGGGACTCCACACCCTTAGGCCAATAAGATTTTAGGGAAATAGATGTCCAGCCAAAATGCCACAGAAGTTAGACATGAGGACTACAAGGACTTGGATAACCTCAGGCGCCACTGTCAGGGACTGTTGGACACCTCAAACCTTGCTTTCCCAAGCTTGCAAACCTCCAAGTATCCCCCACTGCCTTTGACCCCCACTGTCTTCCACCACTGAGGCCCAAACTCAATCCAGCTGGTTTCACCTCTTCTCCCCAAACCCAATCCAGCTGGTTTCACCTCTTCTCCCCAAACCCAATTCAGCTGGTTTCACCTCTTCTCCCCCAACCCCCAAACCCAATTCAGCTGGTTTCGCCTCTTCTCCCCAAACCCAATTCAGCTGGTTTCACCTCTTCTCCCCCAAACCCAATTCAGCTGGTTTCGCCTCTTCTCCCCCCCAAACCCAATTCAGCTGGTTTCGCCTCTTCGCCCCAAACCCAACCCAGCTGGTTTCACCTCTTCTCCCCAAACCCAACCCAGCTGGTTTCGCCTCTTCTCCCCAAACCCAACCCAGCTGGTTTACTCGCCTCTTCTCCCAAACCCAACCCGGCTGGTTTGGCCTGCTTCTCCCCAAGCCCAGCCCAGCTGGTTTTGCAGCCTCTTCTCCCAAACCCAACCCAGCTGGTTTAGCCTCTTCTCCCCAAACCCAATCCAGCTGGTTTCGCCTCTTCTCCCCAAACCCACCCACTGCTCCAGCCTGCAAGGTTTCCACAGGGCCCCCTAACATGCATGCCTCACCCACTGTTGTTGGGCTGTCTTCTCTGGGAGTGCCCCCCCTTGTCACCCCACCTATCCTGGTCTTCCAGCTCAGCTCAGCTCCTATCTCTTCCCAACGCTTTTTCTCTGGCTGCTGAATAACTTTCCCCTTCCCTCCCCATAGCTCTTGGCTAAATCAGTGCTTTCAGCTGGCCTCACGCATGGCCAGGTGCTATTGTTTAACCTCCTCTCCTGTTCCCCATCTCCTTTATAAGCTCCTGGAAGGTGGAGCAATTCTCCTTGTCTTTGATGCCTCCCACCGTACCTGGGATACTGTGGTGCAGCGCGGCTGGTGCTTGGTAAAAATCTCTTGAGGCGATGAACGTCTTCTCTGGTCCCTGGATCAGAAATGACTGGGGAAGGAGGACACTGAAGGGTGCAGGAGTCAGGTGAGAGGAAGTAGCGTTTGGAGAGGGCTTGGAATTCTGCAGGGCTGCAGGGTGGAGCTGTGCCCTTTCATCCCTGTAGTAACCTTAGGCACCCTCGACCCCTCAGGGAGAGTGAACAATCCCCATCTCATATTAGAACATCCTCATGGGGAATCAAGAACTGCCCTATTCCATTCCACCCTCTCAGCAGCTCTGGGAGGCAGCTAAGATGGTGCAATCACATCCTGCCCTTTTGTAAAGGAGGCTCAGGAGGGCTAAGTGGCTTGCCTGAGGTCACACAGCAGGTGAGGGGTGAACCCCCAGAGGGGAGGTAGTTCTGTCAGACTTCAAGGCAGGGGTCTGGGGCCCCTCTGGGAGCTTGCTGGGGCTTTGTCACTGCTCTGAAGATTCAAATGAGTCTGAGAAGGTGGGGAAGCCCCTGCTGTAGAGGCCACACCAAACTCCATGAGGCCAGAGTGAGGACATCAGGCTCCTACTACTCCCACTTCTTTCCCTGGAGTTCTGAACACACCCATTGCTTCTGTGGCCGCTTACCCACTGCCCATATGCCCAGCCTTCAATGTGGCACATAGCAGAGATTTGAGGTATTTGCTGGTCTGTGCCTCAGTTTCCTCTTTATGTGTTTGCTCACTCCCTTCTCTTGGCAGGTAGGGCGAGGTTAAATTAATGCTTATTTAAGGGTTTCTGCATTCTGAGCTGACAGGTGCCTTGCGATGGTAAAATATGAACCCAATGTAAGTGCAAAATGCTATTGTTTTACACCTGAGGGTGATGTTTCATAATGGCCATGCACTGTCAGAGCCGTACGCAGAAATGAATGGTGTGTCTAATCCTCCCTTGCTCCCCCAGACTCAGAAGACAGAAGCTCACATCCCACAGTGGGAGATATATGAGGCTCCTTGCCTTTTGCTATAAATCTGCCTTTTCATCAGTCCTGACAGGTGGCTGGACAATCCCAGTCAATTCATCAATTAAATCTACCCATTTGTAGTTGCTGGGAACCTTGTGTCCTTGGCTTCGGCAAGATCCAAGGCCCAGGAGTGCAGGAAGGCTGCTGTCATTGTGGTTGATGCTCCTGGAGGGAGCAGAAGGGGCCTGGGAAGTGGCCGTCTCAGGAGGCAGGGAGAGTGGAATGGATTTCCAGCCACTAGAGAAGGAGAGTGGGATGTGTGTTTGGAATACGGTTGGGGTGGAGGAAGGGTTGGGGAAAGTACCCAGCCTGAAAAACCATGTTCTGTGGTTTGATTTGTCTTCCATGGAGTTTCTGCAGTAGAGCAGGAGGTACATTCCCCAGCTCTGAGGCAAGGCAAAACTGGGTTCTAGCCTCAGCTCTGGCATTTGCACATTGTAGCACTTTGGGGAAGTTAGTGAACTTCTCAGAGTCCTAATTTCCTTATCGGTAAAATGGAAATAATAACAATAACACCCCCTAGGGAATTATGAAGATTAAATATAATATCTGTATAATATAAATACAGTATCTAGAATGGACCTGGCACAGAACCTGGCCTGTAGTTAACAATGAAGTCAGTGGTGGCTATTATTATTGCTGGAGGTATTGTCATTACAGAGGGCTACATCATACTTAGCCTTAAGAATTTACTTACCTTCTCACATGAATCAATTCCTGAATTCCTCCTTGTCAGGGATTCTCTCGGCTTCCTAAGTCCATTTACAGGCACCATAGAGTCTTTCTGTAATGTGATGGATTTTTGGCTCCCAAATCCATGAAGCTGCCAGGGTGAGAGTGCCTGATTAACTAGGTTTCTCAGGAGGCACCCAGGACCCCCGAGCAATGTCCCTGTTCCCAAAAGCAAGGTATTGTCTGAAATGCCCAGAATCCAACAGAAATCGCTCCCAGGAAGGAGTATGCATGTCGTGTATGTGCATGTATGTGTGTGTGCACCTGTGTGTTCTTGGCCAGCTGAAAATGGAAGTTGGTGGCCAAGTTGTGTCTGAGGGAGGTGAAAATCCCCTCTTTATTATTGCAGTGGTTATGCTGTGGTCATACATCACAGAATGGTTAAGAGAGAGACTGTAGGGTCAAATTGCCCAAGTCTATGTCCCAGTGCCCTCACTTACTGGTTCTGTGGTCTTGAGTAAGTTGCTTTGATCTCTCAGTGCCTTAGTTTCCTCATCTGTACACTGGGATACTGATAGTACCTATGTTTTAGTGTTGTTGGGATAATTAAAAGAAGTCATATAAGTAAAGTCCCTAGCAACAGTGCCTGGCACATAGAAGATGCTTAACAAATATTTGCTGAATGGATGTCAGTAAGGAAGGCTTTCAGAAAGTGAGAAGAATCTTGGAAGTGGGACCTGCTAAGTGTGTATTCTAAGAGAAACCTCCTGAGCCTCAGTTTGCTGCCTGGTGAAATGACATGATTTCATGCTCTTGGGGAACACTCTAGCCACAGCAAGTCAGTCATGCTTCCAGAGCTTCTAAGGGTCCTGTGCAGAGCAGACTTGCTTGGCCACCAATTTTGTGACTGTCACAAGAGTAGGCAGCATGAGGAGGAGAATGGCAAGGCCATGTGGCTCCCTTCTCCAAGAAAGTGTCTTTCAGCTGCTATGAGTGCAGTGCCTGGTGGGGACAGCAAATGCATTTGCTGCTAAGAGGATGCTCCTGACACCGCAGCAAGAAGCCCACGAATGTGTTTTCCAGCACGTCTGCTAATGGCTTCATCACAGCTTTTTATGAGACGATGTGAATTGCTCTGACCAATGAGGCTTAATGGCCATCCTCAACGAGCTGCCTGGTATATTCTCCCCGGAGGCTCGGCTCAGAGTTAAGCCAAGAATATTAATATGGCCGGATGTGGGCCCTCCCCCATCCTATAAAGTTGTGGAAATTGAGGTCAAGTTGGGTCCCCTGCAACGTTCTTTAAACAAGCAGCGGAGTGGTTTGCTCGTTGATCTTCCTGGTGGAGAGGGAGTGGTTTCCAGCTAGAGACCTGGGACCCTGCCCTCTCTTCCTCTAGGTTGGTGTCCACTTGCTAGGCAGTGGATTTCTTAAAGGGGCAGGCTCCTCAAGAGGAAGGGGGGCACCCCTTGATTCCAACATTCAGGGCTACTGGGATAAGAGCAGGAAATATCTAGGCCTGATGCTGGGATAAGAGGAACAGATGGCTAGTCCTCCCAGTCAGGTGGATCTGCCACTGCCAGCTGTAATCATAAGAACATTCTCCCATGTGGTTGAGGGTTGGAATGGCACCATGTCAGAGATGGAAGGGGGTCTTTGCAGTCTCACCCATCCTCTCCCTCCACTTTCCAAGTGAAGGAGCAGATGATCTGAGTGAGGAAGGGAATTGCACAGTCACATGGTGTCAGGGCTGAGTTTAGAAGCTGGGTCTTTTGGCCTTAGTCTAGATCTTATCCACCCACTCTTCTGCTGGCCCTCATTCAGTCCTCTGTGGCAACACATTTCTCAAATTGGCTATCAGGGTCTCCTGCACTCTTCCATCTTCCATTCCAGGCGAGCATCCCGGCTCCTGTAGCCATTCATCTCAGAGCATGGTCTTGAGACCTTTTGCAACTTTCATCTGTGGGACGGTAGAAAGAGCACTATAACTCTCTTTAGGAGCAATGGGGTCACGTTTTAGTTCTGTAACCTAGCTGTGTGATTCTGAACAAATTCCAAAAATCCTGGGTTTCTTTTTCTTTTTCTCTTTTCTTTTTTTTTCTTTTTCTATCTTTTTTTTTTTGAGACAGAGTCTTGCTCTGTTGCCCAGGCTGGAGTGCAGTGGCACGATCTCTGCTCACTGCAACCCCCGACTCCCGGGTTCAAGCGATTATCCTGCCTCATGCTCTCGAGTAGCTGGAACTACAAGCACGCGCGCACGGCTAATTTTTGTATTTGTAGTAGAAACGGAGTCTCATCATGTTGGCCAGGCTAGTCTTGAACTCCTAACCTCAGGTGATCCGCCCACCTCGGCCTCCCAAAGTGCTAGAATTACAGGCATGAGCCGCCGCACCTGAAGGCTGGGGTTTTCTATAGATCAGGAACTGTCTCTGATTCACCTTTGCCAGTGCCTGCTATATAGTCAGTGCCCAATAGGCGCTTACTGAGTGACTGATGCTTGAAGGTCAGGTGAATGAGTGCAGCCTGTCGCAAGCCTCCGTGGCTTGTGTGGGTATTGTTAGAGCCCATGCTAACCAAGTCTCTCCCCTTGCCTCTCCTGCAGCCCGCCCTGAAGATGTCGGCACCAGCCTCTACTTTGTAAATGACTCCTTGCAGCAGGTGACCTTTTCCAGCTCCGTGGGGGTGGTGGTGCCCTGCCCGGCCGCGGGCTCCCCCAGCGCGGCCCTTCGATGGTACCTGGCCACGGGGGACGACATCTACGACGTGCCGCACATCCGGCACGTGCACGCCAACGGGACGCTGCAGCTCTACCCCTTCTCCCCCTCCGCCTTCAATAGCTTTATCCACGACAATGACTACTTCTGCACCGCGGAGAACGCTGCCGGCAAGATCCGGAGCCCCAACATCCGCGTCAAAGCAGGTAAGGGACAAGACGCCTGCTGCCCCAGCGGCACGGGAGAAGGCTGTGCCGTCATTCTGAGGGTATGTGTGTAACATGCTCGGGGCGGGGGCGCGTGCAAGAAGTCATTCACCCAAGAACAGTTTTGTTGTTCACCTTTGCATCTTAGTTTACCACTGGCTGTGTGTCCATAGGCATAAGAGACTCTTTCTCTCTTTCTCTTTCTTTCTCTCTTTTTCTCTTTCTTCTTTCCTCTTTCTCTCTCTCTCTCTCTCTTTGAAACAGAGCCTCACTCTGTCGCCCAGACTGGAGTGCAGTGGCGAGGAGACATCTTCCTAAGCTTCAGTTTTCTCATCTGCAAAGTGGATGCAACTGCCTACCTCTGTATCACCACGTGTGACGGTTAAATGAGATGGTGCTCATTTAAATGAGGTGCTCACTTCAGCCCTTGACTTATAGAAAATCCAGTGAGGTTTTCTTGAAGCCTTTTATTAAAAAATAATAATTAAAGAAAAGTGCACACATTATAAGTATGTAGCTTGATGAAATTTTACAAAGTTCAACTAACACTCAGATCAAGAAATACAACATCAGCACCTTAGAAGCCTTCCTCAAGCTTCTTTTCCCACACTATCCCTCTAAGAGCCACCACTATTCTGATTTCTAACAATATAGATATTTTGCTTATTAACTTTATACAAATGGAGTCCAATGGTATGTATTGTCTAGACCTTTTGCTCACCATTCTGCTTATGGGATTTACCCTTACTGCTGTGTGTGGTAGGAGGTTGGTTGTTGTCACTGTCATCTAGTGTGCTATCATGCAGCTAGAACACACTTTCTTTGTCTGTTCTACTGCTGAGGGGACGTCTGAGGATAACACATCTCATGAGAAAAGGCATTTTGGTGAAATTCACAATGGAATACTTTTAGCAGTGAAGGATTTTGGTCTTTGGAAGAGTAGATGGAGGTGAGGAAGTAGCGTTTCTCAGGTGGTCTACTTTAAGAAAAAAAGTCTCATTTATTTGGATTAGGGCAGGAGGCCAAGGGGACAGCTTAGATCAGCCATTCTTCACTAGGACATCAGGGTACACTGGCGTGTCATAATCAGTGGCAAGGTGGGTCTCGGATCATTATAAAGCACTGAAGTTTTGGGAATGGTTTTCAACTTAGAGACCCAGCCCACTGCAATGGTGCCAGGCCTAGGTCACGCCATCTTTTCCAGGGACTGTGTTGGACCAACCAAGAAGAGTGGTTCTGGGAAAGGCCTCCCAACCAGCATGTGGTGACAGACCCTCTCTGACTTTTTGGGGTCCTTTTGCCTTAGGGACACCTCTCATAAAAGCAAGGTTTAAAGTAGCTGGGAACGGGAGTGTGTAGGGGTGAGGTGGGGTGAGAGCTCTGCCTCATTCCATCGGTTGGTTTGGGGCTAGACCATGAGCTCTTAGAACACAGAGTTGCTCAGGGTTTCTCCCCGGACTCCCCATGGACTCTTTTTAAGAGCAAGTCCTTTGCACTGCTCAACCCCAATGCAACACCAAGTGCTGGACTAGGAGCCCTGAGGCCTGGATTTGGAGCCCAGCTCTGGCCTCCACAGCGTGGAGGATTGAGTTAAGGGGAAGGGACCGTGTTTCCTGTCACCTCCCCCTCATTGGGTTAGGATGCAGTTTTCATAGTAAGTGTATAAATGTGTTTTTACAAATGAAGAGATTAAGACAAAGAGAAGTTAAGTCACTTGTCCAAGGGCACACAGCCAGTTAATCACAGACATGCAGCTATCATGAAAAGTGACATTATCAAAGTGCTTTCCTTGTGCTGGGCCTTTCATATGCTGCTCTTATGGTGATTTCCTTTTACAAATGAAGAAACTGAGGCTCCAGAAGGTTAACCAACCCTTGTCCAGGATCACACAGCTGGCCAGAGGAGGAGGCAGGGCCCACTTGTTAGATGCCATTAACCATAAACCTCTGCTGACTCCCTGGGACGTCACGGGTGGCGTGCACTCCAGCCCGCCCTTTCCACTCCGCCACCCTGCCTCCCTCCAAGGTCCATTCCCCTTGTTCTCTGTGCTCTCCCATAGCTGGAGTCAGGGCCCTGCCCAAAGCCATGGAAGGGCTGGACCACAGAGCCACCAGTGCCTCTCCTCTCTTCTCTTTCTTCCACCTCAACTACATCTCCTCCTCATCATAGCCACAACTTGGAGAAGGGGAAAGAATAAAGGCCGAGGGAGGGCCAGGGAGAGCCAGGCTGACTGGAAACACAATCAATTAAGAGACTCTTGATGATGCCAGAGGGGCTGCAGGTGCATAGTCAGGGAGTGGGGATGGGCTGCCAGGGCCCTAAGTGTCACCTTGGCAACCATCGTAGGGAGAGGAGGAGGGCACGCTGCCCAGGTGCCTGCTGAGGGACAAGGTCGGGAGGCAGCAGGGCTCTGGATGTTCCAGCTTTACTTGGCAGAGAAGGGCGTGGAAGGATCAAGCGAGGCCTGGGAGAGGCCAAACGGAGGACAAGGCAGAGGCAGAAGCCTGGGTCCCATTCCTAGGGCTGGGTCTGCCTGCCTGTAGGGGCCAGACACATACAGTGGCTGCAGGTGGCAGTGCCCCAGAAGCCAGCTGAGGCAGGAGGTGGGCACTGTGGGGGAAGGGATGGTTCTGAAAGCAGGGGCAAAGCTGGGGGTCAGGGAGGGGTGCTCTAGAGGCTGCAGCCAGGGTCAGAAGCAGGGAGAAAGTGGCAAGGATGCTCTGTTTTGAAGAATCTTGGAGACTGTGTCCATGTCTCGAGTTCTGTATGCTCAGAGCCAATCACAATCCCAAACATTCTCTCCCTTTGTCCTTGTAAGTTCAGGATCTGAACTACATTTCTGAGCCTGCTTTTCACGTTGAAGGAGCCCAAAACTCAGTTGTTAGAGCCTGTGTCACAGGTTTTGTTTGGGTGCATTATGGTCACTGTGCCCAAAATAATTGCCACCCTGGGTCTAACAATAATTCAGGAAATCTGGTTTGGTTTTCTTAGGGGAATTCTAGCATATTTCCATATTACCTGCACATCCCTTTGGTGAATATAACATTGCAGGGCTTAGGTGCTGCCCTCAAGGCTCTTAAAATCTAATATGATTTGCTAATACCCAAATGGGAAAGGTTGGAATTTGGATGGATGGTCTTGCAGAGGGAGGCCAGATATTTTTGAGGGAGAAAAGGCTGCCCAGTAGGATGGGGAGGAGGCTGATGGAGAAGGAGTTGCCCAGACAAGAACAAGATCATGGCAGGGGCTTCTGGGCTGGCTAAGAGGGAGAGGGGAAGGAAGAAGTGAGGAAGGTGAGGCTGAAGGAGCAGAGGGAGTTGAGCTGACTCTGTTCCTTTCTGGGGACCCTCACCACATCCTTGTGACACTCTTCTCTTCCCCACTGCCAATCTCTCTGCAGTTTTCAGGGAACCCTACACCGTCCGGGTGGAGGATCAAAGGTCAATGCGTGGCAACGTGGCCGTCTTCAAGTGCCTCATCCCCTCTTCAGTGCAGGAATATGTTAGCGTTGTGTCTTGGGAGAAAGACACAGTCTCCATCATCCCAGGTAAGAAGCGTCCTGGGGCTGCGGCAGACGGGTGCTCGCTTTGTGGGGACTGGGTAAAGTAGAGATGCCTGAGCTGGTTGTTGAGGTCAACAAGATCTTGAGATTGGCCCTGGGGAGTGATTTGTTATTGTTCTGGTGATGCTTTGGCAAAACAAAAAAGTATCTTTGGTCTTGGTCTGGCACGTCTCTGTGTGGGGTGTTGAAGACCCACACGCTGGTCTTGACTGGGTGTGTGAGGGTGCCATCAGACACCCAGTGCAGTGGAAGCCCCATCCTTTCTGACTGCTCGGGTTTTGCTTGACCCAGTCCTTAGGCAAGGCTGGAAGCACCTTACCTGCGAAAGGTGGCAAGGGGACGAGGGATGAGAAGAGGGTTTGTGGTCTGTGTTCCTGCGTTGTGTGACTAAAACAGGGAGCACTGCCTCCTTGGAGGACCTGACTTCAGGAAGCTTGTGTATGGGGACTTTCCTTCTTTCCTTCTTGCATGAGTTGGCTAAAGACTCCATCGGAATTCTAGCTGGCCTCGCTTTGAGGCTGATGTTGGGAGATGGGGTTCATACCATGTTGTGGGTTCATCTCAGTACAGCTGCTGTGATTACGAATCCCTCGTTATAGGCTCCTTTTACCTCTGTGGGGTTGTGTCTCCCACAGGAAAACAGGTATGGAAGCCCCAAGAGAGGACCTCAGGTCCTTAAAATACCTCTAGGCCTCCATTTACAAAACTGAGATTTTTCCATCACCAGTTTCTTCCTCTCTGCACATTGCAGGGGTTCTGCTGCGTTTTCTTCCTTTCTCTCCCAAGGACCTTTGTTTCCCTTGCTGTAAATTGGAGCAGCTTGACCAGGTGATCTGAGTGCCCTTTGAGCATTAAGGTCCCATAACTGATTGTATGAAATGATTCTTGTTCCTCAGGGTTGATGGTTTAGTTGGGGAAGATAAGACTTCTATTCATGGAACCTTTAAAGCAGGGGTTCTTAAGCCTGCCACCCATTTAAATCCCCGAGGAACTCCTTTAGAAACACCAGTGCTGGCCGGGCGCGGTGGCTCACGCCTATAATCCCAGCACTTTGGGAGGCTGAGGTGGGTGGATCACGAGGTCAAAAGATCGAGACCATCCTGGCTAACACAGTGAAACCCCTTCTCTACTAAAAATACAAAAAATTAGCTGGGCATGGTGATAGGCGCCTGTAGTCCCAGCTACTCGGGAGGCTGAGGCAGGAGAATGGCGTGAACCCAGGAGGTGGAGCTTGCAGTGAGCCGAGATCGCACCACAGCACTTCAGCCTGGGGGACAGAGCGAGACTCCGTCTCGGAAAAAAAAAAAAAAAAACACCAATGCTTAGCCTCAAATCAACTGAAGCAGACTCTGCCAGGAGTAGAGCCTGGGCATCAGCCGTTTCAATGCTCGCTAGGTGGTTCTGATGTGTACCTAGGACAAGAACCATGCTCTGGCGTGTTGACAGCTAATGCAGCAGGAGACTTTCTTTGAGACATTAATTTGCCTTTTTCGCTCAGTACTTTTTCCTTCTCTCAGTTCCAAGCAGATGGCCAGGCCATTATATCTCCAGACTTCAGAGCTTGTAGCAGGATGGGAATTCGAAGCTCCTGGAAGACAGCTGCTCCTCCTGTCTTTTGTAAAACCATAGGCTAACAGCAAAGGTTAGGAAGGGTGTTTTGTCTGGGGAGGAGAGCCTCTGAGGGCAAGGAACAAAGAGGAGATGAAAGGATGCCAGGGTTGGGGACGGTGCGGAAGGCTGCTCCCTGGATGCAGTCAGAAGAAGCGGTTGGACCCCGCAGGGGTGGCTGTGTGGGGCCCTCCTGGGTCCGGGACTGAGGCCAGGGTTCTTGTGTTCAAATGAGTCACAAGGTGCACAGCCCAAGAGCCAAAGCAATCATTCAGGCAGGGACCATGGGCTGGTGAGGACCAGAGGTACCCTGGACCTTGGCATACACTGGGAGAAGCCCCAATAATGTTGGGAACAATCTCCTGCCTATCTAGTAGAGTCAGATTTAAGGTGATTTAAAGAACATAAAGAAATGTGGTGTTCCTTATACACTTAAGTTTATGGACTAAGCATTATATCCATTAAATAATGATAATTTTTGCATTACAATTTTGGGGGTGCTTACTATATCCCAGGTACAGGGCTCAGAAACTTCCATACAGGATCTCTTTTTATCATCACAAAAAGTCCACAAATGTGTTTTCCCCTCTCCACTTTACAGAAGAGGACACTGAGGCTCAGAGAAGCAAAATACCTTCTGAATCACACTGAGCAGAGGGTGGGGCTGGAACCAGAGTCTGTTTTTTCAACCTGTGTGTTTAACCCCACACAGACATGCTTCCCCCACCATATAAATGTATCCGATAAAGTGTTACACTAGCTACAGTGGAGGCTTTAAATGTGTGCTATAGGCAGTGAGGGCTTTGGCTTTAGGAAGGGGGACAAATTGATGTAGGGACGACTTCATGGAATCAAGTGCAGTGTGGTGATTAAGAGCCTAGAATCTAGGACCAGACTACCCGCATTTAATACTCCATTGCTTACTAGCTGGGCGAGTCATTTACTCCCTCCGTTTCCCCACCTGTAAAATGGACTCATAGGGTTCGAGTAAGAATTAAATGAATCAATATATGAATGTCTAGAACACTGCTGGACACTTGCTGAGCACAGGTTATAGTGATTATTAGGTGGACGAGAGCATTGGCGCTGGCTGTTTGCTGCGGTGGTGTGTGTTTCTGGTATGGAGTGGTGTCTGTGTTCCCCACACGACTGCAGTTCCCATGGGCCAGCACTGGATCGTTCTCATCCACACATCCCCACTTCTGCACTCGGGGTAAATAAAAGCTCCCTAAATGATCAGTGAGTAGATGAATGGGTGGCCGGAAGAATTCTAGAGGAATCTGGGGAATGGCATGGACAAAGACATGGAATAAGGACAGCAGGCTGGGCGTGGGGTGGGGAGAAGACCAGATCAGATAGGAGAGCAGGAAGGTTAACTGGTTCCTGTGCTTAGGAGCTGGAGGCAGGGAGCTTCCCCCAGGCAGCCCTTGTAGTTGGTGCTTCAGGGCTGTCTTTGATGTCAAGACCGGGCTGGTGGCCCCAAAGGGCATAATTATCAGGGAAGTGGCCTTGATGCTAATCTGCGGGGGCTGTGTTAAGCTTTTGTTTTGCAGATCCCCTTTCTTTAGTTTGGCCTTGGAGAATTTTCTTCTCCTGCCCAGCCCTCCACCCCTATCCATAATCATTCTAGATCATTCGACAGCTATATGTTAGATCCAGGGCCAGTCTTCCCCAAGCACAGAAATCCAACTAGCATGATCATGGAGGACTCCATGAGAACCAGAGAGAGTAGTTTTGTCTTGTCCAGGCTCTGTAGGTGAGGGGACCAGAACTCCGGCCCGCATGCCACATGTTTTAATTTTGACAAAGGCAAGTAGTTTGATTTTTTATAAAAATAGGATTTTTTTCCACTAACCATATTCACACTGTGCCCAGTATGTGTGCTCTGTGTGTGTGTGTGTGTGTGTGTGTGTGCATTTTGAGGTGGGGAGGCTGGATGGCACTTCTCATGGTAGGGGAAGATTACATGGCAAGTTGCCCTGAAGGTTAATGGAGGATGGGGGAGCCAGGGATACTTCCCTCTGACACTTCAGGATCTGCTTCCGGAGCCAGAGGAACTGTGTTGACCTTGATTTCTGGATCTGCAGGGCTGGGCTTAGCTTCTCCACAAACCGCAAGTCCGGGAGGAGCTGGAACACAGAAGGAAGAGCAGGGAGACTGGTGTGGGCCCAGCAGAGCCCCAGGAGGCATCCCCTTGGGGATGCAGGTACCCTGGGAGGAGGGGGCCCTCATGTGGTTGCAGCCCCTGTTGGTGGGAGCTGTCCCACGCCTCTTTCTGAGGGAGTCTGGGAAGAATTGAAGGCTTGGGACCAAAACAAGCTCCATGAATTGAATGTTTACTCACAGGTTAGCCTTCCTGGCTCTCTCTGGCTATCCTGAAGCTGGCGAAGGAAACTCTCACCAGCTTTTTGGCTGTGCTTTGCCCAGGGCAGTGACAGGCTGGAGAAATAGCTCAAAGTGCTACCCTTTAGCCACCTCCTATACCCGCCTCCACTCCCTCAAGCAGGTCATCTTTCCATCCCGCTGTTTAAAGATGTGTGTATGAAGCACAGAGCCTCTCACTTTGTATCTGGCAGACTCCCACCCTTGCTTCTCTCTCCAGGGATTTGGTCCTGGTGTGAACTGGCTCTCTAAGGCTGGCAGGGTGGGGGTAAGAGGGCCAAGGGCTGTGCACAAACATAAATTAAAATTAAGGCCTCCAGTGAAGCTGAGATGTGGTTTAATTTCCCATCTGCATGATCACCATTACAATACATGTTATTGGATATAAAGATAAATCCGGCCCTGTTCCTAATAGCTTTTAATTTCCACCAGACCTGATTATATCAATGCGGGCCCCTTGTGGGAGTTTCCCAGCATGCTCTTCCCCAGCATCCTGACTGGCTGTCTTGGCCCCAGCGGGGAGTTTGGGACACTGCTCAGATGCGGGCCAGATGTGTCTGCTGCTGCTCAGGAAGACAAGCCTGCATCAGCTCCCTTGTCCATGCAAATTGGAATACTGAGTTGTCACTGTGCCTTGGCCGGCTGAAAGTGCGCTGAGGACACTGTTTGTTGTGAGTAGGGAGACACAGGGGCAAGGAGGCATCTGGCCAGAGGGGTCCTGTGACACGAGAAAAGGTCTCCTAGTGTCGTATAAGGATTCCTATCAGGCAGTGCTTCCTCCCAGGAGCCCACCTTTGGCCAAGAGAGCAAAGTAAACCACCAGCCTCTGTGGAATAATGAACTCCAGAGTTCCAGGGTGCCAAGTGGGTTTTCATAGCTCTCATTCCATTCAGCGATCTCTTCTGCCTGGGGTACAGTGGACCCCTCCTCTCTGTTGATGCCCTGGCCCTCTTTTGTCCCTTACACTTTTGTCTCTTACTCTTCCACGAGGCCAGACATAGGCCTGCCAGGCAGACAGTACTACCCTGGTTTCGTTCCCGGAGCCCTGCCTTCATTCTGTCTTGCATCCTAGTCCGTTGTTTCTGTCTGTCTGCCGCAGGAGGGTGTACAACTGTATCTTTTTCATCTTTTTATCCCCAGAACCAGCACAGCACTGTCACAGAGGAATAATAATAAGATTAATGATAATACCTGTCATGTATGGAGACCTCTTTTGGGTTAGGCATTTTACATATATTATCTCTAATCCTCACAATAACCCTTTAAGAGAGATATTGTTTTTATGTTCTGTTTTTGTTTTTATTTCCTCATTTAATAAATAAGGATGTTGAGGTCCAGAGCAGTTAAGCACGTTACCCAAGGCCACAGCTAATAAGAGATGCGGCCTGGATGTGAGCTGGTCTTCCATGTTCCTCTACTTCCCGCTGCCTCTCCGGAGCAGGCTCGGAATCGTTAGGAATCCGGTGTCCTTAGGTTTCAACATAGGAGGAGGGCCCATCTCTGTCTCCTGCACTTGCCTGGGAAGAGAAACCTATCACCAACCCTTGTGCTGACCTCTGGCTATGTGTGCAGTGACCAGAGGCTTGGGCTCCTCTAAAGGGCAACAGATCTCCAGCTTAAAAACCAGTGAACAAAACAGCCATCCTAACAAGAAGGCTTTGTTGGGTTCTGGCTCTGTTTTTGGCCCGGTGGGAGACACAAAGACTGTCCTAAACTGGGAATTTAGGATTCGGCTCATGTTGTCGGCTCTGATGGACAGGGATGGATAATCTCAATACAACAAACAAATGTGATCTTGGTTTGGCTTTGGAATGCAGATTCAATTTATTAATTACATTTTGCTCAGGCTGACATGAAGGTCACTTCTTTGGCTCCCACGAATCTACACCAATTTGAATGGGAGATAGGCACAGAGAGGGGAGGTGGTGCCAGTGCTGGAAACCAGTTTGGGCCACATGTAGGCTGTGAACATGTGGAATCACCGACTGTGAGAGCTGGAAAGTGCCCTGGAGACTGTCACTCAGCCTCTGCATTTATGGATAAAGAAACCCAGGTCCAGACCAACGCTCTCTCCTGCCATCTTCTCTCCTGTCTCCTGCTCTCTCTCAGGGTGCATGATTTTAACTACTCATGGGCACCTTTGTATTTCACTACAGATACCAGATATTTTTCCTCCTTTGTCTGTCTGAAGCCTACGCATCTTTCAAAGTCTGGTTCAAATACTACTTTTTCCATGATGTCTTTCCTCAATTTCTGCTAAGAATGGATTTGAAAGTCACCCAGATTAACCCACTCCAAGGGGCTCCTTTTCTGAACCCCCTCAAAACTTTATCGGTTCCTTGCTCAAGACACTAATCGTACTTTGTCCTGTAATTTTTTTTTAAAAAAGTCTGTTATCTCCATTACAGGAATGTATAATCATCAGGGGCAGGATTCATATTTTATTCAGACCTCTCTTCTCTCCAGTGATTAATGGTGATGACAAAATGACAGTCTCCCCTACTGAACTGTTCTGTGGCATGGAGGACACCGCGAGACCTGCCTAAGGTCCCGTAGCAAATCGGTGGCATTACCAGGGTCTCAGCTTGGTGGTCCTTCACCTCCATAATGCCGAGTTGCTTCTGTGGGTTCCTCTTGTGATTCTCTGCTGTTCAGGTATAGAATTGGAGACCTAAGCTCTCAACTACTTACGAGCCTGGAGAAAAGCGGCTGGGATTGTCACCCTGCACTAGTGAGAAATAGACGATAGATCCGAGGCAATTCAACAAAAGGGGCTTGGACCCCTGCTGGGTGCCAGGCACAGTGCCAGGCCTTGCAGAGGAGTCCAGGTTGGCCATGATCTGTTCCTGTCCTGGCTTCTGTCTTGGGACTATAGCGTCTTCCCACAAAGAGGAGGATACCACAGGAACATTCTTTCTGTTGATGGCCACACAGTAAGGCATGCTGAAGGAGACGGGGCTCAAGTCAGGCCCTGGAGTCTGTGACCAGGTCAAGAGGGCAGAGAAAGCACTTTGGGTGGAGGTGACAGTGCAGGCACAGGCAAGTGGGCAATGAAAGGGTGGGGTGATCTGGGAACATGGCTGGAGGGTAAGAAGTGGTGAGCAAACTGAGAGGTCACTGGGCCGTTTAACTCATGGAGGTACTGTCTAGTTCTAGGGAAAAAGAATAAGGGACAACATAATAATGAGTGATATTTATTGAGCACTTACTAAGTTGCCAGGCTCTGTTCTAAGCATTTGACATATGTAGCTTGCTTCACCTTCTCAGCAATCTGAAGAGAAGGGGACTTTCATTCCCCCATTTTGCAGATGGGCAAGCAGAGGCACAAGAATGCTAAGTAAATTGCTTAAAGGTAGTAAGTGGTGGAGCAACAACTTAAACTTATGTATTCAGACTCCATCATCTATGCTCCTAAGTGCTGCACTAAATTGTCTCCCACAGAATTCACATATATATAACATTTTATATGTATATATGAGACGGAGTCTCGCTCTGTCGCCCAGGCTGGAGTGCAGGGGCGCGATCTCGGCTCACTGCAAGCTTCGCCTCCCAGGTTCACGCCATTCTCCTGCTTCAGCCTCCTGAGTAGCTGGGACTACAGGCGCCCACCACCACGCCCGGCTAATTTTTTGTATTTTTAGTAGAGATGTGGTTTCACCGTGTTAGCCAAGATGGTCTCGATCTCTTGACCTCATGATCCGTCCGCCCTGGCCTCCCAAAGTGCTGGGATTACAGGCGTGAGCCACCGTGCCCGGCATATATATATTTATTTTTTGAGATGGAAGCTCGCTCTGTCACCCAGGTGATTTGGTTCACTGCAACCTCCGCCCCCCAGGTTCAAGTGATTCTCTTGTATCAGCCTCCTGAGTAGCTGGGATTACAGGCGCACACCACCACGCCCGGCTAATTTTTGTATTTTTAGCAGAGACGGGGTTTCGCCATATTTTGAAACTCCTGCAAACCAATAAGAAAAAGACAATGCGACAGAAAGTTGGAGAACAGTTATGAGCAAACAATTCACAGAAGATATAGTGGCATGTGGTGGAAAGAAGACAGGCTGTGGAGTCTGCTAGTCTTAATTGATGACCTTGCAAGTTACTTCCAAAGCCTCAGTTTAATCATCTGTAAAATGGGAATGATAAAACCTATTGCACATAGAATCCTTGAAATAAAAATTGGGCCTCGGAGGAGACTCAAATTCCTAAATGGGAAAGGAGTCACCTAAATGCATCAAAGAAATTGCCCATCTAGCTTCATGCAGTTGTGCAACCTTAGACCTCATCTCCCTCGCCCCATCTTCTCCATCGTCTGGCATCACCCACCACCTGTGCTACCTTTTTTGGGTGCTGGGCTAGAGGTGGTAAGCTAGGGGCTGCAGCCACCCAAAGGGGTGGTGGTCCTAGAGTCACAGATGAAGAGTGAATCCCCCTAAATATGATCTTGAGAAAGCTATAAATGACTGCAAGATGGATCACCACCATCATGTTTTTATCTCAAATATTCCATAATATTAACTGAATAGAATGACAGAAACAAAGTACCTAGGGTGTAGTATTAATCTCTGGATTCACTAGCACCTTGCAGGGTACCTGATAAACATTTTCTGTTGAGGGAAGGAATGGAGGTGCGGTTTGGTACCAACATAGTAAAGATCAGCTCCACAAACTGCAGGGTGTCTAATTTGCTCCAAGTGCTCAAGCCCTGGTTCAATAAAAACTATTGTCTCTCAAACGATAGTTTATAAAGTGCTTTCAGATGATGTCACTCGCTTCTCACAGTAGCCCCCATTACCTTGCCCATTTTACAGGTGTGGACACAGAGGCAGTGTGGCTTAGTGACTTGTGCAGGCAGAAGAGGAGTGAGAGGGGAGGCAATAGATGTGTATGAGTCCATAAGCGTATGTAGGGCCCTACGGCAGGCACCTGCATGTAATCTCATTTAATCATGCTTGGAACCCTCGGAGGGAAACATGCTACCCCCATTCTTAGATGTAAAGAAAATGAGATTCAGAGAGGCCGAGTGATTTGCTCCAGGTCACATAGCTTCCAAGTGGCAAGGCCTGGGTATGGACCAGAGCTTCTGTCCCCAAAGTCCAAGCGTCTTCCTTGTAACAGTGACTCCAGGCAGAGCGCTGTCCTAGGAACTCCCAGCAATTACTGTCTCCCTCATCAAGGCAGTTAGAGAGTGGAAAAGGCAGCTGGTCCTTAATTTGGCTGTTCGTTTGCTTTGGTGAGAAAGGAAGCCTCGGACTCAGACATATTGTTTTCTTCCTTGAAGTGTGGAGAAAATCCTACCTTCCAAAGCTGTTAAGCACGTGTTGCAGGTTAGTGATTATAAGAAAGCAACGAAGGGAGCAATGGGATTCTCTCCCTAAACTGAAATGATACTCAGTGGCAAGAATCGTTGGTAGGAAAATAAGTGATCAGTTACTGAGCTCATCTGTGGTAAGTGTTTTTGTCTGTCATTTTAAGCTTCACAGGTGCCCTTTGTAGTCGGTATTATTATTCCCATTTTGCAGATGTGGGGCCTGAGGCACAGAGAGGTCAGCCTTCCCAAGGCCATACCCTGAGGAAATGACGAGGCAGAATCTGAGCCCAGGGCAGTGTGATTTCAGCTCTTAGAGATAGCTTGGGCCACTTCGCCATCTGTGCCCTGCAGCCGGCATCTCCTTCAGTTTGTATGGTACTCTCTGGTTTACAAAGCCTGTTCACCAGCATCATCTTATTGAATCCTCCCAAACACATCTGCGGGAGACACAGGTTTAACAGACTCATTTAACAGACAAGGCAATCAAGGCTTGGGGGCACTGAGGGACCTGCCCAAGGTCACACAGCCAGGGAGGGGTACACCAGAACTCTGGTTTTGATGCCTATGCCCCAGGAGCTCTCAAAGCACCCCCTCCCAGAGAGCGTGCCCGCAGCTCCCTAGAACTCCTTCCAATATCCCAGCAGGCGGGCTGCTCTGCGCTTGCACGCCAGTTGGTTGGTTCCAGAACCATCAGCCGCACTCCTCAGTCAAGCAGAAATGTCTCGTGTTCACAGGTGCCTCTGGCGGTGTGTGCATGTGTCATGTTTTGCTTTTCCATTTAGTTCATGGCAGGCGCTGCATTTCCAGAGCACCCCCTGGGTGAATTTCAGCAGATTTAAGACAATTGCAGGAAAACACTGTGCCCCGGGATCATACCGTGGCAGTGGACACAGAGCAAGCAGCATTGTTTGGTTAAGTTGGCACCTCTGAAAGTTACCCTGAAATCAGAGCGGAATTCTTTATAGAAGGTTATCCTACACATAAATCATCATTAGACTACCTCATTTTTGTTTAATGCCTACCTAACTGTGCTGTAGTCTAAAAATGTGTGTTTAGTGAAGTCAAGGGTTGCAGGGAAATTATAGGGTTTTCAAAAACCCATTTGCTTTGCTGGTGTTCACATCAGAATCAATCTTGCCTTTAGTTCTCAATCTCATCGCAAACATGCAGTCTTGCTTGCCGAATTCTGGCATTTAATGTAGGGTAGCATTTATTCAGAAGAAGCCAACGGTGCTTACAGAATGGTAGAGCTATGTATAGATGGCACTTCCTGCCAAGCCTGTGATTTTGAACTCTGTTGTGTATCAATGAGAGCCAGAGCTGGTGGAGACGGTGCTGTGGTTCTGTGCGGAGGCCTGTGCTGGGTAACAGTGGGTGGAGTGGTCTGCATCCACAATGCCACAAGCCTCAATGTGTGTGAGCACATAGTAGGCACCCAGGCAATGTTTGTTGAATGCTTAGAGGACAGTTTAGCCGGGAAGGTGACTGATCCTTTAGATTAAGTTGTAAATGGGATGGATGAGAATGAAGGGGCGTGTGCGGCTGTACCTGTTTCCGTGGCTGCTGGAAAAAAGCCACCATTTGCTCCTGTTCTGCTCTGAAGAAGCAGGGCTTGCTTGGAGTCTCTTTTGTGATGAAGTAAAGCTGTTTAGAGAAGCAAAATCCTGTGGGCTCTGGCCTCAGGGACCTGGGTTCCAACACTGACCCCGCTCCTAACTTGCCTTCTGACCTTGGCCAAGGTCTTAACCTTTCTGAGCTGCACTTTTTTCAGTTGTGAGGATTCAAAATCGGGTACTTTTATTTTCTGTATAGAGAAAATACTTTTTCCATGTATATAATGTATTTTTCTATATAGATCTGTTTTCTATATACAGTTTCTCTATGCATAGGTTTTCAGTTTTTCCTAGGGCTAGACAGACGCATGTCCACAAGCTGCCCCGCCTTTGTCGTCTTTGCTGTGTAGCCTGGGAGGTCTCTGTGAGGAGTGAGACCATAGGTGTGAGCATTTAGGAGGGCAGACACAGCTGCCCTGACACAGAGGGTCACAGGCTCATGCGGCCTTCAGGGCTAAGGGCCTGAGGACAGGATGTGGAGGATCCTAACCCTCATGATGGGGCAGAGAGGCAGGGACACCCTTAGTGTTACCCCCTAAGGCCAAAGCCCAATGCTCCCATTATGCTCTTTGCTTTTGTGGGCCTGGTGTCTTGCTGTGTGCAGAAGTCTCTGGAGCTTAAATACGAGTCTCTGTAGCTGCCAAGCTTGACTTTCAGAGTGGAATTCCAAGCCGGTTGGAGCCGGGCACAGACCTTCCGCATCCCAGTATGGAGGGCAGGAGGGGCCCTGGGCCTGAACGAAGGCCTCTAAGGTTGAGGTGTTTCCTCTCACACCTAGAGACTCCTCCTCTTCATCTCCGGCTCAGAGCAGTTTGGGGCTCAAAGTATGTCTGAATACCCAAGCCATTAGGGCGACAGGATCTGCCAGAATCCTGAAGAGACCACTGAGAAGCAGACAACTGAATGGGAGAAGGGCCTGTGGAAGTGGGTGGCCGTGGGTGTGGGTGGAGTCTGGGGCTCTGCCAGGTGTGGAGTGAGCTTCATCCTATGTGAGAGTCTGGGGGCTTCTCTGAGACTTTGTAACAAAGGAATCCCTTCTAAGAGCACGTGGCTGGGGTCCCTCTTCACCACCCCTCATAGTGGGACACAGAAAGGGAAAAGACTTGCATTGAGAATGTTCCAGAACCTGTGGCTACTGCCCATGCCTAGGAAAGCCATTTTGCAAAGTCTGATGGAACATGGTTGTACCCTAGGACCTGCGCCCAGGAAGGGATACAAAACCACAGCTTCTGTTTCCGTCAGCCTGTAGCTATGCCAGCCATAGCTGTGCCAGCCATGTCTGACGTCGATGTCATCCCCTAAATCTATCTAAACGCCTATGTTGGCATAAGCAACAATCCGTTGATTGGATTTTTAGTTCATTATTTAATTTAGCAAATGTTTTTTGAGTGCTTCCTGTGTGCATGATGGGTGCTGTGTTATGTAGACAGTGATTCCCAGGGGTCTCTGCTTGAGGATCTCAAGGGATTTGGAGAAATTCCTCTTCCCATGCACCAAAGAAACTAATTTTAATTAAAATATATATGTGTGCATGTGTATAAATAGTATGCATAATGTAATTTGTACATATTGAATAGGTACATATATGTATTCACACACTCATGCACACACGGATCTTTTTTACCCATGGAAAGGGGAAAGAGACTTACCTGTGTAGACCCCAGCAGTGCCCCAGAGCAGGGACCTAAGAAAGACATCTTGGTGTTTTGAATTTTAGGAACAGCCTTGGATGAACCACTGTTTCATGAGCCTGTTAGGCATACGAAGGGTGGGCAGAGGTATGGAAACATTTGGGGGCACCATGCCAGCCTTCAGGGTCTAATAGGCAAGATGAGTATGGGACACAAGTGACCCCAACGCAAGGCAACAACACAACACACAAGAGTGTGATGAGGGTGCAGGAGAGCAATCAAGTTCTTGGGGGACTGAGAGGTGGGGGACACCCATCTTTTGTGATTAGAGAAGATGCCCTGTAGGAAATGGCCCCTCCCCCTGGGTCCTGGAGAAGGGGTCTGTTTTGGCAGGCTGAGCTCCTGCAGGGAAGCAGTGTTCTAGATCTGCCAGCTCTCAGCTTTAGAGTCCCCTGGGGAGCTTACGAAAACCACCAGTGTCTAGCTCCGACCCCAGGACAATTAGATCAGGATCCTTGGCAGTGAAACTCAGGCATCTGCATTTGTTAAAGCTCCCTGTGTGATCCCAGTGGGCAGCTGGGGTCTGGGTGAGGGGGGTTGTGCCAGTGAACTCCTGGAGAGCTGAGAACAATGGGCTGCTCTTGGGGAAAAGCAGCCTGGCTGGGCTCAGGATGCATCACAGGTGGGATATAACTGATGTTGTGTGAGTTGTATGTAATCAAAGGGCAATGGGGAGCCAGTGAAGATTTTGACTGGGGCATGGTTTGGAAGGAATTTTAGGGGTTGGTCTTCAGTAATCAAGGATGTTTCCAGAAAAGTGGAGGTCATCCCTGGCTTCAGCCTCCTGGAGTCCATGTCTGCCCTTGAATTTTCCAGGATTTATCACTGGGCATCCTTCAGGGGGGTGGGCCCAGAGCTGCCTCTGTCACATACCCCACACTCCCGTCTTACTCCTGTGCCCCTCCTCAGGCTGCTGGCCCTAAATCCGGGCGCCGGTAAGGTGAATGTGGGAGCTCACCAGAGAGGTCTGTGGGAGGAAGGACCCCACATGGCATACCCAGAGTTTAAGCAATGTGGGGATCTAAGGCAAACTAAATAGTGTCTCACTTTTTATAAAATAATAGTCAAATTTGTATCATGCTTTTATGTTTACAGCACAGTTTCATACATATTAAATTATTATTATTATTATTATTTAAGATAGAGTCTCATTTTGTTGCCCAGGCTGGAGTGCAGTGGCATGATCTCGGCTCACTGCAACCTCCAACTCCTGGGTTCAAGCGATTCTCCTGCCTCAGCCTCCAGAGCAGCCGGGGTTACAGGCGCCTGCCACCACACCTGACTAATTTTTGTAATTTTAGTAGAGTTGGGGTTTCACCATCTTGGCCAGTCTGGTCTCAAACTACTGACCTCAAGTGATCCTCCCACCTCCGCCTCCCAAAGTGCTGGGATTACAGGCATGAGCCACTGGGTCTGGCCCATATATATATAAAATTTGATTCTTGTCATGATTCCGTGTAGCATGGAAACAATTACCTCCATTTGTAGATGAGCAAACAAAGGCCAGAGGCAATGGCTTTACCTCTGCAATTCTTTCCAGACTCAGGAAAGGAAAAAAAAAACTTATTGACAGCAGGAAGCAGGCACCAGGGGCAGCATTTATTCGGCTTCTGGACTGTGGACCAGACACTATGCCAGGCACTGTCACAGACGTAACCTCACATTTTAAAGACAGAGTGTTTTATCTGTTTCCTCATGGTCTATAGCCCATGATGAATGGGAAAACACTTGGCCTGACCAGCAGACCAGAACCAGATAAATAAAACAATCACTCCATGTCTGCTTTATGAACTTACCTTGTCAGGGCTGTTCGAGTTGTTGGATCTCATTTTGTACTTGTGACAGGTGGTGTCATCACTATGTTCAGATGAGGAAACTGGGGGTCAGAGAAATGTCTTGCCCAAGGCCAAGTAGCAGAGTGCGAGTGGGAGATGAGATCCTGCTGCATGGAGTGAGTCGAAGCTGTGCTGGTTGTTGTGTGGAGTGTGCAGGGAGAATAAAACACAGCACTTGCCATGTGCCAGGCATTGTATGAATAGCCTGATAAAACTGACTCTTTTAGTCTTCCCAGTATCATTATAAGGTGGGTGGAATTATCATCCCCACTTTTTTGTGTTTTCTCTTTTATAGATAGGATCTGGCTCCTTCACCCAGGCTGGAGTGTGGTGGCATTGTCTCAGCTCACTGCAGCCTCCATCTCCCATGCTCAAGTGATCCTCCTGCCTCAGCATCCCAAGTAGCTGGGACTACAGGCACACATCACCACACTCAGCTAACTTTTTAACTTTTGTAGAGACAGGATCTCACAATGTTGCCCAGGCTGTTCTTGAACTCCTTGGCTACAGTGATCCTCCTCCCTCAGCCTTCCAAAGTGCTGAGATTATTGGCATGAACCACCATGCCCAGCCATCATTACCATTGTACAGATGAAGAAAAAAAGAACAGAGAGATGCAGTAAATTGTCCAAGGTCACATAGCAGGAAGAATAAAGTGGGGATTCAATCCAAGCCATGTGGTATCAGAGCCCACTATCTGTCTCTAGACCATCATATCTGGAGCTCCTGGTTCTTGGTTCCAGGGTCTTCCACTGGACTGAACTCTCTGTAGGAGGAGGAAGGGAAGAACACAAAAGGCAGGTCTCAGTCTGGGGGCCAGGTGTCCAGAGCTGCGACCCTGGTCTGAGCATGTCCAGGTGTGAGACCTCCTCTGGGGGCCAGGTGTCCATGTGTGAGGACTCCTCTGGAAGGTGAGTCCAGGTTTGACGCCTCCTCCGGGGGCTGGGTGTCCAAGTGTGAGACCTCGTCTGGAAGGTGAGTCTAGGTGTGAGACCTCCTTTGGAGGCTGAGTGTTCAGATGTGAGGCCTCATCTGAAAGATGAGTTCAGGTGTGAGGCCTCCACTGGGGGCCTGGGTGTCAAGGTGTGAGGCCTCCTCGGTGGGCTGTGTGTCCAGGTGTGAAGCTTCATTTTATTGAATGAGTGTCCAGATACAAGACCCCCCTGTAGAGGCCAAGTATCCAGATGTGACCTCTTCATGCCCCTCTCTCTTTTAGATCATTTTCCTAACAGTCTCCGGCTATCCTAGAGTGTGATAGGGATAGGGCTAGCAAAATGGGAAAGGGTATGGTGTTTCTACTTCCAGCTCTGTCCCTAAATAGTGTTAAGACCTCTTCCTGGATGTCAGTTTCCTCATCTGTAAGTGAAGGGGCTAGAGTAGATGATCCCTTAGGTCCCTTCCAGATTGGTCCAGTTTAACAAACTGTACTGAGCCCATGTGCCCTCCATTACTCTGGGCACTCAGCTCTAGTGACAGGTCTGTGCCTTTCAGGGGAGAGAGAGAAGAAAAAGCTCCAAAATTTAAATTCCTTAAAGAAACTCACACATGTGCACAAAGAGACATGGACAGGATTAGTCATCATGGCCATGTTTGTGATAGCAAAAATTCAGAACTCAATATTGATACATTAAATATGTTATAGTCACACAATGAAATACTATGCTGCAGGGGAAATGCATGAACCAGAGCTTTACAAATCAGTGTGGACACGTCGGTTGAAGAGAAAAAAGCAAATTGCAGAAGGATGCCATACATTATGGTACCATTTGTACAAAGTTTGAAAACATGCAAAACAGTCCTCTGTATTGTTTCTGGATGCATACATATGTAGCAAAAGTATAAAAACATGCATGGAAATGATAAACACCATATTCAGGATAGCGCTTACCTCTGAGGAGGAGGCGATGGGCTGGTGGAGGGAAATACAACTGTTTTCAGAATGTCTTCTTTCTTAAAATGTTTCTTCTAAAAACAATCTGAAGAAAATATGCCAAAAGAAACATGGGTCTCTTTCCATTATTTTTATGCTTTTCTGTATGCATGATATGTTTCATTAGAAAACAAACCATTTCAACACCATGTGCAAAGTTCTAGGAGGGTGGAGGTGGGCTTCGCATCCCGCTATGATAATCGAGGGCTGGAGGACTGGGAGTGCAGAGAGAGGAGTTGTTGGTGAAAACGAGGTCTGGGGGCTGATTCTGGAGGGCGATTGTTGATGGAGATGGGAGGGGTCAGGTGCTCAGCAATGCTCCCAGTGCCCTATTTATTTCCTGCCCCCTGTTCCGGGGCCACCTTGGGCAGGGCTTGGTGCTCTCAATTGTTGTAAAGTAACAATTAAAAGTGGCATAAATACAGGAGGAGAAGAAATGTATCTGCCTCAGGATCCTGTTGTAATCTGTTTCCCAGTTTAATGAGGGCCTGGAGACTCAGCATGAGGCCACTGAAAATTAAGAATACTGGGAGTATTTATGGGGCTGCGAGGCCTTCTTTTTCCGCTGCTCCTTGTAGCTGGGGGTGCAGAAGTGACCCCGCAGCCCTCTGTCCTCCCGTCCAGAGGGGGAGTCAGTAAGTATCTGCAGCCTGTAAACAAGAGAGTGGGCCTGTGGGGCAGGCAAAAGCGATTTAGGGATGGGTGGCCTCGAGAGACCCGGATGATCACCCCCGTGGAGAAGCCTACTCCCAACCTCAGCTCACATTACAAGAGAAAGTTGGGAGTTGAGGTCATAGTGAACAGGGAAACCTGAGAGAGAAAGGTGATCCCCTGCTTGCCTTCCAGCCCTGGGGATGAGGCCCCCCTTCAGGGTCTGGAGAACAGAGGGTGTCCTAGGCAGAGGGCGGGGCAGAGTCACCAGCTGCTGCCTTCTTGCTTTGGCTCTTAAAAGCACCTAGGTTTGTTCCAATGTACCCTGAAACAATGATCTCCCCTGTCCTGCAACTCCTCTATTTCCCGCTCCCTCTTACACATCCAAGTTCACAGGTGGCACATGCAGGTGGTAGAATTGGTTTGTCAGGGCTACAGGGGGCCTTGGAAATCATGGAGCCTAATGCCCCGGGTATTTCTTACAATACTCATAGCCCTGATGGGACCAGGGACCCAGGTCTCAAGAAGCATCCTGCTACAGGGTGAGGAAGTCTGTCTCATTCTCAACAGGGTGGATTTGTATTGGGGTCCTCTAAAGTCTGGAAGTATCGCCAGAGTTTACAAAGAGGACAGAATTAGTTAATGTGCATATCAGTGTGTGTTTGCAAGATGAAGTTGCTACCTTGTTTATCATGGGTAGGCATGTAACAGACAAGTCTGCTCCTTGATGGAGGAGTACTGTTTGTCGGGAACCCTTGAGGTGATTTTGGCACGCAAACGCGTAGTTGGGGATGTTCACATGCTGCTTCTGCAAGTAGGCCCCAGCACACCTTTTCTGGAAAGCATTTGGCAATATGTATCTGAAGTCTCAGATGTCCATGTCTGTAAGGCTCTATCTTTAAGAGATAACCAAAGATGGCAATAAAGAGTTCTGCCGGCCGGGCACGGTGGCTCACGCCTGTAATCCCAGCACTTTGGGAGGCCGAGGCAGACGGATCATGAGGTCAGGAAATGTAGACCATCCTGGCTAACACAGTGAAACCCCATCTCTACTAAAAATACAAAAAAATTAGCTGGGCGTGGTGGCGGCCACCTGTAGTCCCAGCTACTCGGGAGGCTGAGGCAGGAGAATGGTGTGAACCCGGAAGGCAGAGCTTGCAGTGAGCCAAGATCGCGCCACTGCACTCCAGCGATAGAGTGAAACTCCCTCTCAAAAAAAAAAAAAAAAAAGACAGAGTTCCGCCAACTGCAATGTTGTTTACAACCCTGAAGATTCAAAACTAAATATCCAATAAACAGGGGAATGATTAAATAACTTACAGTACAATAATACAAAGAAATTTTTGTTTGTTTGTTTTTGAGATGGAGTCTCGCTCTGTCGCCCAGGCTGGAGTGCAGTGGTGCAATCTTGGCTCACCACAGCCTCTGCCTCCCGGGTTCAAGCAATTCTTTGCCTCAGCCTCCCAAGTAGCTGGGATTATAGGCACCTGCCACCACGCCCAGCTAATTTTTGTATTTTGAGTAGAGACGGGGTTTCACCATCTTGGCCAGGCTGGTCTTGAACTCCTGACTTTGTGATCCACCCGCCTCAGCCTCCGAAAGTGCTGGGATTACAGGTGTGAGCCACCACGCCTGACCGTTTTTTTTTGTTGTTGTTGTTTCTGTTTTTGTTTTTTGAGATGAAGTTTTGCTCTTGTTGCCCAGGCCGGATGCAATGGTGCCATCTTGACTCACTGCAACCTCTGCCTCCTGGGTTCAAGCGATTCTTCTAACTCAGCCTCCTGAGTAGCTGGGATTACAGGCGTTCATCACCACACCTGGCTAATTTTATATTTTTAGTAGAAACAGGGTTTGTCCATGTTGGTCAGGCTGGTCTCGAACTCCCAACCTCAGGTGATCCGCCTGCCTCAGCCTCCCCAAGTGCTGGGATTACAAGCGTGAGCCACCATGCCCGGCCACAGGGAAATATTTTTAATGCATTTTTAACTTACAGAGAAAAAGATCCTAATATGATGTTAGGTGGAAAAATAATTGTGTGTATATGTCTGTGTGTGTATGGGCTCCTAATTGGTTAAAAAATGCATATGCTCTATACATCTTATAGATGGATATCTTTTTTATTGGTACATAATATTTTACATATCTGTGGGGTACATGTGGTATTATGTCGCATGCACAGAATGTGTCCTGGTCAATGCAGGGTGTTTGGGATATCCAACACCCCTTGAATGTTTCTCGTTTCTTTTGTGTTGGGATCCTAGATAGATATCTTGAAAGAAATACTTGAAGGCTATTAGTGATTGTCTTGATTATTTCTAGATAGTGAGATGAGAGATGATTTCTGGCTTCTTTTCCATCGTTTTCTAAATTGTCAAATATGTGTTAAGAAGATTAGATATGAAGTAGTGTTGAACACCAAAAAGTCCTATTTAAGTGTAGATACCTCGGCAAAGTAGCTGCTACTTGTGCTTTTTTGCTTTTTCAGGGAGTCCTCTGAAGTTCCTTCTTAGATGGGACTAAAATCTGCTTTTGTGAAATTCCACCTGGAGGTCCTCCTCCCGCCACCTCCTCACCCTGAGCTTCCACAGATGTTTCCTTCTGTCTCTCTGCACCTTCAGTTCTTGAGGACAGTGCCCATCCTCTTCTATCCCCCACACCCAACCCTGGTGTCCCCTCCTCTGGGTCAAGGCAACCCCAATTCTGCAGCAATCCCACCTAGGATTCATCGGACCTGAGTTCATCCAGGGAGCCACCTCTGGGCGTGCCCTATTGTGTCAAAGTCTTTCCCAGAATGAGTGTCCCACACCACAGATGGTGTGAGCAGAGGGCACAGTGAGGCCATCGCCCCCTCCTTGGTCTGAACATGCTGTTTCCACCAGCACCGTCTGGGACCGGGTTTTTCACCAGCCACCTCTTGGTGTTGGCTCCTTCTGATCACTGGCTTTTAGTAGCTCTTGGCCCTTTACCTAAATTTCTCAACTTTCTCATTTCTGAAATAATAACAGTTTTCTACAACCCAGATAGCAATAGGATAGCCTCTGCCTCTTAAGAGCTACAAAAATTGTCTCTAGTCTTAGTTTAGCCCTGGAAATGTCGCATGTCCCTCTCAAGATGTCTGCAAGTTCGCAGGAAGATTTGTATTCTCACAGTGGTCTCTGGCTCTGGCTCCCAACTCTGCCGAATTCTGCTTCCCTGTTCTGTGTTTCACGGATGCTTCTCTATCTCTGCTGTGGTGCTGACCAAATGTGTCCTCAGCCTCCTTCCTGGTTTTCCCAAAAATCCCACCCTCACAAAGACCTGCACATATCGTGCAGACCTTCCTGAAGGTTTTTTGGGAGGCCATATAATGTGGATCATAGAAAGGCATCCCTGCCCCTAAGAGTCCATTGGGCACCTGCCATGTTGAGTGACCTTCCTCCCTGTCCCCGGCTCTGAACTGGGGCTGCCAGTCAGCCTCTGTGCCCCACAGAAAAGAGCCCTGAGCCACTTCTCTTTTTTCCACTCCCCAAATTAATCTTCTTACCAGGGAGAATTCAGAGGGTCTTTCACGATCTTTCACACAATTTCAGGGAGTGTGTTGATGTGTGTTTCACATTTAATCATAAGAAAACTCGTGGCAGTAAGCTTCCACCTCTTTTCCTCTGTTGCCATTACCCAAGACCAGAACCGTCCTTCTCCCAGGACAAAGGACCTTTGCTGCTGATGGTAGTGGGTGTGGCTGAAGTCTCAGTGGGAGGGGTGCAGGTGCAATGTCTCATCTCAATGACAGGGTGGGACACACCCTCCTCAGTCCACAGCCAGGTGCTCCTTTGTTTCCATGGTGTCAGCCCCAACACTCAGAGATCCCCTGTGGGTGGGGAAAACTGATTATCTGATTTTGTGACTCCATCAAAAGGAAAGGTCAGACTTTCTTACGAAGGTTAAAAAACAAAACCAAGAATCCTTTAAAATGGTTCCTTTTTGCATTTCTGACTTGACTCTGTAATTTGATTATAGTCAAGAGGAGATGTTGTCTGCATAGAATTCCTGAGCAAGTGGGAAGCTTCCCAAGGAAGGAAGCTCTGGGGTAGGAAAGGGAGGACAATCTGAGGAGATGGCGGCGGGGGAGCAGGGACGGAGTCTTGACTGGGTCTCTCCTTGCGCAGGTTACTTACCTCTGAGAACTCCATCTAGAAAATGGGGATGCCGATAGAAAATTATTTCACAAGCGTTGTCTCTTTGGCATCACCTCAACCAGGAGCCTGGATCAGCTTCTAACATTTCCCCGGCAGAGCCATGGCCTTCCTTGGGGGACGTTCCTTAAACAACTGTCTTCTATCATAAATTAGTGTTCACATAATTCAGGTTCCCTGTCCCTGGTCTTTTGAGTGTTTGTTTTCTTGCAAGTCCTGGACAAATCTTTAGGGGATCCATAGAGAAGGAAGAATTAAAGCCAAGTGCTGCCCAGTGACTTCCAATAGAAATCACTGAAAGGTGTAGCACGATTTCCTCAGACTACAGACGTCAGAGCTGGAGGCCTTGGGGCAGTGCTTCCAACTGTTTTCACCTCTCAGCACAAGCAGAACAAAAATAATATTGATTCATAGCACTGGGGCAAAAGGAGAAGGTTGTCTGTGGCCGGGGTAACCAGTTCCCCATGGATTGGGAGGCATTCGCCTGCTCCAAGTTCTTCCCTGGCTCCTCCCACGCTGGGGATCTCAGCACATGGGTGGAGTCAGGAGAAGACTGTGGGTCACAGAGAAAGCAGGTAGGTAGGTAGGAAGGGAGGCACCTGTAAGTAGGTGAGGGGATCAGTTTGGAAGCTATGATTTTCTATGGCCAAAGAGGCAGCATGGTGCTGAAGAAGGTCCCAGCAACTTCCCTCTAGCCCCTTCTCTGTTTCCCCCTCCTCCTTCCCCGTATGACTCCCCCCGAAGGGATTTTAATTATAAAGTCGCTTTTTGAAGAATAGCTAAAATGGGGTGAGCCAGTTAGCTGTCACCATTAGCTTTCAAATCCTTGCTACTTCTGCTGGTGGTGGAGAAGGACCCTTCATGGCCTGTGGTCCTTCCCTCACCTTCTCTCTTATGACAGTGTGTCCATTCTCCCACCCCTCACTCCCCCATCACCCCTGTGCTTCCCCACTGCACCCTCCCGAGCTGAGCCCTGAGTTCTGGCCCACGATATAGTCCTAGCTCAGGTGACAGTCAGGAGAAGCCTCCTCTCTCAAGGAGAACTTTCGACATAAAGGTGTGGAAGATCAAGGAGCAACGGCTGTTGAGGGAAAGGGTGAGGGAGACAGAGTGACAGCAGTGAGTTGAATTAATTCCCTGGTGTCGGATTTAATGAAGGGCTGCCTTCTGTGCTGCCTCAGAAAGGCACATCATGGAGTGATTGGTGCTGGATGCACGCACAGCTCCAATTAAGACTTTCTGCATCTCACAGGGGCAGGGTGTCTTTGAATCTCTAGACTCTGGGGGCTTTCTACCCCCCTCCCCCGTTCCAGGCTTGCTTAGCCCTGATCCAAAAGTCAGGGATCTCTGCTCCTCTTAAAGGGAAAGGACCCCAGGATCTTTTTTTGCTGCCTCTCCACGTCCCTGGTGGCCCTATTTGCTCCTTTCTCCCTTACTCCTCCTCAGGTAAGGCCCAAGCCTCTCCTTTGCAAACAACGCCTGCTTCACCTTGTCCCCAGGAATGAATCCTAGAATCACAGAGGCTTAGAATTGGGAGAGGACCTTAGTGACAACCTAGTCCAGAGTCACAAAGCAGTAACAGCATGAGAACTAGAACCAGGACCCCTAGAACAATCTCTGGCCTCCTGCCGAGGTTCTGGCAGCATGCAGCGTGAGTGACAGCCGTGTCTAACTACGGGCCTGCAGTCTGGGTACTGGGGACAAGCCCTTCTAAGTCACAGGTCTCAGCTGCCAATTCAAGGTGATTCTCATTATCGTGACTGAATTGTGGCAACTTAGCCACGCATCACACTTGACAATCAACAAAAGTGTGCCTACATCAGCTCATGTTATGCTCAGTGTTTGAAGACCACAGAGATATTATTACCCTGAGGTTGCTATCCCCCTCAGACACTAATATGTGGCCTTGTGAAACTTTTGGTGCTTAACTTGGTGCTTAACTTCTCCTTTTCTCATTTGAAAATTGAGCATAACAACACTGATAGCACAGGCTGATAATGGAGCAGACTCTCATTTTGTAAGTGAAGAATAAGGCTCTGAGATTAAGTGACATGCCCCAAACATAGCAGCAACAAAGGGCAAAGGGAGCAGAAGAACTGAGTTCAGTCCTTCTGCCCCAGGCCTCTGCTGTTTACACGCCACCTCTTGCCAAAATGATGCCGCCCTTATTCCTCTCCTTCATCACCATCATCATTTATTGAGCCTTTACTCAATGCACTTTCTTTATGGCACGTGCTAAGTGCTCTGTAGATCATTTAATCCCAACAACAACCCTGGGAGGTGCATTTTAAATGTATTTTCATTTACTATTCAAAGAAACAGAGGCTTAGAGAGGTTACATTGCCTGAAGTTGAGAGCTAATAAGCGGCTTAGGCGGACTCACAGCCAGGTCTATCTACCCTCCAAGTCCGTGCAGTTACTTGCTGTATCCCCACCACTCCTGTGCTCCCACCCCTGCCACCATCCTGGGGCCACAGCTCTCCTGGGACAGCCATGGGCAAAGTGACAGGGTAGATGAAGAGACTCGTTTTTGCTGGCTTACTGGGCACCCCTGTGCCCAGGCTCTGTGCTGGGCCTGGGAGAGCCTGCTCAGTGGTCCTGTGTGTCCTTGCCTCACCACAGGGCCCTCGTGCTGAAACCTCATCCCTGACATTAGAATTTGCAAGGTTTCCCAGCAGTGACACAAATAGGCTTCTTCTCCCTCATTTTTTCAGACTGGGAAACTGAGGTACAGAGAGGAAACAGTTCTCAGCAGAACCCCACAGATCCTTTAGCAAACCTCAGCCTCCTGGCTCCAGACCCATCGTTTCCCCAGGGCACCCTGCTGAATAGGCCCAGGTTCCAACCAGCCACCAAAAAAGACATTCTCGGGCTGATGCTGCCTCAGAGACATCTTCTTCATCCAGTGACCTGCGAGTGCCCCTTTCTGCAAAGTGTGCTGGCCTGGAGGAGTTCTGGATTAAGCTTCTTAGGGGATCTGGCATCCTCTCCTGACCTCCAGGGCTCTCTCTTAACTCACCTTTGAGTAAAATGATATGCTGTGAGATGCACTTAAAATTGCATGTTCCCCAACCCCCTCCCTCTGTATTGGTGGGATTATTAATGAGACCCTAACGTGAGTCACTGGAGTAAATAAACACAGATTGTCATTCTACCCCTAGGCTTTGGCTGACAAAGCTCTCCCCTCCTTGTTCAGCTACAGCTTTAATAATGAGCCACTCTCAGCTTTCACAGGCGTTGAGTTCAGTTCCCTGAGGCTTCTGTGAAAGAGGCCTCCTGGAATCAGGGCTCCTATCTCCCATACCCGAGAATTGGGACTTTTGACAGAAATGAGAAGACTTGTTCTAGGGAGAGAGACCCTGCCTTCTGCAATATACTCTGAAACATTGAGGTGACACACACACACACACACACACACACACACACACACATATATATAGAGCTGAGATTTGTGAATTGGTGGTGTTAAATAACAATTAGGTCAATAATGCCCTTTATGAAAAACCTTTTAACAAATTACATCCATTGGTAATTAGCCCCTATGAGAATCTCAGCCTAGGGAAGCCCTGATGAAAAGTGGATCCAGACAGACCTGGTGTGGGGAGCTGAGTCTCTCACTTTTCAAGGAAAACCTCTTTCCCTGCTCAACTCCACTTGGGAGAGGGCAGAGCCAAGGCCCTGGGTCAATATCTGCAACTCCTGTTGCCTTGACCTTGACCAAGGGCACCTTGCCTTTCGCCCCCTGAGCCTCCATTTTTTTCCCCAGGTGACTTTCTGGGTTACTGAGGAGGGTGTGGGTTTTCAGGACATGTTGCTGTCTTGTCGGCTTCAGACATAACTTGGCACTAAGAGCATCACTGAAAGATCAGTGCTTTCCTCTGCTTGCCCAAGGCTTCCCAAAGAGCTGGTGCCTTCTTCTCTTGCCTGTCTTCCTGCCCAAGCCCCGAGATGGTGCCCAGGCATGTTACAGAGAGAAGTAGCTTGAGAGGGGTGAGAAACTGTCTGAAATAATTCCATCCTTCCCTGGAGACTTGGCGTGAATTTTATCTAATCACCATGGCAACAGATAAAAAAAAAAAAAAGAAAAAAGGTGTGAGCGTATCGCCTTTGCTGTGATAATTCAGATTTATATATTCAGATCAGATTGGAGTTGGAGATTTTTTTTTTAAGGGAGCAGATGCAGCAGAAGGTGTGACTGCAAATAATGTAGCACAAATGTTTGATGATCCTGCCCTTTAAGAAGTGGAACGCAGTTTCCTGCAGTTTTTCCAGAATATAATTATTCCATCAAACCCATTGCAATGAGGACTCATTACGGGCCCGGATAATGCAGAGTCACGTCCGTGCCAACAACACGCCTGCGCACACACAAACACACACAAACACGCATGCATAGGCAGCCCCAGCCCCCGCCCTCTGCCTCTGGCTGCCCCCCAGTGGAAACCTCAGAAAGCCACCCCCAAAAGCATGAGGCCTGGATAAGTAGCCTGGGAAGACTGTGACCTGGGGGCAAGACGGAGACGGCTCAGACTTCACAGCTGGGGCAGGGTGGTGATACTCCCTCCCTTTGCCATCCCGCCCGTGGAAACCTACTGCCATTGGTAGAGCATAAGCCCTTGGAGGGCAGGGGCTGGGGCTGGATGGTCCTGGTGTATAGTCTCTGTCCAACCTGAGTGATTAATTCAGATATTTTCTTAAATATGTGGTTCTGCTTGTTGGCTCAAGGTCACACAGCAGTTAGTGGCACCTTCTGATCTGAACCATTCTTCTGACCACCAAGCCAGGGGTTGTTCCACTAGAAGCTTCACTTTGGGATTAGGATGAGCACAGAGGCCTATACTCTGTTTCTTATGTCCCTGGCTTGGGCACCCAGGGAAGGCTGGAATGTGTGCAGCCGCCCATGTGCTTGGCAGGGAGTAGACACGCCTGGGAGACATTTCATCCACGTTCATTGGGTGTTGTTTCTCCTTCTCTGCCCAACACATATGCCTGCAGGTACAGCCTTTGAAGAGCTGATGAGTTCTCCAGGTCCCTTGTTCTCAAACCTTTGGAAGTTCTTCCAAATGTGATCGCCTTCACAACTGACTGTCCCTGGGGTGTGCTCCCAATTCCTCCCATTCTGCTAAAGGGACAACAGTCTCCCTAACCTGGGTCCGACAAACACACAGGTGTCTTTACCTGCATATCCCTGCTCGGTCAGGAGTAGGGTTAGTGCCAGGGTGTGCAGCGTGCAGGCTGGGGACAGAGTCCCTGAGCACAAGGCCCTCAGTGCTGCCCTTAACTTCTTGCTAGAGGCTGAGACATCCCTTGTTCTCTTTCTTCCAGCCAGATGCCCCTTTACCCAACATTTCCCCAGTGAGAACTGCAACCCAGAAAGGCTACACAGCCCTGTAGGACAAAGCGAGAATAAGAACGTGGACCATCCAATTTCTAGGGTACCCTCCTCAGTGCCTTTCGTCACCCAGATCAAATCCTAACATGTCAAATAGTGCTCAGACCAAGACTTGTCACCCTTACATTTCCATGTTCCCTGCTCACAGTCTCCGCTGGCAGATTGGGCTTCTGCTATTATTAAGAAAAAGAGCTCAAGTCTGCACAGCCTGGAGATTGTCTGTTCTAGCGCAGGTCCTGTTCCTAGCTCTCCCTGCTATAAGGGGAGGCCATGCCCTCCTGTGCTTTGGGTCTCGTGCCTGGATACCCAGGCAGCGCTCTCGCTAACTTGCACTGCCTGCGATTCAGCTCAGCCCGACTGCTGGTTCTGGACCATTAGGAAACCTCCACTGCCCCCGCCTACCAGGCTGGGTTCATCTGTGCTCTCTTGCCAAGACTCCAGATCACCCGCCGCCTCCTTCCCAGCAGATGGGCTGGTTCCGAAGGCTCGGGTCTGCCGGTCTCCTGGTGCTGCTGTCTGCTGCCTTCTCAGCAGAGCGCTTATAAAAGCTCTTTTTGCAATCATTTACCTGAGATCTCTGTGCTGACAGACAGGGAGTGTTAGAGGCACGGGGCTGTGTGTGGCCTCTCACCCTGGCCCTGGCCCTGCCTTCCATGGCTTTCACCCCGCCATGAGGAAAGAAAGCTGCTTCTGGGAGGAAGGCTCGTGCTCTGTACATGCTGCCCTCTGAATGGGGAGAGGCAGGCAGCAGATTGTGTGTGTATGGCGTGTAATTTATTTACCTGGGAAGGCACAGCTCCGCCACAGCATCTGGTTTCCAGCTTGTTTCCAAACCCTCGTCCCGGCTCAAGCCCCATCTGGCCTGGATGAGACCAGGGAACCAGGGCAGAGGGGACTGGAGGAGGAGCTGGTAGTTCTGGGCTTCATCCTTTCATCCTCTGCATCCTCTCTGGGAATGAAGATGTTCTACCTGCACAGGAGAAGTTCAAGAAAGACATCAGAACCTCTCCCTGGGAACCCACAAAGCCAGGCAAGACATGTGTGTCAAGGGTGAGCTGTGGGCCATGGGGCCGCAGAGCCAACCAGGGCCTTACCCGCCAAGCTCTGCTCTGGAAAGCTGCTCAGCCAGCTCAGACCAACAACGGCCTGGGCAGTGGGGCCCCTCCATCTTGCTGCTTGTAGCAGCCCTGCCTCTCCTGCTCCCTCCCTGTGAGTCAGCCAGTCCTGATGGACATGGGCAGAGGAGGGTTAGATAACACAGGTCCTTCTCGGCCTCCCTAGATGGTCAGGTCTCCCTGAGCAGGGGTCAGCAGGACATGCAGGCCCCAGGCTCCTGCACACATTAGCTGGGCTGGGCAACACGCAACACTACCAGCCTGGAGTCCCAGCCCTTCCTTCCTCAATCCTCATCTCCAAAATAGATTACAGGCAAAAGAGGGCTGGGCCCCTGCGTTCCACACCAGCTGGAACTTGTGGTCCATGCGTGGTGGGCCCTCATGATGGTGCATTCACAGTACACGACCCAAGAGAGCCAAGCCTGACACAAAAGCTGAGGGAACTGGGCTGTGTGGCTGAAGGTGGGAAGTCGTGGGGAGACATGATTCCTGCCTTCTCCCAATGTCTAAAGTGCCATCGGAAGGGAGAAGGAGCAGGCTTATTGTATGAGGTTCCAAGAGGCAGAACAAGGACCAGTGGGTGAACATGACGGGGAGTGCAGCTGGCTCAGGGTCAGTGTGACTTTCTAATGGTCAGCAGCGGCTTGGATTCCCTAATGAGGTAGTGAGTTCACCATTAGGGGGTGTGTCCAGGGCAGGGAGAGAGGATATTTAGTTACCATTTATTGAGTGCCTACTAAGCGCCAGGTGTTCTTGCTCTGTCTTCACTTTCTCACAATAGTCTACAATTTTGGTATCATTGCCTCCATATTGTGTAGGAGGCAATAAGCTCAGAGAGGTTAAGTAATTAGCTCAAGGCCACACAGCTTGCAAATAGCAGGGCAGGTCTGTGTTCCCAAGAAAGCCTGTGCCCTTCTTGGCATTTTATGGGGCTTGCGGAAGGGAAACCTATTGTGTTGGGGAGAACCCAGATGGTCTCCAAGACTCTTCTCCTTACCAAAGATTAGGGGACTCCCTTCCTGGTAAAGTCATCCTAGCTTAATCTGCCTCTGAGCAGCTTGCATTTCAGTCTGACCCCAGCACTTAGGTTCCCCTGGACCTTCAGGGTTAGGCTCCCGCAGTTTATAAAACTCTGCCCCACTCAGCACTGCATCCACATGCAGCACAATTGTGGGGTTGGGTGTCGTCCTTGTCCTGTTACCTGAGGGACCGGAGATCAGAGGACATAGGTGGTCTCTCCGAGGCTGAGAAGCTGCAAGATCCCTGACTCAAGTAGCCCCTTCCTCCTGAAGCCAGCTCGCTCTTCTGGCTGCCATGGTGTGCCAGACCTTGTCTCCTTTGTGTCACTCAGGAGGACTTGCTGTCTTTACGCATTCCTGCGTTTGTTTATAAATAGGAGGCATTTTCATGGAGTCATGTGTAACTCCCTACCTTGCATTCAGTATTGTGCTGGTGGTGCGTGATTGCGGAGGGATGGGGAAAGGACAATGAGAGCTCTTTGATCGACTGGTCACTGGTCACCCAGGCCGTGGAAGTAACAAGGTAGCTGCGCGTGGAGACCTTCAGCAACCCCAGCCTGGGATTGCATCAAGATAGTACCTTGAATTTGAAGAAACCCACTCCCAAGACTTAAGGTTTGGGGTTGCTAAAAAGAAAAGAAAAGAAATCTGCTGTGATTGACTTGTTATGGAGAGAACACCGGTTAGGGGAAAGGTCAAGGTCAGCAGGCAGAGGCCGCAGGAGGAAGCATCAGTAGAGGCAATAAAGGCTGGGGTGGTGAAGACCTCAGGAAGGGCAAGGGAGGGGAGGGGGCAGTGAAGGCCAGAGGGTGGCAAGGAGTCAGGCTGCTCGGCTCAGGGGTGGCAGTGAGATGGCAAGCTCTTGGTAGACTGGATTCATTCATTATTCATTCATCTACCACTTATGGAGGGCTCTTGGGGAGCTGCTGTCCAGAGGCAGGACAAATCTCACTGACCCACATGTTCTAACCTAGTGTTATTTTGTGCTGTGTTGGAGGTGTGTTTGAAGCTCTAAGGGACTCTAGGCCTCCCAGGGAGGTTCATGGAAGATCTGAGATTTCAGCAGAATCCTGAAGCCTGAGCAGGAGTTTCTCAGGCAAAGAGTGGGATTGGAGAGCCATTCTAAGCCATGGGAACAGTGTGTTGCAAAGGCCTGGAGAAGTAACAGAGCCCTGTGTGTTTGGAGAGGTCGCTGGGTCAGGGCATGGCAGGAAAGGTTGTCCCAGGTTGCCAATAGCACACTTGAAGCTGGGAGTGTCGGCAGCTGCTAGGGGTCTGAGGAGGAGGCCATGTTGGCAGGTGTGGACACCAGAAAGGCGCCCCCAGTGGCAGCGCGGAGGGTGGCTTGGATCTCAGGAGACCGGCCCCTCTCCTGAGGGTTCCAAGCACTTCCCTAGGTACCACTGGACTTCTCTTGGCCTCCTGGGTCCCTGTGATGGGGCGAGAGGCAGAGAGGAAGCCACAGAGCAGTGTGCCAAGGCACTGCCCCTCAACCACACCACCAGCTGGGGACAGCTCTACCATCAGGTCTCAGGTCCCAATCTCTTAACCCTGATCTGCTTCCAAATGCCCATATCCAAGGTTCCTAACACATTTGCAAAATGCTGGATTATAATAATCAAAATTCACTTACATAGCACTTACTATGTGCCAGGCACTGTTTTTGTTTGTTTGTTTGAGATAGAGTCTCGCTCTGTTGCCCAGGCTGGAGTGCAGTGGCATGATCTGGGCTCACTGCGAGCTCTGCCTCGTGGGTTCACGCCATTCTCCTGCCTCAGCTTCCCAAGTAGCTGGGACTACAGGCGCCCACCACCTCACCCGGCTAGTTTTTGGTATTTTTTTTTTTAGTAGAAATGGGGTTTCACTGTGTTAGCCAGGATAGTCTCGATCTCCTGACCTCGTGATCTGCCTGCCTCGGCCTCCCAAAGTGTTGGAATTACAGGCGTGAGCCACTGCGCCTGGCCTGTCCCAGGTACTGTTCTAAGCACCTTACCTATGTTAATTAATTTGCTTAATCCTCAAACTAATCCTATGAGGAAGATGCTATTATTATCTCTATGTTACAGACGAAGACATTGAGGCACAGAGATGTGAAGGAACTTGCCTACAGTCACATACCAGGAAGTGAGGCAGCTGGGATTTGAACCCAGGCAGATGCTCCATGCTGAGCTGATGTAGCATAACGAGGCAGGCAGACAAGCTGTTCAAGGACTGGCCTGTGAAGGGAGAGAGCCATTCCGGAGGAGGATGGTCATGCCAGGACTCCTGCCTCACATGGAGTGACCTGAGTCTCTCTGGGTGCTGACATCCCATAGCCCCCAGCCCTAGTGAACAGGGTATGTTGTAGGTCAGCGAGGGTAGGAGGGCCAGGAAGAACCCAGTGCTGACCACCTGCATGGGAAGGGCAGAGGACCAGAGCGTTATGTGCTGCCCATCCCTGTCCCCCACCCCACCCTGCCTTGACCTCAAGGGGAGAAAAGCTCCCTTGGGGTGGAACAGCATCAATTCCCTCAGTAGCCTGCCCTGGTTTCGTTTTTGTTTTGCAGTCAGGTGTTGTTTTTTCTTAATTGACTTTTTAATGAAGTTTAACACACATACAGGAAACCACACTGACCTTAAGTGATTGTTTATGAAATGAACATGCCCACGTAGCCACCCCCGCCCCAGGTAACCTCACCAGCCTTCAGTGAGCCTCCTACACGCCCCTCCCAGCTGTTATCCCCCCAGCCCAGATGACCACCCTCCTAAGGCCTGTCACCATGGATTAGTGTTGCCTGGCTTTGAACTTTATACAAAATGGAGGCATTCTCTTATGCCTGGCTTCTCCCACTCAAGTTGCATCTGTGTGGTTCGCTCAGGAGATTGTGCTGGTTGTCTTGGTAATCACTGTGGCTGTCAGGTAGCCGCTTGTCCTGGCCACCTACCCTCTGGGCAGCACGTCCTCTGAGTTGGCCCGCCCTCCCCTCTGGGGCGAGACAGACCTTGGCGTGCAGGGGGAAGGTTGGGGCCCCTGTACATCTCAGAGCTGACATGCTTCTTTTTGTGACTTCCTTCCCCTTTGCCTGTAGTTTTGGGAGCCTTCTGTGCCCGCTATGGTCTCCTGTGGGTCTCCAGGTCTAAAATCAAAGCCAGGCATGCTGGATAGAGAGTGCCCTTCCTGTCCGCTGGCTCAGGCCAGAATAGGCTGCACAGACCCAGGCCAAGGGCAAGGTCGGTGTGGACTTTGCTCCCTGGGGCTCCGGTTACTGGGGTGGCCAGTGGCTGGAGCTAGTTGGAGAGTAGAGGGAACACCCCCTAGCCGCAGACCTGGCAGACGCAGAGGAGGAAGCTAGGGACTGCTAAAGTCTCTTCCGATGGGGAAGCTCCAGGAATCCAGGCTTCCTGTTAAGGTCTCACGGTGAGAAGTGAAAGGGAAAGAGGCTGATGGGTATCCATAAGGCCTCACCTGGCATCAACTGGGGCTTGTTAGCAATGCAGGGTCTCAGGCCCCACCCTGCCCTGCAGGACTGGAATCTGCATTTAACAAGATGTGTCACGGCTAAGGTTTTAGAGGCCCCGCTTTAGGGAATACACTGAGGTGATCAAGAGCTGTACACAGGCCAGACTGCACAGGTTTGCATCCTGGCTCAGCTGCTTGATGTGTGACCTTAAGCAAGTTACTGAACCTCTCTGAGCATCATCTCAAAAATAAGGATAATAACAGTACTTACCTCGCAGGGTTGTTGTGAGATTTAAATGAGATAACCCATGTGAAATGCTTTGAGCAGTACCTAGCACATGGCAAACAATCAATATCGATTATAGTTTATTACTCAGTGCCAGGCACTGGGCACAGTGCTGTTCCCGCTTCACCCCATCCAGCTCTGCAATAATCCAGAGCAGAGCAGTAGCATTTAGATGTGTTGTCCAGATCAAGGAAGTTACTTTTCAGCTGAGGCCAATGAGTGAACATGTTCCTGGAGACAGAGGAGGCAGAGTTTATAGACGAGTTTTCCTCAGTGTGGGGTGGAGAGCACCACCTTCTCCCCCTGACGGTTGGGGATGTGTTGCCTGCAGGTCACAGGCAGGCTGTGGGTGTATTTGTGGGTGTTGAATTCTGTCTGTTAATCGCTAAGGATTAATTGTTAGGGATAAACACAAGGTGTTTGTCTAGCTCCCAGCAAGCTCTAAATTAAATGAGAGAGAGGGTTTGAAGCAGGGATGGCAGCAGCCTGAGAGACTGAGTGAGAGAGTGTTCAGAAGGATCTGGGCTTGGGGAGGACCTGCTGCCCAGGGGAACTGGGCCCAGAGCCAAGAAGGTGGTTACGCCAGACAGTGGGAGCTGAGGTGGCCCCAAGGTGTCAGACGCCGCTCAGCATCCTGTATGTCAGGGACTTGGTGGGCAGATGGTTCCCTGCAGAGCTTGTGGGGACAGAGGGCCTGTGCACACAGGCGTGGGCGGGACAGTGGGGTCCAGAACTGAGGGATGTCAAGAAGCTTGGAGTTTATGTTGGTCACAGCTGGGATCTGTGACCACTCTTGCTCATGTATGTGCAGCCACGTGGACACTGTGACCCTCCGTGGACTGGCCCCAATCCAGGAACCTGGTTTCCTGCAGGGCACCCTGCTCCTCCCCCTCCCTTGGCCTCCACTCTTCTCTCTCACCACTTTTCTCCCTGGCTTGTGCTCCTCATCTATGCTATGCAAGACCATGCTGTCACTGCTTATTGACTTCTCTGTGTCACCTATGGACTAGAAGTGCCTCGGGGGCAAGAAAGCATGTCTTATTTTCTCCGTATTCTCTCTTCTAGCACAGAGGTTGGCTCAAAGCAGATTCTCCATACCGGCTGGCTGGCTGGCTGGCTGGCTGGCTGGCTGGCTGGATGAGAGTGGAGTGAGCATCTCCATAGCTGTACTCCCAGAAGGGACACATGGGAGACAGGGAGAGGCCACCTGAGGCCACAGCATCCCAAGTAACCCAGCGACCCCATGTTTATCACAATTTCCTGACATAGATCTCTGGGTATGTCAAGGCTGGATTCTCCATGGCCTGTTCTTAGAGACAAGACCACACCCCCCTAAAACCCTCAGCAGCCTTCTCCAAATATTTTTCTCTGATTCAAGTATGTTGACTCTCTGAAGACAGAATTGGAGCTGAGGAGAGTAAACTGGCCCAAATGCTGTGTGAATTTGTTGATAGACCAATTATCTGGAATGCAGTGTGTGCACAGTCCAAGGAACCTGGATGCTGACCCAGCTCTCCAAGTCCCCAGCTTGGCTCCCTGCATGGAGCTGCCCTGCTTTGTTTCTGCTCTGGGCATGCCCCTCGCCACCCAGTCACTTCCACCTCATCCAAACTCAGAGTGTTACCAGATGGACTTGATCCTATTATTTTTCAGAGCATTTGAGATTCCTGTGTTAGTGAATAGGAGGGTCCCACAGCCAGTCTTGGAGTGGGGCCCCAGGACAGATCCAGTACCACCAGCGTCCCAAAATGGGCCTCTGACTCAACATAGGGACCTAGCTCTGTCTGTAAATCAGCTCCATGTTTGTCCTGTCATCACTAGATTGGGAGTTAGGAGCTCTGGGTTTGACCTCAGGCTTCCTCTCTAAGGTAACACCATCTACAGTCTTGAGTTAAGTCATTTCACTACTATGGGCCTCCTCAGTGTCTCAGTCTGCGAAGTGAGGGGCTGAACTTGAATTCTTCAGGATTGGGTTTTACGACTCCTCATCCATGCATCCCTGAGACTTTCCTAGACCCAGTTTCTATAGGTGAGTCCCTACGAGATGATGTGCCATCTGTCATCTAGCAATGCGCCAGCCATCCTCCAAAGACCAAAGGTCAGGTGGCTGGAGCCAAGGAGAGGAGTTTTCGCATTCTGTTTCCTTCCTGAGAGCATTTGCCCAGGGTAACCTTTCTCAGAGGTCATGACCACCCGGTAGGCACAAAACCCTGCTGGCCACCAGGGTCCAATTTGTCTTTCCCCTCTTGTCCTGCCTTCCCACTATGATACTAAGCCAGTCCGGACTTTGCCTATGGTATGGAGCTTGTGGGCTCCATGCAGCATCCCTCAGGATGCAGGAGGCACTTAAGGCCTCCTAGTGATACTGAGGGATGCAGTAGCAGATGCCCAGGACCAGAGTCCAGAGGCCTGCAGCTTCTGGGGGAAGGAAGCTGGACATGCTTGGACACAAAGAGTGCTGTGTTGTGTGAGGCAGCCTGGAAAAGGGGAAAGAACAGGAGCATTGAAGGTTCCACCTTCCCTAATTACTGTGTGCTCTTAAGGGAAGTTCCCACACATCTTTGAGTCTTAGTTTCCTCATTTGTCAATGGAAATAGCACTGCATTCCCATTTAGGTGATGTAAGCTGTTGTAATTGAAAAACCCTAAGTTTCAGTGGCTTAACATAACAAATTATATTTCTTGCTCATGTAGAATCCAATAGGCAGTGGGGGCCTGCTCCATGCAGTCATCCAGGGATCCAGGCTAACTAAGAATCCATTGTCTTTAACTTCTGGCTCTCAAGGTTGCACTTATCATCACCATTCAGAGAGAGGTGGCAGAAGAGAGCGAATGTGGAGGATAAAGTGGGAGGTTTTTGTAGACCAGACCCAGGCACGGCATTCATCACTTCCACCCACATCCCACTGGCCAGGAATCAGTAGGTGCCCCACCTAGATGTAAGGAGTTCTGGGAAAGCAGAGTCCCTGGCTGGGCAGCTGCTTTCCAGCAACAACTCCACACTATGGAAGGAGAGGCACAAATCTCTGGTGGAGACCATCTCTGCCAAAAGCACCTACCTCCAGGATTGCTAGGGATGTTTATAAATAAGAAAATAAAGAAAATGTACCCCACATTGTTAGTTGCCAGGTAATGTCCATTTCACCTTTTCTTCTCCAACAAGGAACCCCTCCCCTCTAGCTTGCCTGACATCTCCATTTGGATCTGATGGCCCGGCTGGCTGGGGGCTGCTCTTCCTATGCACTTGTTGCAGGTGCACGCTCTGTCTTGGTCTGGCTTAGCCAACCCCAGCTAGATAGTTGCTTCTGTTCGAGCCCAGCTGTACTCCTTCTGGAGATGCAAGTGTGCAGCACCAATAAATAAATCTGTGGCCATAGTTATTGGCAGTCCTCATTTCTTGAACAATAAATATGTAACCTTGGAGTTAGGATGGCCATGGCTGGGCCTTGCCCTTTGCTGAGACCAGGCTTGTCCCTTCTCAACATTTGCTAGGTGGCTGGAGTCAAGGGTGTGGCAGGAGTGACTTTTTGCATGATACCTGGGCAGGGGGGTGCTTACCAGGGGTTGACAGCATCAGTAATGAGCTCTGCTGACTGGGGCCGGGGTTGGAGAATAGGAAGGGACTGGAAATGGAGTCTTGTAAGCCCTAAAGATGAAGACTTTCAGTGTGAGACAGGATGACCAGCTTGTCTCGGTTCTCCCAGGACTTAAGTTTTAGCACTGAAAGTCCCATCTCCCAGGAACCTCCTCTCCACCTCAGTCCTGGGCATACTGGGATAGTTGGTCACCTTAATGTTAGATGTAGATAGAACACTAATGGGGAAAGAGTATGAACTTTGAAGTCGGAGTCAGACCAAGGTCCAAATTACCAGCTGCACAACCTGTGGCAAGTGCTGTATCCTCTCTAAGCCTGTTTTCTCATCAGTAAAATGGGGTTAATAGAGTACTTTTTCCCCACAGAGCCATTTCCATGGTTAGGTAAAATAATATAATAGGTAATAATAAAATAATAGGTAAGGGCCCTGGTCCTCCCTTCCTGTGGGTAGTTGTCCAGTCCCTGCCTGGCTCTTCCCTATAACCAAGGAACCCCTCTCTCTTGAAGGGGCCCATTCTCTTGTCTACATCTGATTGTTGGGAAACATCCCTTTTGGGAATCTCTACCCATTGGCTCCTCTTCTGGACTTGCACACTTCACAGTCCCTGAACTCTCAAAAATGTTGGTCATGTGCCCAACTGTCTGAGCAGATGGATCTGAGCAGAGGTGGAGATGTTTTATGTCAAAGGGGCTGCAGCTGGGTCTGTGGTGAGACCAGGGACTCTAGAATTAGAATCAAATGGCAGTAGATAAATGACAATGCCGGCTCCCACCTCTTCCTCCTGTTTCTGATCAATCTCAGTTTTGCCCATTGCAGCTACCATGTGAGACCTTAGGTGTTGGTTCGCCCAGGACTTTCTCAGCCACCACGAATGGCCATGCAGCCCATCTTCAGGGGCATTGTTGCCTTTGAGTTGTACAGGGCATGCCCTGAATAGCCATGCATAGAGGCCAGTATCCACTGTGGGGTTCTAGTGGGTAAATAGCTTCACTTCGGTTTAAGGGCACTGTGTGGCTCACGCTGTCTACAGTTGAAGTAAGCAGCCACCACCTGCTCCCAGGCATTCTCTGTTGATATGTAGGCTTTGTGGGATTAAAGTCCTTTTATCTGTTTTATCTCATTATCCATTCCCGTGTCCTAGGTCAGTGTTCTCAAACTTGTGTGCACAACAGTATCGGCTGGGGGGCTTAGTGAAGCACAAATTGCAGGGCCCCAACCCCAGAGTTTCCGATTGAGTAGGTTTGAGATGGAGTCCAAGAATTTGCATTTCTAACAATCTCTCAGGTGGTGCTACCGGGCCAGGCTCTCCTTCAAGAACCACCGTCCTAGGAAATCTTTCATGGTAGCCTGTGCAGTGGGAGACAGGAGACCAGGATCAGGTCCCTTCCCTGCCTCTTATTAGTGATATTAATGTAGGCATATCACCTCACCTCTCTGAGGCTTAGTTTTCTTTCTTTATCAACTGGCAATGGAAACCTTTGCTTTTATTACCCTGAGGTATTGTTTGGAGGATCAGATTATACAATATGTGTTCAAGCCCTACAAGTGTTGTTCAAGCCCTACAAACTACATAGTGTTGTTTGAAGCTGGTAATTTCTTCTCTCGGGTAGAGGTGTTTTCCCTCTGTCTTCAGGTGGACTGTTCTAGTCTTCTCCTTTTAGGATGTGACAATACATCTCTTCATCTCTTACCATGAAAAGTACCCAGATGCAGGGAAAGGGACGGCTGCAGAGAGACTTGGAGCTGCATCCAGTAGACTGTCAAAGTCAGCACTTCCAAAATAGAGATACAGTTATACCAATGCAAACCTGCATTATAGCTCCAGACTACACAGGGGTGGGGCTGCCAGCAGACGGTCATGGAAGTTTCTCTTGGAGAGGCTCATGCTAAACCTCTTCCCTGGGCACCATGGAAATCCTTTCAGACCAAGGAAGAAATGCCTGGGCAAGCCAAAGCTTTGAGCCTGGAGACCCAGTGGAATGGGCGTGATTCCAGTCATCCATGTTTTTATGATTACACTTGTGGTACATTTCATATGGACACACAAGCAGTCTGCACGGGAACAAGTGTGCATTACCTGTGTGCACAGACACATGATAGCTGGTGAGGAGGAAGCATGGTTGACATTGACGTTGGATGAGTAATGCTGAAGTCAGCCAGAGGGGTCTGGCTGATGTCAGCATCTAGGGGAAGACTTGAGAAACAGAGAGCTAATTACTGCTAGACCCACAAAATTCTTCGTAGGGAGGGAATGACCTAGAATGCAAAATAGATTTCATTTTGTGTGGAAAACTGGGTGGATTCTAGCAAGAAAAGTACTGAGAAGGTTGGAATTGCTGGAGTGCTGGCAGAAGGTGCGAAAAGAGTTCAGAGTGTGTGGGTGGAGAAGAAACGAATAGGTGCCATTTGAAACTGTCCCATTCTAGAACAATGCAGAATATGTATCTGTATATAGATGTACACACACACACAATCATTCAGCAGTAAGCATCTATTGAGTAACCTACATTCTGCCAGTTTCAGGCAGTCATCATCTTTCACTCATGCAACCTGCAATTGCTTCCTAACTGATTTTGGTGCCTCCAATTTCTTTCCCCTCTATCTAAAATGGGGATCTGATCATATCACTGCCTGGTTTTAAACCTTTCATGACTCCTTAATGTATGTGTAATAAATATCTACACTCACTGTCACAACCACACTGGACTGCTCCCAGTTCCCGGAGCCTGCCATGCCATCTCGTGCTTCTCTGGCTTCCCTCTGGTTGCTCCCATTGCTGGGATCACCCTTCTTGACATGGAAGCCTACCACTCTTCATAAACCCCTCCTTGAATGTGTCTCCTCAGTGAAGTCTTCCCAAGGCCCAGCAAGTGAACCCTTTACAGTTGCTGGATTATAGGATGTCATTGATTCTTAGCTAGACTATGGATGGAAGACGTACCATCGTTTTAGCAATCATAAACACCACCTTAAACATATACATCAGTGGTACGATGTGTTCCATATTCAGGAACGTGGCCACCTGGGGCAGCATATTGGTGCTCTGTAGGCCCCCAGGCCCTGTCCCGCTGTCCTGCTGTCCTGGTCTTGGACAGCATTATGCCACGATCCCCTTTGGGTGCACTGGCCTCTGAGCTCTGAGGTATGCTCCCTGGGAGCAGGCGGCACCTGGCATTCTCCCATGCACTGTGTGCTTGCTGATCGAGTGACTGCCTGCCTGAAGTCCACTGGGAACATCAGATGGACCAGACACAGAACCTGGCCCTTGTTCACAACACTCAGACTTTAAATCCTGAAGAGGCTTTTACAGTTGTTCTTCCTTTTTCATCATAGAATAACTGGAAAGGATGAAAGAATTGAAAATTATCTTTTCTAACTTATAACTAGGGGAGTTGAAACCCAGGAGAGTTTAAAGCCGGTCACCCACAGCCAGGAATGGAGTTCAAGCTTCCCGATTCACAGGACCACGTTCTTTCAGCTGGACAGCATTGCCTCCTTAAATAGTGAGCCCTAAAGGAAGAGCAGTTCTCTTACCTGGAGCCTGATACCCACACTGTGTATAGCGGTTTGTGGAGCTCTTGCTGTGTGCCGGTGCTTGACAAGGTGGTCTCGTTTACCCCTTGCAATGGCTCTGCAATCTAGGGCTCATTACCCCCATTTCACAGAGCAGAAACTGGGGGTCGAAGGATGAGAAAGAACTTGTCACCTAACTCAGTCACTTCGGGATTCCAGACCCTCAGAAACTGTCGGGTTATAACATCGCTTTAAACTGCTGAGTCTCAGGGTGATTTGTTTTGCAGCGGCAGCAGTAGATAACCGATACAGCCCCAATAAGAGACACTGCCAGTCTGTGATTTCTGGGAGCTCTCTGGGGAGCCCTATAGATAGGAGTTGGGTTCTGAGAAGCAGTGTTGAGATCACTATCGGGGTGTGCGCTAGGAACTGTGGCTCTGCATGGTTGCCCCATAGCTGGGTGCTGGGTCTCCTGGCTCCTCCCTCAGCCCTGATGCAAACGTATCTGTTGGTCTGCCCCTTTCCAGGAGCCCTGGGGTTTGGGGGAAGCCAGGATGCGGGAACAGCTAGGCCGCTGTCTCCTGGTCATGACAGTGACAGGACCCGCTGGGCACAGCTCCGGGCCCAGCACAGTCTGTGCTTTATTATGGCCTCTCTTGTTTTTCAAAACCTCTTTCATTTTGTATGAGCAGACAGATGTGAGGGCCTCGCAGGCTCACACAGGCTGCCATTCTGGGAAAGAAAAAGATATTTTGGGTTTCCCTCTCTTTCTATGGAGGGCCAGCCTTCTTCTTGCTTTATTTTTTCATGTGCTTTTGAAAGGCGTTATTGTCCTCCTCTTGTAGATAGCCCCGCCCACCCCTGCCCCGCCCAGCCTCGACTCTCTTCAGGGGCAGGTGTCTTGGACCTGTTTTTTTTAACCTGTGTGACCTTGAGCCAATGCTGCATCTTCTCCACGCTTTAGTTTCCTCATCTGTAAAATGAGGATGGGAATACGTGCCCTGTGAGGTTTAGAATGAGATCATCAGCATGAAAGTCTTGTGAACCAGCTCCATGGCTCGCTGCCAGGATTCTCTGTGGCCGTAGACACACTCCTTGGCGTCCCTGGGCTTCAAATTCTTCCTGTCTTCTTTCCTTCCTCCACCTAATGAAAGCCCATGTGACCTTTCAGTGGGGACTCAGGGCCAGCTGTGAGCTTTTGGGAAGGGAGATGCTGCGGGGTAAGACAGTCCATCTGCCCTCTCCACCCTACAAGGCCAAAGAGGTGGTCTGGTCCCCTGAGGGGAGGCTGGCTGTGTGGAGCAAGCAAGGGCTGTGAGGGCCTCTCCACAGCCTGGCCTGAATCCCTATTAAACGGCCCCCTCCCCAAGTCCCAAGCTTTCTTGCAGGAAAAATGACTTCAGCCACCCACAGGCCCGACCAGCAGCCAGAGGCAAACAGCCGCAGCTCTGCCCCTGGCTTTCCCTGGGCCCAGTCTTTTGCTGTGATACATGTCTGTCCTTATCCTCCAAATCCCAGCCCCGGCCTCAGTCCTCCTAAACTACCTTTCTCACCTGTCTCATCTTTCCTCCCACTCATCATGTACTCTGCAAATACTTATGAAGCACCAGCTATGCACCAGGCCCTGCAGATATGGTGGGGAACAAAACAGGCATAGTCCCTGCCCCCTCTGGAGCTTACAAAAGAGAACAGGAAACAGATGCCAGGCAATCACCAAGCAATCACAAAAGCTACGGAAGAGATCAGAGATCGGGGAGAGAATGGGGATGCAGAGATGGGGCTCTGAGAAGGGTTTTCAGAGGAGATGACAATTCAAGGTTTAGAATAAGAGCAGGTACTGACCCAGCAGAGCTGGGGAAGAGCCCGAGGTGGCCCAAGTCTACTGAGAGTTGGTGCTTTCTAGGAATGGGGAAGCCAGTGTCAGGGAAGTTGAGAATGTGGGGACCCGAGGGGCCACGAGGGATTTTCTAGTCTCCCAACAAGGTTTTCCAGAGACTGAAGATGGCTCTATTGGGCCCATCTCTCTCCACCTTTTCCATCACTGGGTTCCCCCACCCCTTAAGTGCTCTTGCTTCCTAGAGAAAGATCTCCCTAGGGCCAGGTAAATCAGGGTGAAAGGCCATGCCTTTGGGAGTGTCCCAGCAGTGAGGTCACTGGGCAGTGACTTGGAGAGGCGAGAGAAGAGGAGTGACCAAAGAAGTGACTTCTCCAGACAGTCCCCCAAAAGACAAGATGCATGCTTACATGCATGCCGTTGGTCCCTGAGATTCGAGGCCCAGAAGAAGATGACTGCTCCAGACGGTCCCCCAAAAGACAAGATGTGCACATATATGCATGCAGTTGGTCCCTGAGACCTGAGGCCTAGAAGGGCTCTCTTCCAATACCCTCAAATGCTTCTCCACTCCAGCTAATGCTTCCTTCCTTGCCGTGTTGAGGGACCACAGGCCAGACTGCACTCTTGCTTTGGGCAATAGTCACAGGCAGGTTGCATCTGTAATCCTTTAGTAATCAGCAGACCAGCCTGCCACCACCTCGAGTCTACCACTTCCGAGTGCATAGGGACAAAGCCTCTGTTCACAGGGCCAAAAATCCATGCAGATAGTCACATCATTCCCCCCCACTCACTGAGCCCCACTCTGCACCAGGGGTTCTACAGGAGGCAGTGCACCACCAGACCGTGCTTAGCATCCATTCTGGATTTGTAGGGAGGCTACTGCGTGCTAAGCACTGCACAGGGCCTAAATGGGGACAGCAACAGGAGGTTCACAAAACCAAGCAGATCAGGGATGGCTGCTCTGGTCTTCCAGGTTGTGCAAGGCCACCAACCCCTTCTGGCCCCTTCCCCCTGCATGTCCTCCTGAGGCTCCTCTCTGCCTCTGCCCTGAGCTCTGGGCCCTCTCTGTCCTCCTCTCTTGCCAGTTCACCCCTGATGATATTCCTATTTAAAAATAAATCACTGCAGTCTTTAATTGCAGACTAAATAATTGCTTCATTTTATTTAAATGTGGCTCTTGGAGGCTCTGGGAACAATTAGAAGAAAACATAGGGCAGTGCTGGGTGCATATTTTCAAGCATATAATTTTTTTTTATTATTATCATACCGACGTTCGTAGGATCTGGAAAAAGAAAGTGTGGCCCTCCTCCCGAGTTAGTCATGCACAATTTTACATGCAATAATAACAATAATGATAATAATAACCCCTGGCTTTTCCCAGACTTCATGCTTGGCTCCCAAGGAAGCTGGGCAGTCGTCACTGTGCTCTTTCCGGAAGGAGAGAGGTAAGAGCAGCCCCAGCTGTCCCTCTGCAGACCTTTCAGAAGTGACAGCAGCCAGGCCCTTCTGTCCGGGGGCTGGGCTTGAGGTGAGCCCAGAGCTGGCCTGCCATGTGTGTGTTCTAAGTCCTAAGAGGTTCCCCGGTCGGACCACTCACCGTGTCTACCATTCCACCCTTCATCCAGATACAGTGTGAGAGCCAGATAGGGCCTTGGAACTCGTCTTTTTATAATAGAGGCAGCCAGGCCCCAAGAAGTAATCTTACCCTCAAGTTACAAAGCTTGTTAGTAACAGAACAAGAAAGAGGACTCGGCGTGTGAAATAGGTGAGCAGGGTCCTTAGAACCAGGAAGACCTAGGTCTGGGTGCCTCTGCTGCCACATCACTGTTGGTGCAATCCTAGGTCCGTTTCTTAGTCTCTTTGTGCCAGTTTCTTACTTTGGAAAATAAACTAGAAATAATAATACTTGTTTATCATGAGGAATCAAGAATGGAATATATGCAAAAGTTTCCAGCACAGCACCTGTGCACCATGGAGGCTCATCAGCATTCACCTGTTCTTCCCAAAGCTCTGCAGTCTTCAGGAGTCTGCTGTTTACATGCAAAAGTCCCTTGGAGGGGCAGCGCCTTTGACCCCAGGCTACGTGACTCCTGGAGGACAGCAAGGCCCTTGAGCCTGGAAGGTAGCTATGGAGAGGGAGGAGAAGGAAGAGGAAGATGCCGTCCCCTCCCCGCCGGCCCTCTGTGCATAGCCTGATCTTGCATAGGTCATACTGAGACACCCGTGCTGAGACACCTGCTGCTTTTTCTTTCTCTCTACTCTGGGTCCCAGCTGTGTCTGCCCAGGTTCAGCATGGAAAAAAGAGGCTGTTGGGCTGTTTCATCCACATGTATTGAGCACCTGCTATGTGCCAGACAATGCTAGATACTGAAACTGCAAAGACAGTAAGAGGTGTTTTCTGCTCTGAAGGAACTTAAAGGCTATGGTGAAAGAGACACGTAACAGCTGCATGTATTGTGGTATCAAATGACAGGGCAGAGCTACCTGCAAGAATCTATGGGCTATGGGACCCTGCGGAAGTGTGGAGGAGGGCAGATTGCCCAGCTTCTGGGGAAATCCAGGGGGCCACCTGGGGAAGCCACAGGGGTCTTTAAAGATGTGTGGGAGTTGGGCCAAGGGAGTTTACAGGGAAAAGCGGCAGGCGATCTACGGCTGGGAGGTGGCAGCTGCATGTGAGGATGACTTCAGTGGTTCAGAATTGGAGCTTATGCACTGTGAGGCTTGAACAGGTAGATGCAAGGCCAGAGAGGTGGGCAGGAGCCTTCGTGGATGGCTTTCCAACACCCATGTGGAGGACCTTGGGGTGTGGGCAAGCAGTATCTACCCTGTTGTGGAATCATAACTTCTCAGGTGAACCAGAGGCCTGCAGTTCTTTCTATTGCACTTGGTTTGCTAAGACAGAGCTGAGGGGCCCCTAGTTAATCTGTGATTGACCGCCTTCTCTGGGCACAATAGGGCAGGCAATTTTTTTTTTAGTAACAGTTTTATTGAGATATAATTCACCTACCATATAATTCACCCATTTAATGTGTATGATTGAATTGTTTTTAATATATTCACAGAGTTGTGTAACCATCACCACAATCAATTTTACAAAATCCTCATCACCCTAAAAAGAAACCCCACAATCATTAACAGTCATTTCCCCATCCCTTTCCCTGACCTAGGCAAACACTGATCTGTGTCTGTATAGTTTTACCTATTCTGGAATTCACATAAATTGAATCATACACTATGTGGCCTTTTGTGTCTGGCTTTTTTCACTTAGCAGAATGTTTCTGAGGTTCATCTGTGTTGTAGGATGAATCCACATTTGATTTATCAATTTGCCCATTGATGGATATGAGGTTTGTTTCCACTTGTGGGCTATGATGAAAAATGCTGCTGTGAACATTTGTTTATAAATGTTGGTCCGGGTGTTTTAATTTCTCTTGGTAGATACCTGTGAGGGGAATTGCTGGGTCATGTGGGAACGCTGTTTAACCTCTTAAGGAACCAGCAGACTGTTTTCCAAAGTGGTTGCACACTTTACATTCCCATCAGCAGGGTATGCAGGTTCCAGGATATGCACATCCTCTCCAAATCCTGTTACTATGTGTCCTTCTGATTGCTGCTGTGTTGGTTGCCTCTTGCTACTCTTAACAAATTACCATAAATGTAGTGACTTAAACAGCATGCGTTGATTGCCGCACAGTTCCGGAGGTCAGAAGTCTGGAATGGGTCTCACGGGACTAAAATCAACATGTCATCAGGGCTGCATTCTTTCTGGAGGCTGTACGGGAGGTTCTGTTTCTTTGCCTTTTCCAACTTGGAGAAGCTGCCCATTTTCCTTGACTCTCGGCCCCCTCCAACTTGAAAGCCAGCAATTGCATCACTCTGACCTCTGCTTTCTTGTCACATCTCCTTGTTGACTTCGATTCTGCTGCCTCCCTTTTTTTTTTTTTTTTTTTTTTTTTTTTTTTTTTTTTTTTGAGATGGAGTCTCTCTCTGTCACCAAGCTGGAGTATAGTGGCATGATCTCAGTTCACTGCAACCTCCACCTCCTGGGTTCAAACGATTCTCCTGCCTTGGCCTCCCAAGTATCGGGGACTATAGGTGTACACTACCACACCCAGCTAATTTTTGTATTTTTAGTAGAGAGAGTTTCACCATGTTGGCCGGGATGGTCTCGATCTCTTGACCTCATGATCCACCCGGCCCGGCCTCCCAAAGTGCTGGGATTACAGGCGTGAGCCACCGCACCTGACCTGCCTCCCTCTTTCAAAGGGCCATTGCGATTACATTGGGCCCACTTGGATAATCTCCCCATCTCAGATTCCTTGATTTAATCTTGCCTGCAACATTCCTTTTGCCAAGATAAGGTAACATATTCACCTGTTCTAGGGGATTAGGATGCTGGGCATCTTTGGAAGGTCATTATCCTGTCTATCACAACAGCCACCCAAGGGGTGTGAAGTGGTATCTCATGGCTTTAATTGTATTTTCCTGAGGGCTAGTGTTGTTGAGCATCTTTTCAGGTGTTTATTGGCCATTCATAGATTTTCTTAGATATAAAGATATAATTTTCATTTTAAAATTGGTTTGTCCTTTTATTATTGAGTTGTAAGAATTCTTTATATATTCTACACACAAGTCCTTTATCAGATATATGCTTTCCAAATATTTTCTTCTATTTTGGGAGTCGTCTTTTCACTTTCTTGATGGTGTCTTCTGCACTTTCTTGAAGTGAAAAACATTTTATGATGGAATCCAATGTATCCATTTTTTTCTTTTGTTGCTTGTGCTTTGGTATCATATCTAAAGAAACCATTGCCTAATCTGAGGGCATGAAGATTTATCCCTATGTTTTCTTCTAAGAATTTTATATTTTTAGCTTTTATATTAAGTCTTTGATACATATTGAGTTAATTTTTGTACATGGTATGAGGTAGTGGGTCCAGCTCCGTTCTTTTGCATGTGGATATCCAGTTGCTATAGCACCACTTGTTGAAAACATTGTCCTTTCCCCTCTCCTGAGTGATCTTGGCACCATTGTCAAAAATCAGTTGACCCTATTTGTGAGGGTTTATGGACTCTCATTTCTATTCCATTAATCTGAATGTCTGTTCTTATACCAGTGCCACACTGTCTTGATTACTGTAGCTTTGTAGTGAGTTTTGAAATTGGGAAATGTAAATCCTCCAGTTTTTTCTTCTTTTTCAAGATTGTTTTGGCTATTCCAAGCCCACTGCAATTATTTATACATTCTTTTAAAGATCAGCTTATGGAAACCAACTGGAATTCTGCCAGGGACTGTGTAGACCAATTTGGGGAGTACTGCCATCTTACAGTATTAAGTCTTTTTGTCTATGAACATGGGATATCTCTCCATTTATTTATGTCTTCTTTAATTACTTTCAATAATGTTTTATAGTTTTCAGAGCATACTTTGGACACATTTTTCTTAAAATTATTCCTAAGTATTTTATCCTTTTTGGATGCTATTGTAAATAGAATTATTTCTTAATTTCATTTTTAGATCGTTTATTACTAGTATATAGAAATGCAATAGATGTTTGTGTATCAATATTGTATTCTGCAACCTTGCTGAACTCACTTGTTAAAATAATTATTAATAAATTCCTAAGGGTTTTTTATATAAGGATTATATCATCTACAAATAGAGAGAAGATAGTTTTACTTCTTCCTTTTCAATCTAGATACCTTTTAGTTCTTTGTCTTGCCTAATTGCCCTGGTCAGAACCTCCAGTACAATGTTGACAGAAGCGGTGTGGTGAGAATGGACATCCTCATTTTGTTCCTGATTTTAGGGAGGATGTATCCACTCTTTCATCATTACATATGATGTTAGCTAGAGGTTTATCACAGAGTCCCTTTATGAGGTTAAGGAAGTTTCCTTCTATTCCTAGTTATGTTGAGTGTTTTTATCATGAAGCAGTGTTGAATTTTGTCAAATGCTTTTTTGTGTGTCTATTGAATGATTGTGTGGGTTTTGTCCTTTATTCTATTGATGTGGTGGATTTATTAATGGATTTTCTGATGTTAAACCAGCTTTGCATTCCTGGGATAAATCCCACTTGGTCACAGTATATAATCTTTTTTATATGCTTCTGGATTCAGTTTGCTAGTATGAAGCAATCATTCTGATGTCAGGATTCCTTAGGGGCAGCAAATCACTGCTCCCTCCTCCTAAAACATTCTGTAAATTCATCTCTAAGAATCTTTTTTACTTCCCTTGGCTCCATCTTTCCCATATTAGCCCAAGAACTGTGAGCTGATGGCAATGAGAATGATCACTTCTGAGCCCCTTGTCTTTTAGGCTTGGCTCAGATATCATCATGGGTAGAAAGCTCTACCCAACAGCTCCCCAGTAACTCCCCTCTATCCACCCGGGAGCACTGATAGCCCCTTCACCTCGCCTGTGCTCCCATTCTTGGCCTGTAACTCCTTGTAACACTAGCTATATTCTCCTGTGGTTGGTTATTTAACTGTTTGTCTCCCCTGCTAGAATGTCGGCTCCTCAAAGACATTCATGTGGGGACTCCTGATCCCCGCCGGCATTCACCTGGATGCAGTCCCTTTGCATTGCTGGGCTCTGTTTTACAACTGGAATTTCATTCCTTTGACCTAAGAATTTGTCCCAAGTTAAAAAGCAACACATCAAGAGAGGTAATATGCTACACTTAGCAGTCACACCCAACTTAGGGCGAGTGAGTGAATCCATCCTTTCTGGAGAGAAAGTTTTGCTTAGAAGGTGGAAAGTGTGGGTGCTGAAGGGGAAAGGAGAGAGAGAAGATTCTGGGGTCACCGTCAGCCCCAGGGCAGTACCTACTGTTTTCCTGAGGCTTGTCTGTAATCTGTGGATCCTCTTAATCCCACAGTGTTTCACGGGACTAATTAACATGGTCTTGTTGGTTAGACCCATTGGAAGAGATGCAGAACTTTTATCATCAACCTCAAACCAGGGTTCAAATCCCAGCTTTTCTACTTATCAGCTGGTGACCTTGAGTATATTATTTAACCTCTCTCTACCCCCATCCTTCATTTATAAATGTGGGGTAAGAACAGTACCTACTTAATAAAATTTTGCTAGAATTAAATCAGTCAATGAATGTACAAGGTGTGATAGTACAGTGTACTATCTGGCACACAGTACACACTCAAGAGTGTCAGCTGTCACCATTATTCATCGGAACCAACATTTGTGGCATGCTATGTCCCCAGACGTGCCGCCTGGGGTACAATATGTCATGCTGTTGCTTTGGCTGCTACCGTAAAGTCTCCTGTTTCTATAGAGCTGCTTATGCTCCCCTGCAGTTCCCAGAGACCTCCGCATCACAATCCAAGTTCATTCTCCCACGATCACTACCAAAGCACATCTCCATGCTAGGGGCTTGGCAGGTCACCAGCTCTCACTCTGAGCCCCTCTTTGGGGATCATGGGGTCCTTTCCCACCCTCAAATCTGCTGCAGTGCCACCCTGGCTTACTCAACACATGACTTTAACGTCAGATCTCGTGAAGAAAGAGTGGAGGTCTTGCTTGGTCTTCTTCCTTCCAGAAGCCTCTTGAGTTTCTTAAATGCATGGCTCCACCTCCCTCATGGTCACGTACACCTGGGGCAGGGCAACCTTTCCAAACACAGAGGCAGCGTCCTGAAGGGCCCTTTGCTTGGGTCAGGAGTTACCCACTGACCTTATATTTATATAAATAAACATTAAGTATACTATGAAATAAATATAAATGTTACCTAAGGGATTTTTCCTATACTAACAACAACAAATTGCTGTTGTTGATGTCCCAAGGTGATGTCCAAGGTGATGTCCCTCCTCGCCCTTCCCCCACACAGAATATCTGGCTTAATGGTTTAAATGCCACTTCCTAAAGCAGCCAGTCTCACACACACACACACACACACACAACCTCATTTAATCTTTATAACAGTAGGGATTATTACCCTTTTTCTAGATGAGGAAACTGAGGCTCAAAGAAGCCGAGCATTCTGTCCAAGCGTTTCAGGCCCAGAACTAGTACTCTTGATTCCCACTTTGTCCTGTTTCTCGTGGGTGGTGTCGTCTGGCCACAGTGCCCTTTAGGAATGATCCATCAGGGAGGATGGCCAGTCTGGCTGCCTGACCTGGGCTGAGGATCTCAGGCACTGGTGAACTTCTTCTGTCACTCAATATGGTGGGGAGTGCACGGAACCTGTGGGTGGGGCCCAGCTGAAGAGGCTGCAGGGGCTCAACTGGAACAGGTGGGGAATGTGGCTGCCTCTGCTGGGACCGGCTGTCTGCTGCCTCCCTACCTTTTTTGTTTTGTTTTGTGTAGCATAACTGTGGCCTGTTTCCTCTGCAGGGGCTCCCAAAGCTTCCGGACAATTCCCCCTAATCCCTGGAAGATGAGGTCAGGGGCCAGCCCTGAGTCTAGACCCTGGGAGGGCCTCCCTCCTCCTGCAGACCTCTCTGCCAGTAAGACAGCAGGAGGGGTGTGCTTTTGGGCTGAGCAGCAGCTGATCGGAACGGATGATATGTTTTCACTCTGGTGTGCTCAACAGTGCGGATCGGACAGGGAGCGGAAACGGGAAAGATAAGTGGGAAATAAATCACCCAACTTGATTTAGTCATAATAGTAAGGAGAAGGGGGATTGCCGAGCTGTGATCAGAGCCTCAATCAGAGTCTAGGCAGGAGGATCAGAGGGCAGAAGGTGGAGCTCCCTCTGCCCTGCACCAGCCTTCTGAAACCTCCTGTGGACCGAGTCACTCTGGATAAGGGATGGGCAGCAGGGGAACATGGGGCGTGCACTCTGAGCTTGCTGGGAGCCCCAGGACACAGAGGCCTGTACTGCCTGGCAAGCCTCTGCCCTCCAAGGGCAGCAGACAGACGGAAGACAGTGGTGTGGAGGGCCCAGATCCAACCTACCTCCTATCCACGGAGACCGGTCCAGCTATGCCTGGGGAAGGGGCTCTGCTGATTGAGTTTCTCAGAGGCATTCAGCATTGGTGGGGAGGCAAAGTGCTTGGGGAAGCAAATCCCTCCTATTTTTAGTGCTTTCCAGAGAGCATCTTAGCCCTTTCCTTTTTCCAGTTAGTACTGGGCCCACCTCTGCCAGTCTATCTTTTGGGGATGTCCAGAGAATTTATGCATTCCCCCTGCCCTCCCATTTCATTCCAGTGTCTTGCCCCTTGGAATGAGTTCAGGTCTAACCTGGGGTCCTCCTGCTACACTTCTAGGCCTTTCCCCCATGCCTCTTGTGGAGTGGTGGATGATGGTTGACATATTCCAGGCTCCTTGTTTCCCTGAGCAGGGCTCAAGTGCAGAGAGTGTCAGGGGGGTGTGGAGAAGGGCAGTGATTCTCAGAGGCCTGGCATTTGGGAGAAGACAGCTTAGGTGATGCAGGAATATCTATTCCAATTCACTAAGGGTTATCTGCTCTGGCAAGTTATAAAATACGATTTCCACTGAGGCTGTAGAATTACTTACAGGAGCCACAATGAAACCAGACAACCTTTCAATCAAGCTGCCTGTTGTTCCCGCTTCAAGGCTGGTGAAATAAATACTGAGCAAATAAAGTTAGTCGGCATCTGAGCATTTTAATGAATAAAGAGTAGCAAGAGGGCTGGGGATCTAGGAGCTTCTGTACATCCCAGTGGACAGACCACAGGAGACCGGTGTGCCAGCTCCAGGCAGGGTGCCTCCTGCCTCCCACCCTCACCTTCCACAGCCCAGGCCCCTCTTCCTGGCAGGTCTTCCTCATTCCTCTTTCCCACTCCAGTCCAGAATTCCATCCCTTGTCTCATGTGGTGCCTGGCAGTGCTGACTGAGGAACCAGTCAGACTAGGGGACCCAGTGACTTCTTTTATGGCCTCAGCAAAGTGCATCCTGCCCCTGAGTGACTGACATTCTCAACACACTGGAAGGCCTTTGGGGTCAGCTTATTGCTCTCTATAAGGCTAGGGTCAGAAAGGCTAAACTCCAGATGAGGTGAGACAGAAGGGGGAAAATGTTGTGATGGCCTTTAAACAAAGCTTTTAAAGTTTTTTGTAGCAAGAAGAAGAAAGTGCAGGGTTGCTTCTAAGGGCAGCTGGTGTAATGGTAATTGGAGATAAAGGACCAGCCATAGCCAAGCTCTCTTTTGCTCTCTTCCTCTCTGTCTGCGAGCAGGGTAGTTAGTCTAGGAAAGGTAATAAAAACCTGGGCAGATGCCCTGAGCCCGAGGTGGTACAGAGGTGGGAGGAGATGACGGGGTTGAGCCACACAGGTGTGTGTTCGGGCCCCATCATTCCCTCCCTCCCAGGGTGCTGGGAGGAGACGCTGCAGATGAGGTTGCTAAATCACCAGCGGTCTCTCTGGAGAATTGCACAGAACTGGAGAGAGGGCTCTAAGTGGGGAGAAAGGCAAATGTCGTTTTACTTTTCAAGGGGGAAAAACAGGGGACTGCTGCAGTCAATCCACGGATGAACTCAATGCCAAGCCTGGGCAGGCTTCTAAAACAGTCGCAGAAGGGGTCATTTTGAACACAAAGGGAAGTAAGGGACAATCACCAGAAATCAGGATGGGTTCACTGTAAACTAGTCATGTCAGATAAGCAAACCTCCCTTTTTTTTGTAAAACACTGGAAGGTTAAAATAACGTTCTGGATATAGGAGGAGGACTTTAGCACGGCATTTGTTGTAATCTCTCATGGCAATCCTTGTACACAAGCTGGATATTTGTAACCTGGATGGTATCCAGTAAGGAGTATTTGGAACAGGCCAAGGGAATGAATGCCTAATGGACTGAGATCAAAACCGGAGGAACATATCTCGAGATATGGGGATCCCCTATTTTTTCCAAAATGTGTTATCAGTGACTTTGGTGCGGATGTAGAGGATATACTAATAAACTTTGTGAATGACCTAAAGCTACAAGGGGCAATAAATACCAGTATAGTAGTAATAATTAAAAAAACAAAACAGGTAATAGCTAACATACTACAGCACTTACCACATGCTTGGCACTTTTCTTAAACATGTCACATGTGTTGGCATTTAATTTCTGTAGCATCCCAATGGGGTAGTTCATATTGTTATTCTCATCTTACAGATGAGGAAACTGAAGTAACCAGTTGCAGAACTAAGATTCAACCTCAGGCCATCTGGCTCCAGGGCCTATACTCTTAACCCCTTGCTATGAAAGAAACATGATACAAAGCTATTTCAATAGACTAGAGTTATGGGCAGAACATGAGATGAAATTGAATAGGAATACATGGGAACTGCTGTTTCTAGAATCAGAAGGCACTGAGACAGGATGGGGGATGAGATTTGTTGGCAACATACCTGAAACACTCGGAGGAGTTTGGTCGTCTTCTCCTCGGCCTGAATCCACAGGGTGGCAAGGCCAGCCAGTCCACAGCCTGAACTCCAGGCTCCATGCTTCTATCTATTTATTTATTGTTTCTTTTTTCATTTTAGTTGCCATACAGTTGTATATGTTTATGGGATACAGAGTGATATTGTGATACCTGTAACCATGTGTAATGATCACATCAGGATAATTAGCATATCCATCACCTCAAATATTTATCATTTCTTTGGGTTGGAAACATTCAGAATCCTCTCCTAGCTTCTGTAAAACATACAATAAATTGCTGTTAAGTATATTCACCTTACAGAGCTTTAGCACACTAGAACTCTTTCCTCCTGTCTAACCGTAACTTTAGATCTGTTAACCAACCTCTCCCTGGCTCCCCGCCCCCTTATCTTTCCCAGCCTCTAATAACCACAGTTTCACTCTCTACTTCTGTGAGCTCAACTTTTTTTTTTTTAGCTCCCCCATATAAGAGCATGTGGTATTTATCTTTCTGTGCCTGACTTAGAGAAATACATTTCAGTCGGAGCCCTGGACATAAGCCTTCCGGCTTCTACCCTCAAGTTTTTCCTGTAGAGCCATGATCCTTCCCAGGAGCTGGGGCTGGTTAGCAGAATCTAGGAGGAAGGATGTCATGAATTACAAAGCAGAGAAGAAGCTGATGTTGAAAGTAACCCATCGTGCTATTCCCCACTTGCAAGGAGAATTAATGATCACCCTGAGAATACCGCCAAAACAACACCAAGCCAAAAACAGTGGCCCTTTCAAGACCAAAACAAAATTTTCTTTGGAAATTACTTGGTAAAGAACAAATGACTTACATTTTAAACATCACCATTGGTGTGAGTTTTAAAAATATATGATATATATTATATATCATATATTTATATATTTTAAAGATGATGTATTTATATATGATGTATATTTATATACGATATATTATACATTTATATAAAATATTTTTATATATAAATATATTTTATATATTTATATATTACATATATTTATATATACATATAAGAGGAACATGATGAGTTTTAAATAATTTAGGAACACAGGTTTAGATACTCAAGTCAGAAAATATATGGACAAAATTGAGCAGGCCCAGGCCAAAGAACAGGGCCAGGAGAGTGATGTCAGGAACCCCTGGCTATAATAACTAACTAATATGTCAGCTGTTGAGGGATGGTTGGAATAACCAGAGTAATTCCAGGTTGGGGGAGGGGGTGACTATTACCCTTGGTACCTGGAGAGTGACATATGAACAGGGTTGGACGTAAACTGTGGATCTTCGAAGGGAAGACTCAGGACACGTGGGCAGACATTGCAGCACATTTTGGTTCAGTTGAGAAGAAGTTCTTTCTAGCTCTCCAGGCTGTTTAAAACTGGGCCAGTAACCGGAGGAAATAGCACATGACTTGTTTAGCATAGTGCTTGGTGCATTCCAAGTGTGCAGAACATGGTAGCTGTTACTGTGATTATGATGATTAACTTCAGCATCTGAATCTGGAATCTGCCACTTGTTAAGTATGAGGTTCTGAGCAAGTCAGTTCGGCTCTCTGCATCTCGGTTTCCTCATCTGTACAGTCGGGATTGCCACATCTGCCTCGGACAAATGTTGAGGATGAAAATGTAACGAGATTGCTTATGAAATGTTTCCTCAGGACACTTCTTAGAGGACAAAGTCTGGTCCTGTCCCTCATGCAGGACTCAGCGTGACCTCAGGTTAATGATGATTAACTGGTAATGGTAATGATAACCATAAAAGCTGCCATTTATTAAGCACTTATTATGTATCGGGTACTGTGCTAAGCACTTTGTAGGAATTCTCTCATTTAATCCTCACAAACCCTGCTCAAGCCAAGCACCACTATTGCTGTGCACCATTTTACAGATGAGGAGACTGGAATTCCAATGGCAAGAGAGCCAGGGTTTGAATCCAGCTCTGGCTGACTCAAGTCCAAGACTTAGACACCGTCCCAGTACCTCTCTGAGACTCAGCAAATTCTTTGGGAAGTGAGAAGGAGGAGGAAGCATGGAGTTTGCAAGTGCAAAGGATGTGGTTCAGTTTTTACCCCCTTCATTCGAGTGTTCTCTTGGAGCCCTGGGAGACAGGACAAGCCCTGGTAGAGAGCCAGCTCCAAAGGCTGGGAGGCTGGGGCTCGCCTCTCATGATTCAGCCCTTGGCTCCCTCCCCTCCTAGCCCCGCTTCAGGCTTTTCTCTTTCAGCCTGTCTGACTCCATCTCGGTACTTTGTCCTGCTAATTCTGAGGCTGGGAGGGCGGTGTGCACTCTTTATGCCATTCAGCCTTAATTAGAAGTTCCTGACAGCTTGTTTGGGGCCCTGTCAGGCTCTCTGACTTGCCTTGCACCAATAAGTAAAAAGGAAAATTGCTATCTGCTCCATACCTGGATGCCTGGGTGTCATTATGAGCGGCCTGTGTGGGCGGGGGGTGCTGGGCTGAGTGCTCCTATTCTGGGCATGCCAGTGCTGACTCAGCACAGGGTGGGGGCTCTGTCCCTCCAGGGTCCACGGAGAGCTCCAGTGCCTGGGCCGGGAGGGACTAATTGATTGAGACTTGATCAGGGCAGCTGCCTGGGGCTTTCATATCCAGATTTCAAGTCCTTTTGCCTTTGAAACCCCATGTATGTTCAGGGTCAGGGGACCACAGAGCACAGTCAGCTCTTTTTCCTGTGACCTATTGTGGGGACAGGTGGGCACAGTCAGAGTGGGATTGGATCTCATGTTTTTCCAATGATGAAGGAATGATTTGGCAGAGCTCTGCCCGCCTGGACCCTCTGCCCAGTGACCTACCTCCAAAGAAAGTCCTGCGCATTAAGCAGTTAAGACACAAGATTGTGGAATTAGAGACTACTCAGGTTCAGACTTCTGTTCTGCCACTGTTGAGCTGTGTACCCTTGGGCCAGTCAGTTCACCTCTCTGGACTTAGTTTTGTCATCTATATAATGGGTATAATAATTGAATTGTAAAGACAACAGTACCTGATCTCTAGTAATAGTACCTGACTCCGTAAATGTCGTCTACAAACTCTAAACTAGAGAATTACAGTTAAGTGTTTGAATTGCAGCTGGACTGCATATTAACTTTGTGATCTTGGTCAAGGTACCTAACCCTGACTCTGAGCTTGCTTTCTTTCCTTCCTTTCCTTTCCTTGACAGAGTCTTGCTCTGTTGTCCAGGCTGGAGTATAGTGGCGTGATCTCGGCTCACTGCAACCTTCACTGCCCAGGTTCAAGTGATTCTCCTGCCTCAGCCTCCTGAGTGGGCTTGCACCATCACCTCTGGCTTATATTTTATCTATTTTTTTATTTTTATTTTTTGGATTTTTAGCAGAGATGGGGTTTCACCATGTTGGCCAGGCTGATCTCGAACTCCTGACCTCCCGTGATCTGCCTGCCTCAGCCTCCCAAAGTGCTGGTATAGGCATGAGCCACCGTGCCTGGTCAGTTTCTTTATTTCTAAAAATGAATATATAGCAGCACCCTCCCCTAGGTTATTATGAGCATTGAAGGAGATTATGCACTAAAACACTTAGCACACCACCTAGAACAGAACTGGCCCACGGCCTCTTTTTGCAAACTTGGATTTGAACACAGCTCCTCTCTTCCCTTTAAGTTGAGTCTGTGCTGCTTTCTAGCCGCAGTAGCAGAGTTGAGGATGGCCAAAAACATTTGCTGCCTGGTCCTTTGCAGAAAAAGTTTGCCAACCCCAACTGAACATGGTTATGTGCTCATGAAACACTGGGTGTTATTAACAAGTAATCATCATTGTAATTTCCACACTGCTTCACTGAGGTGTTTGGAGGCCAAGCGCGCAGTAACGAGTAGCTTCTAAGACCTACTAGCCAGAGAGGATTTTTTAAAGGTCTCCTATGATGGGGGGAGTTCTGTGAGCATTCATCTTGTATGTGTGTATTTTTAGAAAGAAAAACTGGGAGCGATATTTGGTCACATACCTTCCTGAATCACATATTTTCTGTCTTAAGGGATATTAGGAATTTCCCAATCCCATTGATTAATTCTGCCAAGGAGGAAACTTCCATTCCCCACTGCTGCACACCCCCTCACCCTCAGAAAACTCTTGCTGGATTTCAAATATCCAAAGCTTCCTGATTTACTGGCCAAAGATACTGCAACTATGCTGGAACTGAGTTTGTCCCTGGCACGCATCATCCAGAACCCCCTTCACCCCCAACCTGGGGGCTGATGAAGGGTCCTGGGAGCTGCCTGGAGTCACTGAGGCCAGGAGAGCCCTGCTGGTTCCCAGCACTTTGGCAGACAGCCCTGCCATCCTCAGGCTGTGTCAGCCTGGGGAAGGGGGGTTGGGGGGGGTGGGGTGTGTGAGTGGCTTCCAGAGAGGCTGGAGCCGGCACGGCAATGCCCCACTGACCTCGCATACAGGCAGGCTATTATCACTCAATTTTTACGCTGTGTTCCGGATGCTGCTCCGCCTGCCACGGACGTGCAGCCGTTAAAATATTAATGTCTGGCATGTGGCAAACATTTAAAATATGCTGAGACTTGGGAGCTGTTGAGCTGGGCCTTGTTGACACACCGCCTCACCTGGGTGTTGTTTGCTATGTAAATGCCAAGGATTCCTCCCTGAAGCTGGAACCCACACTCTTCTCACCTCTCACTTCCTCCTGGGACTGGATTGGTAAAAGGCAGTTTGTGCCCATCCCAGCATTGCCTCGCTGGGTCAAAGGGATGTGTTATAGTGCCAGTTGCTAGGGGGCATTTCAAAGGGGCCGGTTTCAGGGCATCATCTATTATAGCAACCCCCAGACGTGCCTCGAGGACAGCGCTGTGCCAGACACTGGGCTTGGCACTGTGGAGGTGTGAGTATGGTGTGAATGTGGCCACTACCTACCAGAAGCTTACAGCTCACCAGGGCATCATTACTGTTCACCAGCCTAGAACATGGCCTGGAGCCAGGAAGGCAGGATGCCCAGGATGGGCCTTTACCCTGTCCCACGCCCAGTACAGACACTGCTGGTTGATCATGAGGGTCTTTTACTGCTGAGCTCCCAAACAGCCTCACAATCCTTATCCACACAGGAAGCCACTGCCAATCAATTGGAACCTGCTTGAGATGAAACCAATTTGTTGTCCCTGGTGGAGGAAGTGATGAGTGATACAGGAGGAGGAGTTCTGATGAAGAGTTGAGGGAGTTTCAAGGCGGGTGGGCACCCTTTGAGGCAGGGGCGGGGAGAGGTGAGGCTCCATGAAGGAGGTGGCCTTTGAGGGTGGGTAGGATGGAATACTTGAGTGGGACAGGGCAATGCAGGTACAGGGTGGGGACCTGTAGGGTGGGCACAGGAGCCCCAGGCAGTGTCCTTGGTTGCTCTCGGGCCCTAGCATGTGACCGGAGCCAGCCTGATCGACCATCTTCGGCGTGGCACTGGATTCTGCCTCTTTGGTTTTGTCCCAGGGTGGTTTCTATAGCTGATAAAAGTCTCAGATCTTTCTTCCCCCTAGAAGTCTCTAGAAAGGCCTGCGCCCTCCCAAAGAAAACGGAAAGCAGATGACACAGCCTGGTGCTGGGGTGCGTTTGGGATGGGAATTTCTGGCATCACCAACCATTTAGCCTAAGTGTCGCCAGACTTTCTGTAAGAGACCAGAGAGTAAATATTTCAGGCCGTGCAAGCCACAAGGTCTCTGTGGCAACTACCTCAGCTCTGCCACGGCAGCACACAAGCAGCTGTGGACAATACATGGGCGAGTGGGCATGGCTGTGTTCCAAAAACACTCTATTTATGGGCATTGAAATTTGAATTTCATGTAATTTTCATGTGTCACGAAACAATCTCCTTTTGGTGTTTTCTTTTTTCCCCTCAACCATTTAACCATACAAAAGCCATTCTTAGCTCTTGGGTTGTAACAAACAGGAAGGGGGCCGGATCTGGATTCTTGCCCTGACTGAATCATGAGGTCTCAGACTTGGTTGGCATTTTTGACTTCTTCGAGCTCCCCTGGACTGCCCTCGCCTCTCTGGCTAGGCATGCCCACCTGTTCTCATGGGGTGGCTGATTTTGAAGCGCTCATGGCTATAGTGTGTCTCAGGGACAGTACAGCTAGGGGTAAAGTTGGTCAGGTTAAGCTTTTAAAGAGCAAAACCCAAAGCTCTTGTTTGGTGACCCGCTTTTAGCTGCCTTTACTCTCTCCTGCAGACCTCCTGGGAATCAGTGGTCAGAAAGAGTCAAATATGAGGAAATCAAGACCCAGAGAGGGGACGTGACTTGCTTAAGCTTGTTCAGCTGGTTAACAACACGGCTGGGACCAGAACCCCGGCCATCCAGGGACAGATCGTTTCACTCTATCGTAAAATAAAAGAGCCTCCAGGTTAAGTACCTTCTTGGCTCCTCGCTCCAGGCTGTCGGAAGCGACCCTGGCCTTTGCTACCATTGCTGCTCGTGCCTACCTGCTACTGCATTTTCCTGAGAAGAGAAGGACACAACCAACAGGTGTCAGCCTGGGGTAGTACAGGGAGAAGTAAAACATGATAAATCGCTGCTAATGCTGCTGGGTGACTGAGATAAAGGCTTGATTGTTTGGGCAGCATAAATCAACACCCTGAGCTGGATGGGAAATAAAGCAATAATTTAAATCTATTTTCAGGGTCTTGTGGGTCAAGTGACCAAGTAGGAATTGATACCTGAGGATGGAATAATGGATAGAGGAAGGTTATAGATGGTTAAACCACACCGACTGGATAGCTCTGCACTCGGCTGGGCTTGTTGCAAGCCCTGTGAGTGAGCTCCAGCCAGAACTGTGACTCCTGCCCCTGCTGTGTGAAGAGGGCCCGATAATCCACTTACCTGCCTTCCCCAGCCAACCCACCCTCGGACAGCCTCTGCCTCTCCTCCAGGCGTCCCAGTCCCGTACTCGTCACGCTTCATGGAGGGGCTGTTTCTGTGAGGCCCTATACCGGGCACAGAGGATTCAAACACTCACAAGACAAAATCAGCATCACCAGACTGTAAATTCTATGCAGGCAAGAGCTATCGTTGTCTAGTTCACCACCACATCTCCAGTGCCGAGCACAGTTCCTGGCACATAGTAGGCATTCGATATACTTTCTGTTGGAAAAGAGAACGGTCAAACCAAAGAAAAAAGAGTCCCATTGAAGTGCATTAACTTCTATACAGAGACTGGGCTGCGGCTGGGGTGCAAAGGGAGTCGAGAGGCCAGGAGGCTCCGTTTTTCCTGAAAGATCTCAGGACAGGCAAGGAGAGCTGAAGAAGAGGTGAAACCTGGGCTGAGTCTTGAGATAGGCATAGTGTTGGCCAAGGGAACAGGGAGGGAAGGAGGCAGCAGTGCATGCTGAGGCCGGGAGAAGGCAGTGCTGCTGCTTCTGAAACCAAAAAGCCCTGAAGAAAAGTGATGGAAGCCAAGCCAGTGGGTTATAGTTTCCATTTTCTTTTTTTAAAATGACTTATTTTTAACTGACAAAATTGTATAAACTTAGCCATCTACATGTTATGGTTTCCATCTTCAATTTGTATGTGCCTGCACTGTACTTCTTCTTCTTCCTGGGGGTTTCTTTGGGTCTGTGATGGCCCATGTGGATGGCAGAGTAGGCACCAAGGTAGGCACAGAATGGTGGAACAGAAGGACACTTGGACACCTGGGGCCTCCTCCCAGCTGCGTCATCATGTGTCTACATGGCTTTGGGCAAATGTGGAACCTTTTTTCTCTTTTTTTCAAGATGAAGTTTCACTCTTGTCACCAATACTGGAGTGCAATGGTGTGATCTCGGTTCACTGTGACCTCCACCTCCCAGGTTCAAGCAATTCCCCTGCCTCAGCCTATCCTCCCAAGTACCTGGGATTACAGGCGTCCACCACCACGCCCAGCTAATTTTTGTATTTTTAGTAGAGATGGGGTTTCACCATGTTGGCCAGGCTGGTCCCAAACTCCTGACCTCAGGTGCATCACCTGCCTCGGCCTCCCAAAGTGCTGGGATTATGGGCGTGAGCCACCGCGCCGGCCAGCGGAAACTTTCTTGTTCTTCTCTTCTTCGTGTGGTTAATGGCAAGATGGGATGTGTTGAATTTGATGACCTCTGGGGCCCTTCAATTCCTTCTAGGCTCTTGTTGCTGCTTTAAATCATTTCTGAGCGGGCACCACCTGCAGATGCTGAGCCGCTCCTTCAGCCCCTGATCAAGAGTTAGGCACTTAGAGGACTCTAATAAATATTTGGTGACGGGTTCCTTTAGGGCAGATTTTCCTGTCTTTCAGAAAAGGGAGAAAGAAAAGTTCCCCAAGAAATACTGAAGCTGTAGATGGTCTCGTTTTCATCCAAACCGTAACAACAATAAGGTCAAAATAAACGCAGGTAGCACAGCACACTTACCATGCGCCAGGTACTAGTCTAAGCCACTTAGATGCATTAACTCAGTTAATCTTGACGACAACATCCGTAGGATTAGGATTAACTAATTATTATCCCCATTGCACAGATGCAGAAATGGGGACTCAGGAAGATGGACTAATTTGCCCATGCCACACACAGAGCCAGTATTTGGACCGGGTAGTCAGGGCCCAGGGTTTCTGCTTTAACCACAGTGCTCTAACCATGGAGCTAACCAGTGCCATGCTGCTCTGTGGACTGCTGGGGAGACAGGTGTAAAGATGAGTGGCTGGCAGGAGGTTCCAGGGACTTCCCTCAGCAGGAGTGTCTGGGGTGCTGGGGTAATTCCACTACCACTGCCCACCACCCACCACCACCTCCACACAGCCACAGGCTGCTGATCCCACAAAGTGTCAAGATGGATGGGCTCCGCAGAATCTGTCAAGGCCCAACAAGGGGACACATCTGAACTGGTGACGGAGGTCATAAATTTTTATGTTCATTATGTTTGTTTTGTTTGGTGTAATTAATGAATCTATTAAGCTCAATCAAGCTCTGACCTCTTTTATAGCCATTATAAATCAGCTCCAATGGTTCTGGGAGGGGAACGGTGAGTGTCATTTTGCAGGCCTCCCTGGGAAATGGTGGTCATTCCATAGAGTAAGGCTTTGGAAAGGGGTAGAGGGTAGGGAAAAAGCCAACGTGGGTTCCATGGTGACTGATTAGGGAAGGGATGGGAAGCTTTCAAGAGGGCATTGGCCTGTAATCCCAGCACTTTGGAAGGTCGAGGTGAGTGGATTACCTGAGGTCAAGCGTTCAAGACCAGCCTGGCCAACATGATGAAACCTCGTCTCTACTAAAAATAAGGCTACTCGGGAGGCTACTCAGGAGGCTGAGGCAGGAGAATTGATTGAAGGCAGGAGAATCGCTTGAACCCAGGAGGCGGAGGTTGCAGTGAGCCGAAATCATGCCATTGCACTCCAGCCTGGGAGACAGAGTAAGACTCTGTCTCAAAAAAAAAAAAAAAAAAAGCATTGGGAATGGAGGAGAAAGAGCCATGGGGAAACTGAGGAAGGGAGCCTTGTTATGTGACTCTGACTCTAGTGACAATTATTCATGTTTTTATAGGTCCTGGGTATTGGGGGGTTAGGGGTTGCTGCAAAAGGGGAGTTGGGAAGGAGAAAACAGCAGAATCTTTCATACCTTAATCTCTTTCCCTAAAAATGGCTTCCTGAGGAATGAACACACTCACTCAGCCCCAGAAAGGGAGCTGGTCATGGGGTGGGGAGAGAGAGAGAGGAGAGGACATAAGGTACCCAAGGAGGAACGGAAGGCGCAAAGCCGCAGGCCCAGAGCATGGAGCTGGTGAGGACGGTCGTCACTTTTCCATCTCTGCTGTCTCTGGTTTGGTGAGCAGAGTGATTGAGTGTGATTAAGCAGGGTTGCAGCCGCTCATTCTCAGCTATTAGGATGAATGGATCCCTGGGACACCAGCGAGGATGCTGTCGGCGTGCGCGTGCTTTAATAATAATAAAAAAAGAAACTAACAAAATACCATTCCCCATCGTTAAAATGCAGAAGCAGATAAAGAGCAGCTCCTGTGTAATTACCAAAAATTCTTATTTCCATAAGAAACCAGCACTTCATAAATTTTCCAGCCCTAGCCTTTCTCTCCAGGGAAACTGGATTTCTATGAATATAGAAATTTGGTAATTGCCCCTGAAACTGTGCTTTTCTGTATTAATGAATAGCAGAAGCTTGCTTTTGCTTACAGCCCCAAATGGTAGAGATTCCTTCCCCATCACTGTGTCAAAGAGAACCCGCCACCACCCCCACCCCCACCGTCCACACCCATTAGACCTATTTAGGACCTCAAGGTTTGGGTTTCAGGAAGAGTGATTTCTTCTCCAGGGGAAGAAGGGAGTGGAGAGGGCCTGCCAGTCAGGAGCCTAGTTCTGCATTTTCCCAGTTGCATTTGTGTTCTTCCTTACTACAGGCATGCATTTTTTATTTCAGTGCAACGTGTTTTAAAAAAATAAAATAAATGCACTATTAGATTAAAAAATGTACAGCATTATATAGCTCATAATGCCATGGTAGATTTTAAACCTCTAAAAGCATATGCATTAAAGCAATTTTCTAAACGAATATAGCAAGAGGTCCACAAACGCACTGCAACATTTGATAATAGTTGCCATCTTCAGCTGAGGATAATGATGTTAACAAATGTAATGGGAGTAATGAGTGGAGATTCAAAAAGCTGCTTTTGTTTAATTTTTTTGTAATGCAAATTCAGTTTGGGCATAAAAGAAGGCGGGAATGGGGGGAAAGCCCTCTTATTTGAAATGAATCTTAATCCTAGCTGATGATAGGCCAGTTGTAAGGAGAAGTGGCTTCAATGTGGAATTAAACAATCCAGAGATGCAGTGATCAATCCAGAGATGCAGTGATTAAGGTGATCAGGACAAAATTGGAGGGGGAAAAAAAAAAAAAAAAGGACCGGCAGAATTGAATCTTCTTTCTTGAGCCTGGAATTACAGATGTTTGAGGAAAGAAGCCTCAGCACGCCATGGGTGTTTTCCCTGGAGTTATCTGTGTTGGGAATTGGGGACATGTCCCTCGCACCGACTGCCAGACCTGTCCCTGGTGCAGACTCCTAAGCCTGGTTCTAGGAGCAGCTGGTGTCAGAGGACAGGGAACATGAGGGAGGAAACTGCCCTGACCCTTCACCTAAGCCAAGTTGCTCTATGCGCCCCTGAGTTAGTTTATCAAGCCACACAACTGGCTCCCTTCGGGGCCTTCTGCAAGCTATTCTGCCCCCTCAGTTTTCTCTTCTGTAAAATGGGAGCAGCAGGGAGTTCTCACCGTCAGCACATTTTTGAGAGTGGTGGTGCTCACATCTTAACTCCTCAAAAGAATGGAAGGTGGAAAAAGCTGGGCCCCAACAACCTCCACCAACCTCATTTGCTTTGCCCTGGGCTGAGCTCAGCCTGCCCCATGAGGGAGAAATCATAACCATGACCCTGATGCATAAAGGAAAAAGCCTGTTCAAGAATGCTGTCCTGGGAGGCTCCTCTGGGGTCATTCAGGAGTAGGCTTTATTTTCTTGGTTTTCTCTAGAGAAGACAGGAGCAGCAAAGCCTGAGTTACTGGTACTGCCTCTCCAAGAATCTGCCCATCTTGGGAGCTGGGATGGGCATAGAAGTAGAACAGCCCTCACTGGATATAGTTTGTGACCTTGAAGTGATCCAACTCCAATTGTACTGATAACCGGTACTGTGTGGCTTAGGGCTCGATGTTCTCTTTCTTTGCGAGTATGTTCCATCTCCCCAATTATGTTGTCAACTTGTAGAGGGCAGAGACATTGCTATATTTATGATATTGTCCACAGGGCCCTTCCAGGTGCTGGGCTCAGCCGGCATTGCCTAACAGCTACCATTCATCAAGTTTTGCTCATTTGCAAACACTTGTCTAAGTGCTTTACATAGCTCATTTCATTTAACGCTAACGACCTCAGAGGTAGGCACTGTAATTATCCTAATTTTACAGATGGGGAAACTGAGTCATAGGGCGGGTAAGTCACACAGAAACACAGGTTGTAAGATGCAGAGCTGGCCGGGCGCGGTGGCTCAAGCCTGTAATCCCAGCACTTTGGGAGGCCGAGGCGGGCGGATCACGAGGTCAGGAGATCGAGACCATCCTGGCTAACATGGTGAAACCCCGTCTCTACTAAAAATACAAAAAACTAGCCGGGCGTGGTGGCGGGCGCCTGTAGTCCCAGCTACTCGGAGGCTGAGGCAGGAGGATGGCCTGAACCTGGGAGGCGGAGCTTGCAGTGAGCCGAGATCGTGCCACTGCACTCCAGCCTGGGTGACACAGCGCGAGACTCCGTCTCAAAAAAAAAAAAAAAAAAAGATGCAGAGCTGGGCTTGAAACCAGAAAACTACTCTGCTTCCCCAGTGCTAGTCCCTAAGAATCAAGCTGTATACAGGTGTGGGTTGCTAAAGCTGCAGAGAGAGACTCCTTCTCCAAAACACACGTCAGCTCCTTCCCACTGTCCATAACCAGGACGCCATGCCTGGAGGACAGCCCGGCCCAAGGAAGGCTGCCTGCTGGCAAAAGGAGGGTTTTGGGGCCTAAAATTACTCTGAGGAATAGAGTGTTGTAAAAATAATATGATTTTGAGATGGTGCAGAGAAGTGAGAAATATGAGTTACAGTCACTAACTTCCCCAATTTACAGCTTTAATTAATCTGAAATTACTACATAGATTTTTATGATTAGCAGGGACATCTCAGTGAGCAGAGAAGGAGTCTTTAATGATGATCTCAAGATGAATCTGGGAGATGAAATATCCACCCCATAAACAGAGTGGTGTTAGAGGAAGCAAAGTAAAATAAAAATCCCAGACCATCAGAACAGTCACCTGTCAGCAGGACAAGGTCTTCCAAGACTGTCCCTTGCAGAGGGGACAGCCATCCTTGCCCCAACAGCAGGACTGCACTGAGGCCAAGGCAAGTCCAGGGATTCATTCTTTGTGTGTGTCTCCAAGGAGGTCCTGGCTGGAGGTAGGGACTCTGAGCCAGGCCCCTGCCCCTTCTGTCTGGACCTGTCCCATGGCCAGTCTCATCTTCAGGGGTCATTGGTTGCCTCGAGGCCCCAGGCTGGGACCAGTTCCCTGGGGTCCATTCTTTCTCGCAGCCACTCCTTAGGGTATGGGTCAGGAGACTTCCCAGTGCCCTGAAGATGTTGCTTTATTGTCTTCCCCTGATGAAGCCTTACCCCAAAGCCAGTAAAACCAGAAAGAAGAGGCTGGAGGTGGGAGGTGGGAGGTGGGGTGGGATTATGGTTCTGTAACCCTCTACCCGCACCCCATCCCCATGCAATGGGGGAAATAGCCACTTAAAAATCCTTTTTGGCTACTGTTATGGACTGAATGTTTGTGCACTCCCCCTGGCCCCTGCAATTCATATGTTAAAGCCCAAAAGCCCCATGTGACTATATTTGGGGCTTCTAAGGAAGTACTTAAGGTTAAATGAGGTCATAAGTGTGGGGCCCTAATCCGATAGGATTAGTGTTCTTACGGGAAGAGATACCATAGAGCTCACTCACTCTCCATCTGCCATGTGAGGACACAGCAAGAAGGCAGCCATCTGCAACCCAAGGGGAGAGCCCTCCCCAGTCTCTGACCCTGTTGGCACCTTGACCTTAGACTTGCAGTCTCCAGAACTGTGAGAAAATGGATTCCTGTTGCTTAAGCCACCAAGCCTGTGGTATTTTGTCATGGCAGCCCATGCACACTTGTTTCATGATAGCTAATGGCCAACAGGGTCACACATTGAAACTAGGCAGTATCTGAGGTCCTTCAGTTTGATACCAAGTTTGGCAGGAGTCAGTCACCTTATTTAGGTTTATCCCAGAATGAAAAGTCCATGAGGTGAATATTATCGATATCCCCATTTCACAGATGAGGAAACTGAAGCTCAGAGTTTAAACTTCTTGCCCAAGTTAAAGAGCCAGTGAGTGCACTTGAAGGCAGGTTCTCCAGCTCTGACAGGCTCTGACTCTGGGACAGGACCCAAGCTTAAATGAACTTGGGATGATTTACTGGGCAGCATGTAATGGGAGCCTATATCTTACATCCCACCCCCGACTTTCTACTCTGCCATGTGTCTGACTCTCTGGAGTGAGAAGGAGAGAACGTTTGGCCATAGGCCCATGCAATGGTATCACCTCACTTGTGTGTAATGTACCAACTCTTACATAGAAGCCCTGCCCATGTCTCCAGAGCTCTTAGGAACACCCTCTCTCAGGACAGTGTGTGTCCCGAAAGTGAACATACCAGGAACACCTTAGGTGTGAAGGAAGTTATCTGTTCCTCAAAACACAAAATATTAGCCTCTAACATTTCTTGAGGGCTTGCTGTGTGACAAGGTACTGTGTATTTCATGTTTCCTGTGATCCTCACAACAGACTTTTGAGATGGGTATTATTGTTGTTATTTCCACTGTACAGAAGAGAAAATTGAGGCTTAGGTTAAGAAAATTACCCAAAGTCAAACAATTTAATTGGTCTGGGAAGACCAGGAAGACCTTAGTGCCTAAGATTGTTTGTGATTCTGCAACAGGGAACACTTGACAGCAGGCCTATACAAAGACAGAGTTGGTATCTTTGGAGGGAATGAGTTTTCCAGTCATTGCAGGTGGTCCAGCAGAGAGGTCTACTCTCCTAATGGGGATAGGATGTTGTGACAGAGCCGTGACTTCGGATGGCAGGGTTCAACTAGACGGGTTTAAAGTCCCTTTCAACCCGAGTCTCCTTGACTCCACAGAATTAAGGTGAGAAGACAGAGGGTCACACTGTCCTCTGGGGGGTGGGTACAGGATGTACAGGGCATAGAGAGGGAGGCAGGAGGTGTTGAAGACATGATGTTGTCCTGAGCAGCTGGTTGAAGCTAGTTGAAGCTAGCTTCACTTTGCCATTGCCCTAATGCGGTCTTCATATCTTGGTAAGTCTAGAATGGGCATCCAGTGTCTGCTTCAACCTCCTAGGGATAGAGAGGACACTCACTTCCCCAAGATGAGAACAAGGACCTTATGAGATTGCTTCAGAAGGCATCTGGTCTACCTGCCATCAGGCAGCTGGACTGTTGAAAAGTTTCCTTGGGGCCAGGCATGGTGGCTCGCGCCTGTAATCCCAGCACTTTGGGAGACTGAGGCAGGTGGATTACGAGGTGAGGAGATTGAGACCATCCTGGTCAACATGGTGAAACCCCGTCTGTACCGAAAATACAAAAATTAGCTGGGCACGGTGGCACGCACCTGTAGTCCCAGCTGCTCGGTTGGCTGAGGCAGGGGAATTGCTGGAACCCGGAAGGCAGAGGTTGCAGTGAGCCGAGATCGCTCCACTGCACTCCAGCCTGGAGACACGGTGAGACTCCATCTCAAAAAATAAAAAAAAAGAATAAAAAGAAAAGCTTTCTTGGGTTAAGCAGGGTCTGCCTCTACCAGCATTTTGGAGTGCCTGGTGGGCTAAATGGGCTGACCTGGGAGATGTTCAGACTGCCAAGGCAGCCCCTGTGGGAGGAGGATGGAGGAGCAGAGAGGAGAGGTGAGATGCCTGAAAGGACCTTCATGACCATTCACTCTGTCCTTTTTTCTTTATCTTTGGGAGCCAGGAAACTGATTCCTTTTGTTGCCACCAAATTTCTGGCTTCCAGAAGGTGGTACTTATTTAATCATTTGAAGTTTAAGCTGATTCTCCAGGCAAGGAGTGACCGTTCCTAAATAGTGTGCTCCCCTACAGGTGTCCACTGGCCACCACCACCCACCTTCTGGGCTGAGGGCATTCATGTCAGGAACTTGAGGCACTGGCACCCACAAAGGACAGGCTTTGTAGGTACTTATAACCCACACATTTGCCATCAGAATCTCGGCCAAAGCCAAGTAAGACCGTATCCCAGAGTATGAAGGGCACTAGATTCTCCTGCTCCTGGGTGCTTGTGTGTCTGGGCACAGAAGCACGCATCTTCAGAGCTAGAACGCTGGCCACATGCTGCTGCTTTAGAAGATGTGTGGTTGCCTCCCTTCATTTTGCAGAGGAGTAGACAAAGGTCTAAAGCTAACCTGTGGATTATGAACTCCTTAAGATTATATGTGACTTAACCCTTCAGGTCAGTAGTTCTGTGGAAGACTTCTAAGAGTCTGCACTTTGAAAGAAAGGCCCAAGGTGGTTTTGATAATTGGGCAAGTCCAGGAGCAATGATCTAAAGGACTTGCACAAGATATCAATGACAGAAGAAGGGCTAGATGCTAGGCCTCCTTCCTCCCCCATGCTGCACACCTGTGTGCAGGTGAGGGCGTTGGCTGCGAGACACGGCATTTGCACAGCTGTGTCTCCCTCTGTGAAGGGCTTGCAGTGCACCAGGAAAAGTCAATCCGGCCCAGAACGCCTGTGATAAAGGGATTCACTGTACAGAGGGCCTTCCCATTTACACCTCTTCCTTCTCAGCCCTTAATCCTGCAGGATTATCTAAACTAAACACTGAATTCTGATTGCTTTTCTCCCTGGGAATAGACCGGCACCGAGTCATGGGAAAGTCAGAAGTGATCTGAACTACAATCTCTGTACGCCTGTAGGCTTCTGTTTCTCTCGGCACAGAACAGGAGAGGCCAATTGGAAACCATCGAACAAACCAACAAACAAATAAAAACCTGGGGAAAATAAAAACAAAAACTAACTAGGACAGACCTTGCACTAGCAGACACAGCTCATGTAAATTGGGAGGGAAAAGAGGCACCTGGAGAGGAGAGGGCTCCTGCGAGAGGTGATTTTGGTGCTGGGCAGAAATCCGGGTTAGTATGAGGAGATGAGCTGCTCAGTGGTGAATTGAGGCCCCTTTATTCCCTGTGGTCCTTCAAAACAAAGCTCATTAGGCCAAGCCACTCTCACCTTTTCAGCTGTCTCGGACAGAGGAATAGGCTTATATTCTGCCTACCCATGTTCACTACCAAAAGTTCATGACAAGTCCTGCTAATGAGCTACCCAGGGCACTGGGCAAGGCACTTCATCTTGCAGGGTACATATTTGATCTCCATTTTATAAATGAGAAAATTGAAGCTCAGAGATTAAGAACCAGCCCAAGGTCACACTTCCCAGCCTAGTGCTCTTCCGGCCTTCCCCACTGTGGAACACTTGGGACTTTAGAATCCCAAACTTTTAGTGCTACAGAGATCAAACATTACGAGGCTCTGGGAAGGTGGGTGGCAGTAAGGAGAAAACCTTCACCTGTTTGAGATTATTCAGAGTTCTGCTTAGAGGCAAGAGGTTAGACAGGACACATGGGTGAGGTGACAGAGACCCTTATTGGCCACTCTTTCTGAGCCTCAAGTTTCCCACTCACAGCCAGAGATAATTCCAGGCCACTCCCATAGTGGTTTTGAACCTTGAAGAAATCTGCTTGTTTATCACAGAGATTATCTATCTACTGTACAGAATGTGTTAATCATGGAAGATGATGGAGGTGAGAAGGACTTTTAGCAAGAAACAAAATCTTTCTTCCCTATGTTGCTGGGTAGTAGAAAGTATCTTGCTTCACAAAAGCAAAAACTGTAATATTAACTTAAAAGAAAGCCAATATTCATACTTAGAGTACATCAGCTTTCAGCTAGGCTCGTCCAAGACAAATTTAGACTCCCAGGCTGGCTTTACTTGCCACCCAGCACTACCCGGCCTCTGTAACCATCAGAGGGTTCTCTGGGATTGCAAACTCATTTTAATAACAGCCGAAGCAAAATAAAATTAGCAAGGTGAGTCTGCTGGGGGGAAAATCATATAATGCAAGTCAAAGGCAAATGCACACACTATTTTTAGATTCTGCATTGTAGGGGCTTATCTGCATTCCCCGCCCCTCCCCAGCCCGCAGACGTCCCCCCCCCCCGGTGTGGGTACACAGAGTCTTTGCACCGCACACACATCCGGGGCGCACACTCGTACCTTGACAACGCTCCACTTAGCTCACTGCCTTCGCCACCCACCTAATGTGCACAAGGGAAATGGAAACGCTTTTCCAGTGTTCCCCTGAATGAAGAGTTCTCTATTAGTCACCACCAGCCTGGCTGGGCCTCTGGTGGATAGTACCATCCCTGCTATGAGGTACCAAAATAAATGGCTTTTGAGGTACCATGGGGAAATATACCAAGACTCGCATACAATTAAAACAGTTATTAATACTTGCATTGTTCCTGGCTGTGAGTGTACATGACACCTACCTTTTCCCTTTGGCTGGAGCGAAACAAGAGAACATATGTTCTCATCACCGGAGCTCCCAACCAAGTCACCGAGTCACTGGGAGGAATGCTAAGTGCCAGGCCGTACGGCCCCACCTCCCGGCAGCTCCTGCTCCTCCCTGCCAGTCAGCCAGGCTTGGCCCATGATGGTCCGGGTTGGGAAACTGCATGTCTGAGTTTCAACTACAAGATTTTCCAGACTTCAATTTTGCCATCTGTCTAAAAAACTTTTTTTTTTAATTTAAGTGTGTGTGTGTGCGCGTGCGTGCGACATATGGGAAGGGGTAAATGTGGGGTGCAGCCAGGGGAGGGTGAGAAGCACAGAGAGAGCAGCAGATACTTTGACTCACCTTGTTGGGTAGAAGGAAGAAAAAGGAACAGATGTGAGGACACTGAGCTTTTCAAGGAATAAGTCTGAGGAATGATAATTAAGTTTTTATCTTTTTTTTGGGTGATGGCAGGGGGATTATTATTATTATTATTATCTTGCCCGGTTGGCTTCGGGTCATTCTGTCCTTCCCTCCTTCCTTCCGACACCCTTCCCTCCCTCTCTCTCTCCCTCTCTCTCTCCCTCTCTCTCTCCCTCCCTCTCTCCCTCTCTCCCTCTCTCCCTCTCTCCCTCTCTCCCTCTCTCCCTCTCTCCCTCTCTCCCTCTCTCCTCCCTTCCTTCTTCCTTCCTTCCTTTTTCTCATACTTTCTCCTTCTTCCTCTCATTTTCTCCTTTCTTCGTTGGTATTAGAAGCGTGAACTTTAGAGTCTCATGGGTGATCCTAGACAAGTTGCTTAACCTCTAAACTCTCAATGTCCTCATCTGTAAAATGGGTATAATGTCACTTGTGGGGATTAATACAAGAGAAGAGTTGGCACAGAACCTGGCACATAGCCTGTGCTCTGTGATGGGGAGTGTTGGTAATGGTTGTTATGAAGCTGGTCATCATCACCGTCATTATTTTTCTTTCTTCTCAGTGTTTCTTGAGCTACCTCTAGGTATCAGGTGCTGGTCCAGGCTCTGGAGATAGACATTTCAGTCAAAGTCCCTGCCCTTGGGGCACCCACAGTCTTGTGGGGTAACTGTCTTGCTTCCACATTCACTCAACTGCCTTTTAAAGGATGTAAGATTGTGAGTGGAGCAGGACTAAGTGAAGGGAAGACCTTGATTGCCAGGTGCTGGGGATGGTCAGGAGTGGGCAGAGTTTTGTATTTTGAGTTTTGATAATAGGATGGACTAATGGGCCTAAAATCCATTTGTCACTTGGGAACCAAGGTTTCCTGGGACCAGGAAACTAGCAACGGCAGAAGCACAGTTGGTTTCAGTGTCAATATTTGCCACATGTGGTGAGTAAACAAAGTCTCCTAGGTCAGAAGCCAGCTGTCTGGGAAGGGGAGATGGTGTCCAGCAGGGGCCCTGGTATAGACCAGACAGCTCTGCAAAGCAGACAAAAGAATTCCAAAGGGAGGAAGAATAAGAACTATCTTCCCAGCTCCCCCTTGGAGTGTTAGGTGGGTGGTGAAGGCAGCCCAGATAATCTCAAGATGAAATAGCCCTGGGGTAATTGAGAGTTGGAGACTGGAGCTCCGAGCAATATTCCTTCAAAATCACTGGTTTGCATAATGGAGGTGCCGGGCAGCCCTGAAATTCTCGGCAGGCTCCGGCTTCCGCTCCCCTACTGCTCACACAGTCACCACTGGCTGTTGCACCAGATCCTAAGCCCTTTTATCTGCATCTTTATGGCATGAACCACAACTGCAGTCACATTTTCAGAGAAACTGCAAGTTTGCTCTGCTAATTTAAGAAACTTCCAAATTCAAACTTACCAAGTAGATAAATTAGGAGGTGGTTATTTGCATCCCAGAAAGTCTTCTATTTTACAATAGGTTTCAGCCACAAGAATCCTTTAACTATCAGCTTCTTCTAGATCATTTTGGGGTTCATTTATACCTCACAGAAGCTTTGGGAGAAGACATAAAGTTAAAGAATTAGAACTACTGTTGTTGTCTCAACAGTTGGAAATGAAGCTAAAACACCTAGTATTATGATGAAACTCAGTGGCAAATACTGTTTGATTCACAAAAACTTGATTGTTATATCATGATTTAAAAGTTGTATTAAATATGTTTTCATTCATTCATGCAACAAACATGTACTGAATACCTACTATGTGCCAGGCAACGTGATATAAGACATAGTCCTCATTTTCAAGGAGCAATAAATCAACAGTGACAGTGTGGAATAGGAATTGCTGTGAGGAGGGTAAGCAGCAAACGCACTGGACTCATCAAGGAGGGTCTAGATCAAACTGAAAGAGGAGCAGTCAGGGAAGGCTTCCTGGAGGAGGTGAAGCTTAAGCTAGGTTCTGGAAAAAGAGTAGGTATGTGCTAGCTAAAGAAGAAGGGAAGGGCTATCACAGCAGAAGGATCAGGCCGTAGGAAGGCATCATGTTCTAGGGCCCCCAGGGGCAGTGGATGGAGGTGTGGGAGTGACAAGGATAAGAAGGGAGGACAGAGGCCAGCCAGGGTCCCAAAGGATTTTCTGCACCACATCAGAGTGATTGAACTTTTCCTAAAAGCAATGTGGGTCATTGAGTTGTTCAGCAGGGAGACCAACATGATCCCATTTGCATTTGAGAGACATCAGTCTGGCAGGAGGAAGAAGGGTGGACTAGGGAGCCAGGCAGGAAAGTGGCAGCCACACAGGAAGTGGCCAGGGCCTGACGGAGGTATTGGGAGGAGGGGTGGAGAAGCCAGCTTTGGTACTAGGTCAGGGGAGTTGGATCCACAGGACTGTGTAACTGGAGGGATGTGGAGTGTGGAGCACTGTAGTAACCACGGCTGCCACGCGCTGTCTGTTTACCCCGCACCTGGCACTGGCACTGTGTGCCCTGCGTACATCTGCCATGGGCATGAGGTCTGGGGGTTATGAGGCTGAGTGCAGGGGTGACATCCCCAGGACGTCCAGGTTACCAGGCCTGAGGGTAGTAGGATGAGTACTTAGAACCACGCACTAAAGCAGCGCCACAAAGGGTCTGTAGGTGACAGACAAGAAGGATTGGGCTGGGAAGCCTATGCCCCGCAGGAGGAGTGGACTCCTAACATGGCATTTTTGTTTGAAGATGCAGGAATCACCACATGGAAGTGAGAATGGGTTGGAAACACAGGCCTCCCCCACCCCCTGCTGGCTTTCTGAAGGGGATCTTTGCACAGTCCCCATGGCTCTTCCCCAGCCGGCAGCCAGCTCTTCCTCCTCCAGAGGACTGCCTGTGTACCTCCAGATGCATCTCATCCTGAGCTCAGTGGCAAATATTGAACTATTTTTCAGAAGTGTTAATTGGGATTTTTAATTGACCATAAGCGGGTTCTCAAAGGCTGTTTGTCTCTGATGGCTGTTTATTCTCTGGGGGACGATCCCGCCCAGGGTAGTATCATTGTTCAGAAAAGCATGAGCCGCCCTGCCCCCTAGTTGCCTCTCCTTCAGTTTTGCCTTATTTATTTATTTATTTATTTATTTATTTATTTATTTATTTAATTTTATTTTGAGACAGAGTCTTACTCTGTTGCCCAGGCTGGAGTGCAGTGGCATAATCTCAGCTCACTGCAGCCTCTGCCTCCCAGGTTCCAGCAATTCTCCTGCCTCAGCCTCCTGGGTAGCTGGGATTACAGGCACATACCACCACGCCCAGCTAATTTTTGTATTTTTAGTGGAGACAGGGCTTCACCATGTTGGCCAGGCTGGTCTCAAACTCCTGACCTCAGGTGATCCGTCCACCTCAGCCTCCCAAAGTGCTGGGATTACAGGCGTGAGCCACCGCACCTGGCCCAGTTTTGCCAAATTTAAAAATAGGAGAAAGTAAAGCAAAGTCTGTGCTGTCTTAGGAGGAAGGACCTGAAATGCTTTGTTTAAGGGTTGGCAGTGAACCCTGACCGACTCCGTCTCTGATAGTGGTGGTCCTGTGGCTAGCAGCGTTGTTAAAATATTATAGAGGGTCCTGCTCTGCTTCTGGCTGGGCGGAGGGGAAGCCCCCAGTTCACGTTGGAGCGTCTACTCCTGGCACTGGTCCAGCGTATAAGGGAGAGAATCTGGCACAGACCTGTCTCCATCGCAGTTGCCACTCCAGCCAGGGAGTTAACTCCTTGCTTCTCCATATTGATCAATGCTCCTTAGAGCATCCCATTATGCTAAGTGAAACAAGCCAGTCACAAAAGGACAAATACTGTATGATTCCATGTATACGAGGTACCTAGAGTACTCAAATTCCTAGAGACGGAAAGTAGAAGGGTGGTTGCCAGGGTCTGGGGCAGGGAGGAATGGGGGTTAGTGTTTAATGGGTACAGAGTTTCATCTGCAAGATGAAGAGTTCTGGAAATGGATAACAATAGTGATTGCACAATAATATAAATGTACTTAACACTGCTGAATGTAACACTTAAAAACAGTTAGGATGGTACATTTTATGTTATGCATATTTTGCCATAATAAAAAAAAAAATGTGGAGAAAAAGTCAAGGACTACCATAAGAGAAGAAAGAGACAAATAGATCCATTCCACGTTTGCCTGCGAATCTTTATGTTGGATCTTCCCATCAGTGTACGCAACAGGGCAGGACCAACATCCTGAACACAGGTTAAAAACCAGAAAACTGCCAAAGGGAACGCTTACAAAAGAAGGAGCTATGTGAGGCAGGTGGCCTTGTGCAGGAGACTGAGCACAAGAGTCAGCCAAATTTAAGTTTGATCCTAGCGCTGCTGACTCAGTGCTGTGTGATGTTGGACAAGTGATTTAACCTCTCTGAGCTATGGTTCCCTTATTGATAAAACAAGAAGACAATACTAACACTACCAGAGCCGCTACGAAGTTAAAAGCAATCTGTGATGTGCCTAAGGAAGTTCCTAGCAAATAGAGGGCCCTTGTTAAATGTTAGCTCCCATATTAGTCCCTGAAGATTCTGTGGAGGAGGTGGGGTTTTCAGGCTGCTTAAATGCCAGCAGCTGCCTCAGATGACAAGGGAGGTTGTACTATTAATGGGCGAGCATGGGAGATGTCCTTTTCCAAGGTGTTGCGCAGGGATTGAACATGTTGGAAGTGAGCTGAATAGTGAGCACTAAGCTCGTGGTTGTAACTATGGGAGATTAGCATTTCCAGCCCCCCTGTGAAGCCAGATAACGGAAGGGAGAGCAATTAAATAGATGCTTGGGAACCTCTCCGCTATACCAGGCACCCTGCTAAGCACTGGTAAAGCACAGACAAGGGGAGACGGGTCCTGACCAGCTGCTGCTCCCAGGCCAGGCAGCAAGATGAGTGTCCCCGGGCTCTACACCCACCCTGGGGGGCCTGCAAGGAAAAGTGCAGCCTCCCCAGGAAGACGGTTTCACATTAACCAATGTTCAAACTGAAACAGGCAAAACACTAACCCCTGTTTTTCTTTAGTAAGTAATCTTCAAAGAGCACATTATACATTTATGATTTCTGCCCTGAGAGGTACCCCTAGTTCTCCTTGCAAGTGCTTTTCTTCGGTCCCCACTTCATTTTCCTTAACAGCCATTCCAAGTCTCTTCCTTTCTCAATACCCCAAACCAGTTCACATCCCACTCAGGGGTGAGACGCCCTCCCCACCATTGAAGAGATCAAGCCCCCAGGTGGGAACCAGCTCAACTTCCCCATCTGTCTCTCCAAAGTAGCCTCCTGTTTGAAAACGAAGCAGCTGTACCCCGTGCTAAGCTTCTTGCTCCCGTCTCCCCGTGTCATCCTGGATTTTCCTTCATCGTTAAGGATTACTTGCTAACCTTTCCTTCCTCACCTGCTTCTCCTTTTCCTTCAGCTTTTACTATGTTTATATCTTCTAATAATTCTTTTTATGATATCATCTTGTTTTTCAAGCTCTTCTCCAGTGATCCCTCCACTTCTCCAATGGCCCTTTTCACTAAACCTCCAAATTTGTCTTTGCTGACATTTATTGAGCTTCTATTACATGTTCTAAATGCTTTACTTGTCATATTTAATCCTAACGACAACCTACAAGGTAGGCCTTGCTATTATCTCCATTTTATAGTTGAAGAAACTGAGGCTGCTTGAATTAATAACTCACAGCATCACATGGCTGTAAGTGGTGGCACCAGGATTTAAACCAAGCCTCATGGCAACCACCCAGTCTTCCAACCAGAAATAAATCTCTCCATTGTCCCCACTGACTCCCTCAATGCCACTTCGTGGGGTGCTCATCCTCTGGATCTCTCTGTACACCCTCAAAGCTGTAGCATTTGGAATTCGCTTTTTGGGCTTCCATGATACCACTCCACCGGCTCTCCTCTAACCCTTCCTCAGGTTGTCTCAGTGAGCTCTTCCCTGCGTCTATCTGCTGCATGTTGGCTTCTCACTGGCTCTGGCCTGAGCTGTCTTGTGTTGTTCTACGTGTGCTCTCTGGACAAGTTTACCTGCTCTGATTCTAACCACCCCCGGAACACTGATGACCCAACATACACGTCTGCAGTTCCTACCATGCTCAGCATGTCTTGAAAGGAGCTCAAGGCCATGGTTGTCATTTCAAATCTATTCTTGCAGGTTGGTTAGGAAAGAAAGAGAGAAAGAGAGAGAGAGAGAAAGAGAGAGGGAAAGAAAGGAAAGAAAAGAAAGAACAAGATCTACCGTGTTATTTAAGACAGAGATCATGGAAAACGTCATCTGTGATGTCTTTGCCTTTCTTGCATCCCTAAGTCTCATAACCAAGTCCTCTTGAGTCTACCTTCTCAGTAGCTGTGGACTCTTTCTCTCCCTTTTTTCCTACTGTCATTGCTTTTGTTTAGGACCTTGTAATATTTGCCTTGAGCACTTATTGTGTTGCTTCTGTTGTCTTCCCTCTAATCCATCCACCAGACAGCTGCCAAGCATCTTTCTAAAGTCCTATCTATCATGCTGTGTACCTCCCCTGTCTTCCAGTCACCGAAAGGCTGAAGGTCAAGTCCTTAGCAGGCATCCAAAGCCAGTACAGCCTGGCTCCAGTGCACTTCCGACCTCATCTTTGATTACATACTTCACCTGCCACCCACCTGCACCCTGGGCTTTATTCATGTTAACTATTCACAAGTCCCTGGAAGGAAATCATACATTCAAATCTGCACCACAGAACAGACAGTTCAAGATCTATCTGTTCCACGATGCTTTCCTCAACCCCCAACCAGGATGGCTCCCTCCCCTGGGTTCTCATCTAAGTTAGTTCAAGCCACCAACGTGCCACTTAGAATACCATATTACGGCTTAATGTTTAAGTGTATACCTCCTTGGCTAGATGGGGCAGAGACCTAGCTTTTCTCAGCTGTGGCCCTCCAGAGCCCAGCATTCATTTGAAAGGAAATGGTTTGGGGGTGTAGCACATTGTAAGCACTCTATAAACCCTAGTTTTCCTCTATTTTGAGACATGAACAGAACAGGTATCAAAAGAGTATATATGGACACATATCTTTTTTTTTTTTTTTTTTTTTTTTGAGATGGAGTCTCACTCTGTTGCCCAGACTGGAGTGGAGTGGTGCTATCTCGGCTCACTGCAACCTCCACCTCCCCAGTTCAACTGATTCTCCTCCTGCCTCAGCCTCCCGAGTAGCTAGGATTACAGGCATCTGCCACCAAGCCCGACTAATTTTGTATTTTTAGTAGAGACGGAGTTCCACCATTGTCCAGGCTGGTCTCGAACTCCTGACCTCAAGTTATCCACCCACCTCACCCTCCCAAAGTGCTGGGATTATATGTGTGAGCCACCATGCCCAGCCTGTGGACACATATCTTACTTAAAAAAAAAAAAATATATATATATATATGTATGTAAAGATAGAACCTAAAAATGACGGAGGGAGGGAAACCCTTATCTGCTACACAAAACCACACTTCACTGAGCAAAGAACCTGCTTGTACATTCAAAATAAGTCATCTCAAAAATGGCATCTCCTGTTTGCATAAAGACACTAGACTGGACAAGAAGAGAACATGATGGCCACAGGACATCTGGGTTTGAATGAGGCTTTTGACAAAGTCTCTGTGTCCTTGTGGGCTAGGCTGATAAATATACTTGGAAAATAGTCAGTGATCCATTCAAATGAGCCTTTGGGGTCTCAGTTTCTTCACCTGTAATATGAGAGGCTTAGATTGGACAGCCTCTAAGTTTCTTCAGCTAGAAAAGGTAAGCAACTGAGACCCCAACAGCTTGTTTTTCTTTTTTAAAAATGCAGCTTATTAGTAGCATCATGAACTTATTTCTCCCAGCTCTGGAGCCCGTGCTGACACAGGCTTTCCCCAGTGTCTGTTGGTTTGTCAATGGCTGAACAATCATGTTCAAACAAGCTGATGTGTACCTGGAGGGAGATGTCAAACGGTGGGGTGCAGGGCTTGATCCTTGACCCTGCCCATTCAGTCATTTATAAAGCTTTGGAGTAAAGCCCAGAAGGCATGTTTTTCAAATAAATGAATGACACAGAATGCAGAAGGGAGAGCCGACATGTGGGACTCCAGAATCAAGATCCAAAACACCTTTCAGACTGGAATGATGGGATGAAAGTAAGATGGATCTTAACAGAAACAAATGGAAAGTCTTGCACTGAGGTTTCCAAAAAATCGATTCTGTAAGTACAGGCTGGGGAACACTTGACTTGATGTAGGTTCAGATAGTAAAGGTTAGAGTTGATAACAAGAGGATCTTAGGGCGTCTTGGCTGGCTGCTAAAATGCCACAGCAAGATGCTGAAGATCTTTCTTGAGCTGAATTAAAGTTGGATTCCAAAGCAGAGGACAGAATGCTTCCTGTACTCCATGCTGTTCAGACCACATCAGAGCCCAGGCTCCAGTTCTAAGCATCACACTTTTGGAGGGACTTTGAGAAACTGAACATGTTGGAAGTGGGCACCCAAGATGGCGAGGGGTCTGGAAATGCTGTCTAATGAGAAACGCGGGAAAATGAAAGGGTAGTCTTCATGTGCACCGGGGAAGTAGACCAGTTTCACGGGCTCCAGAGGACAGAACTTGGGAGCTATAGGACAGCCAATTTCAGTTTCATTCCATGCAAGGGAGTCATTTCAACGGAGTCTCCCCATCCAGCAATAAATACCTCTATGCAGGTCATGAGCTTCCCACCACTAAAGGTGTGCGAGCAGGGCCTGGATGCCCCTCAGTCAGGGAAGCAGAGGGGAAAAGATTGATGGAGGTGCTCTTGAAGGTCCCTGCTAGTGATCGGCTTCTGATTTTTATTATGATTGTGATATTGCCTAATTATAGAACCATAGCTGCGATGACTCTGTGTGCTTGCATACATTTTTAAAACCAGACTTCCCCTTTCTCAGCCCACGATTCAAGCTAAGTGATAGTTGTGGTTTAAAAATCCCAACCAACATCTAGTTATCGAATACCTACAATGGACAGAGCCCTTTCCTGAGTATGTTTGGGGAAGGGATGGGAGACAGAGGAAAGTACAGCAGAAAAGACCTTCACCTTTTGGTATCTCAGACAAAACCCACTCAGAACGGCTCCAGTTGAGACTGTGGGGGTGGAGAAAGTGACAGGCAAAAGGTGGGGGTCTTCCCTGCTCTCAGTCACAGTAAGCAAGAAGGAGACAAAGGGGCTGATGTAGCAAAGTGCAAAGAAGCCTGGAAAAGCAGAGGAGGAGGAGGCCAAGCAGCGGGGAGGCAAGGAGAGGAGACGCAGCAGGGGGAGGCAAGGAGAGGAGACGCAGCAGGGGGAGGCAAGGAGAGAACCGTGCCTGAGGACTGCATCATTGGGAACCCTGCCTTAGGAAAAGGACACCTTGCATCACCTCTGCACCAAGGTGTGAAGACTTCACACCCCTCTAGGCCCAGCTCTCCAGCGAAATTGACATATTTATTTTTAATAGAGCCCATTTGAGGTAGTTTGTGTTTTCAAAGGCTGATGTACTCAGTACTTTTCATGCTCACAGCTTAAAAAAAAAAAAAAAAATGTCAGAGTGGAAGTGTTGACCTAAGGCTGGGTGGAGGATGATGCCCTCCTGCAGTAAGGCCCCCTGCAGCCTCACCCACCCTTGGGTGGGATTCCACTCCCATCTCTGAAAGCCAGAGCTTGTGGAAATGAAAGTTGTGAGCATAAACCCCCCCGGGGAGAGAAGGTGGAGCAGAATAGAGGAGAAAAAGCCTCGCCCAGCCCCTCCCCTGTTCCTTTTTTTGAACATGTAGTGTCGATGTAGTCATGGCTTTTAAACAACATTACACACACTTGTCGTCTAAGATAAAATGTTATTAAGATTAAACGCCGAGCGGGGAACGAATCCGACTTCCCACTGTCATATTTCAGCTCTGTTGAGTGATTGCCTTTCGGTAGCCCTGGCTCCTAAGCAGGGAAACGGCATTATTATCATTAATAAGCCCATAATGGGGAAGAGAAATTATAAACATTTCTGCAACAAGCGGCCCTCCAATGTTAATATTTTATGAGCACACAGAGAAGCCTGCAACTGCATGTAAATGGCAGAATTATACGCAACCATAATGTAAACATGCATAATTGGGTTGAGTCGGTGGGAGTGGGGAGCCTGTTGGCAGAGGGCGGGGTGGCATTTACAGCCTGGGTGGGTCCCCAAAGGCAGAAAGTGGGAAGCTCCAGGGTCCCTGTTACTCAGACTCACCTCTCCCTGCCCCTTGTGTTTTCAGGGAGGTCCATCTCCCTAGGACCCTCGTGTGCAGAGAAGCTGCCCGTCTGCTTTCTCACCTAACACGTCATCCTTGGCACTGGTCACTTTAGACTTACTCCTGAGACAGCCCATTCATTATCACCCTAAATGCCGTTTCCTGGGGATTTTCAAGTCTATTCACATGTGTGTGTTTCCTCCCTCATAAAACGTAGTATACACATCTAGGGGACAGAGATCCTGTCCTTTGTAATCTCGAAGGGCGAAACGCGTGTCACAGGAGCCCTAGGAAGGTTTTTTGGCTAGTTGTTTTGGTTTGAGGTTTTAGCTGCGGAACCCTTGCTTCAAACCAACAGTCTCATGGGAGCCCAGTGAACACGGCAGCTGCTCTGATGGAAGCAGGGTGAGCCCAGAACCCCTCTCCTTTCCCACAGCCTCTTCCCTCCCAGGGTTCCCTGAGGTACCTTCATGAAGCACAGAGTGAGAACTACTGAAAGGTTCCCTTTTTCTGTTTCCAGATGATAAAACGAGAATAAGTGTGACCTGCCTGCTCCAGGCACTAGATGCCAGGTCCCCTGCCTTCCAGGGAGGGGTGAGCATGGTCCAGGGGTGGCTGGGCCCTTCCTCCAGCTCTGTCATGGACTGGCTGGTAGCCTTGGACATGTCTCGCTACCTCTCTGAACCTCATGTCCTGTCTGTAAAATAAATGGAGATGGCTCGGCGATCCCTAATCCTCCTTCCAGCTCGGAAATCTCAGAGGTGTACAGGCCTCAAGGAAATCACACCGGCCACTGATGTATGCAATGCAATTGATGTTGAAAGGCCCGTGAGGGCAGCCTGGAAACCCATGGATGCCTCCCTCCTTTGGGGGGTCTGTAGTCACTTACCAAGCCCGCCTGGGTGCTGTTTTGGGGCTTTAAGCTTCCTGGGGCAGGAACTTGGTGAGGACTTCCCCATGCTGGGTTTGGACATACTGGGCTCAGAGCCCAGGACTGGAGCTGACCATCAGGGCAGGGATCACAGTGCCCAGTACAGTGCTGGCTCTTAATAGGCACTCAATAGAATCTGTTGAACAAATAAATGGTTGGACTAATGAATTGCTTAACAGTTTCGTTAGTAAATGAAGTGAAGCAGCTCTGTCTTCAGATTTACTTCATTGTGGTTTTTTTTTTTTTTTTTTTTTTTAAGTATAGTCTCTAGCTTTTGAAAACTATTTCTGGAGTGCCTACTAGGTGCAGCATGCTGGCAGCTTGATGAGAAGACAAGAACACCTCTGGCTAGAAGCCTGTCTCTTTTCCCTACCCCCGTCCCCACCTCCTTGACTTTCCCTTTCCCCCTGCTCCTATTCATTATTTCTCTCTGCAGTTATGTTATTATTGGTCTTGGCAAAGAGTTTCAGGGGTGTCGTTTGTCTGAGCAACATTATGCAGAATTAAGTTCCAGGGTAATTTCTGATGCAAATACCTATCCTCCAAGAGAATGTGAATTAAGCCTGCTGGTCTCAGCTCGACAGAGGCAGCTGCATTTGAATCCAGGTCTCCAGCAGTCAGGGAAGCTCCAGGAGGATGTGGGGACCCCCTTGGGTTCCTCCTTGGGAGGCTCCTGAGTAGCCCATGACGTGGGTCCCAGGGCAGAAGGGAGCCTTGAGCAATCATCCCCTTCACCCCCGCTCTATGTCTCATCTAAGCACCCCAGAAGCTGAGGACCTCTGCCCTGATCTCATCCCTCCCTTCCGTAGGGAAGGAGTTTCCAGAAATACGCTTCATTCCCTGCTGGCAGGAAGTTTGTCTTTATAGCTAAGCCAATCTTTCTTGCCGTGTGTTACTATCCTTTCACATTTCAGCGTGCCTACAATCCCCGAAGGACTGTGTTATCAGACAGGCTCTGATTTCTTAGGGCAGGGTCTGAGAGTCTGCATTTCTGACCTGACCAGCTCTCGGGTGATGCTGTCCTGCACAGCACACTTCAAATAGGTTAGAAAACACGAAGAAGGTAAAGCAAACATAAAAGCACACTCAAACAGCTCTGTTTATTGCAGCTTCTTTGTATGCATCCCTTAAACGTTTCTGTCTAGAACCACGCTGTCTCTGTCTGCAAATTTCTTAGCCTCTGTGAGTCTCGGTTTCCTCATCAGTAAAACCGGAGTGATGATGCCTCTGTCCTGTAGCGGTTGTGAGGTTACCTGCTGGAAACAGAAGCCCCTGGAAAGATGATGGGAGGAGAATGGTGGCTATGCTGCTTCCCTGGAGCTATGAGGTGGGGAAGGGGTCTCTGTTGCTCCAGAACCTACCCTTTGCATAGGGTTGGTGTCCTCAATGATAGCTGGTGGATGAGAGCTGAGAGTCACTCACTTTCCATGGAGAGTATGGAGGTTGCCAGCAGGACAGAAACAATCCCTGGCCTGGTTAGGATGACCTTGGTTAAAAAGGGAAAAGACTATTTGTGTAACTCGGGATAGCATTCAGCCCTTAGTGGAAGTATTTTGAAGATGCTGGTGATTAGATTGTACATTCACTTAGGGCCTTCAGCCTCTTCGAAGTATCTTCCCACAGCCTCTCTTCATGGCCCTTTAAGGTAGGTAAGGTGGGCATGCATTGTTCCCATCAGGTACAAGGTACAGAGAGGCTGGGGGACCTACCCAAGGTCACAGAGCATGTCCTTGGTGGAGCCCAGCCCAGAATCCCATTCCCTGCCTCCTGGTCTTGTGTTCTTCCTGCCACCCTTAAAGATAGGAGCTGCAAGTCTGTGTGGGCAGGGAGCAGGGATGGGTGGCTCTTCTCCCTGCCTTGATGATGTTGGGCTGAGGAGGTGAGAAGGGAGCTGCTTCTCTCTCCCATCCTTCCCAACTCTTATCCTGCTGGGACTAAGACCTTGTCAGGAATTAGCAGGCCTGGCCTGGGCCCATCCCCGAGAACAGAGCCCTCCCTCTCCCCACTGCTTGGAGATGGGAGGGGATTGGTGAGCTGCTGGGCCTGCCCAGGTGCCATCCTTGATGGTTCATGGCACAGCCAGCACCATCCCTGTCTGCTCTGCCCCTCAGGGTTGGAACCTCTGTGGCAGTTTTACGCTCCAAATTTTCTAAGTCATTATCTTCCCAGACACCATTTTTTTCCCTGTATTGCTGCTGCTATTAAGAATTCCATTCTTCCCTGCCCTTCTGCCAGTTCTGGCATTCTCTCCCCGCCCATCATCTGAATGAGTGCTTCTTCCTCCCTCCTTCCTCCGACAGCTGTCACAGACCGTGGGGAATGTCTTGGCCATGATTGTCCTGGGTCTGCAGGAGAAGCTGCCTGGGTTCCTCGCAGGACTCCCCATAGACATCCTTGTTACTTGGACCACATGGCCCATCTGGCCATGAGGACAAATGCGGTCAGATCCAAGGTCCAGACCATCCAGCCCTCTTTCCCCTAAGCTCCCTGGGACTTTTGCATGGGAATGCAGACATGTGCCATCTCTTAAGCTGCCCTTTTCAGTTTTGTTAATTATTCAGAATCTCGATGTCTTCTCTTAAAGCCTAGAGAGACTACACTTCTAAGCTCTGATTTCTTCACGTTTCAAACAGAATGCTAATATTAACCTTCCAGGGTTTAGAGGAGTGTTCAATGTGCCAAACACTGTTGGGTACATAGTAGATGCTCAAAAAATAATTATTGAAACAAAATATTGCAAAGAATTAGGGGGTTTAAATGCAGATTAGTCTGGGCGTGGTGCCTCACACCGGTAACCCTAGAGCTTTCATAGGCTGAGGCAGGAGAATTGCTTGAGCCCAGGAGTTTGAGACCAGCCTGGGCAAAACAGCGATACCTCATCTCTAAAAAATAAATAAATAAAAATTAAAATTAAAAAAAGTAGCCAGGCATTGTGGAGCACACCTGTAGTACTAACTTTTAGTCAGGAGGCTGAGGTGGGAGGATTACTTGAGCCCAGGAGTTTGAAACTGCAGTCAGCCATGACTGTACCACTGCACTCCAGCCTGGGTGACAGAGCAAGATCTTAACTCTAAAAATATTTTAAAATAAAACATAAACGCAGAGTGGCTCCCAAATCCAAATAGCCCTTAACTTCTCCCTTCTCGTTGAACTTCTTTACCTGTGATCTCTTTGACTTGCCTCCTCACCCTCTGGCCTCTCCTTCTTTTCCTCCTGTCTCTCCTGCTCTAAATCCTCCCAGAGTTCTTGGCCTTCTGCTTCTGCCTGCCCCCATCCGTATTCTGCATGTGGACATCTGGGGTACCCCTGTGTCTGCAGCTCTGCAGAGATGGGGTTAATAAGAGCCTACCCACAGCCAGCAAACTCTCACAGTCACAGACTCAGAATCCTAAAGAGGAAAGACACATTCAATGTGTCATAATCCACTTTCCCACTCAGTGCCTGAGTCACCAGTTCTTGGATCCAAAGTGTAAAGATCGAGCTAAATAAATGTGAGTTACCATCATGATCATCGACGTCATCATCAGGCCTGTGGAGGGTATGGTAGATGAGCTTCACCTTGTGGCCTGGGTGGTCCTTGCCTCTGTGATCAGATCTCTGAGGCCCTGAGGGTCCTGAGGACCCCTCTGCCTCTTTCTCCCACCCCCAGGCATATGCCTGCCTCTTGCTTAAAATTCTGGATTCCCTTTATATCCAAGTGCCCCCTGGAAAGGACACTTGAAGGTGCCATAGTCATTTACACCTCAGTATGACCAAATTGGCCACAACCAGGCCAAGAGAACTTTGCAAGGAGAGGAGGTGCCGGGTGCCAGGGGACACGTGCCCAGGACTCTGCAGTGTAGGGCAGGGACCTGGGCTAGGGAGGCTGGTGGAGCAATGGCAGCTGTGAACCCTCAGTGCGAAGGCTCCTGCTCTTGGCTCTGCCACTGGTGGGATCAGGCCCAGTGCCGCCTTCTTTCTGAGGCCCAGTTACCACTTGTGAAAAAAGAAGGGTCAGACCCAAGCATGCGTTGTGCTGTGCTCTGGGAACTACTCCCACCTGAGACTCAACAGAGGGCGGTATGAGCACTTGACTGTACCTCTGCCCACAGGCTGAGAGCGGGTCAGCACTGGGACACCTTGGAGTTACTAAACTCTAAGCTAAGGGTGATCCACCCAGACCCATTACTCCTTCCCAGTCCCATCTTTCCACATAGTTCAAGGTCAGGCTCAACCCTGTCAGCCCATGGAGGTCTTTGGCCAGCAGCTGGGGCTCCTGTGGTGGGGAGGGAACCTGGTACCTCAATTCTGGATCTCAGCTTCTCTTCCCTGCAGCCCTGTCCCAACATTTACTGGTTTTGGGTCAGTGGCACAGATGCAGCTGCAGAACCCTCCCTCCCGTCCTCAAGGCTGTGGATCATAGCAATCTTCAGGGGCCCAAGCTCTTTCCAGGTCCTGCTTTCCAAAAATGAGCCTCAAATGCAGCAGGTGCTAAGTGTCTGTTCTCATGGCCCCCTAGACAGTCATCACACCACTGCTAGCAGTCATCCTCTCCCTTCACGAATGACAGGACTGTACAACTTTCCAGACAATTTTCAACCTGCAACTTACCTAGCCACACCCCTGGGACCAGGCAGGGTAAGTATGCAGATAAGGAAAGGCTCAGAGAGGTTGAGCTATCACTGGAAGTCACCCAAAGTTATGCATGCTTTCCGTCTCCTCCTGGGGAGCTCAGAGCTCACAACAGCTCCAGGGGTAGAAAGCAAAGCTTTGAGTTCTTCCGGAGTATTTGTAGGCACCTGTGGTGGAACCCTATCCCCTCTGAATCCCGCCACAGACCCTCTTACCTAAGGGTGCTGGGACCCCAGGTCTGCCTCGAGGGCATATGTGCTCCATCACTCTACCTAGGCCCAACTGTGCATGTCCTGCCCATGACCCTGGCTGGGCCTCCACCTTGACCCTGTTTTCTGCTAACCTGACCAGGGGAGGTAGGGAGAGGAGGTAAGGAATTGAGGGGAAGGGTGGAGACATGAAGATAGCCGCTTTCTGGGAATCAGGAGGCCTGGATTCCAGCTCTAACTGTTAATTTTCTGTGTGACCTTGGATAAATCACACAGCCTGTCTGAGTTTCATCTTAGGAAAGAGCCTGATGAAATGATCTTTAAGATTCCTTCCAGCTCTGAAATCCTGACTCCTACAGCTTCCCTCACAATTCTGTTGCCCACTGTGTGATCCAATGCCAGTGAAGGTTGAGAGGCCTGAAGGAAACCCCAGGGAGATCCCTAGGTGCCTCGATGCCACAGAAGGCCTTGGTTACTCTCCAGGCCTGGCCCAACTCTGCCCTTGGACTTCAGGCCTCCTGGGACAGGGACCTCAACAGGGAACCTCCTCTATTGCCAAGTTTTCCCATGACAGGCTCAGAGCACCGGCTGGACCCGTCCTGGCGTCTCCACTGGGGCCCAATTTGGCTTCTTCAAGAAGGGACTTCGGAGCCTTCCTCCCCCTGTGGAGCAATTAATCAGGCAAACTCCAGTCTCTCCCTTTGGCTAAAGATCTGAGCCCTGGGCAAAGCCTCAGCGATATATGAAGAAAGTGGTCAGACTCCACTCAACACCTCATGTTCTATTTGTTCTCAAGCACACACAAACACCTTCTTTACTTAAAAGTGTTTAACATTCAGCAATACATTTTACATTAGATAGACACATCTTATCAGAACAGAAGAACTAGCACAAAGACAGGAGGGGCCACCTCCATCCATATCTGTCTTTTCTTTTTTTAATGCAACTCCATCATCCCCTTCTCTCTCTCTCTCCTCTCTCTCTCTCTCTCTCTCTCTGCTCCTTGCTAACTCTGCATCTCTGTATATAATTGAGTTAAATGGTTTTGATATCCTAGCATCTTCACCCCACACACCCTCTTCTTCTTCTTTTTTTTTTTTTTTTGTTAATGAAATGTATGAACAGTTTGTTCCCAGCTAAAAAACAAGCGCTGATGGGTTTCATACCTTTCTGTGTAGGAGGGAGAGGTAGGTTCTGAGCAAGGCACTGGCTGGCAGTGGGGGAGGCCACTGGTGGGAGGTGAGGTGGGGAGAAAGAAGGAGAAGGGAAAGATCCGTACAAAACATCACGTGTGATCTGTCCCTCTTTTGCTCTCCCCATGCACAAACCCTGCTGGGGTCCCTGTGATTGGCACATGGGCACAGGGACTTGGGAAGGCTCCATCCTTTGGGAAGTGAGTCAATACATCCATGGGTCAGGAGAAAGGGACTAATGCTTGGAATGGCCGTAATGGGAGGTAGAATCCTCCTAAGAGTTTATTCCATCTCCAGGGAGAAAAGAAGGCAAGGTATTGATAAGAAAATCACTACTTCCTAGCTTGAGGATGCCAACAGCACACACGTATCTGCCTGCATTTGTGCACATATGTGTGTATGTGTACCACCCTTCTGTGTCCTTGAAAACAGGTATTGGGACCCTGGGGAGAGGTGATGGACAGGAGACAGCTAGCTGTGTGATACAATTATGGCAGCTAACATTTATTCCATACTGCCTATGAACCAGGAGTTTTAAGGACAGTGCTCACTTACAAAGATGTGTACTGTCTTTCTCCCACATTGTATGTGAGAAAACTGAGGCTTAGAGAGGTTGAGTCACTTGCCCAAAGTCTCACATCCTTCAAGTAAGTAGTGAATCCATTATATGAGCCCAGCCAGTTGGCCCCAGAGGCTACAAGCTTGACCCGTCTGCTCTACAGCAAAGAGCCTGGAAGCAGAAGGCCTCTTTTATCCATCAGTTGTGTGACCTTGGGTTGGTCACTCACCTCTCTGAGCTTCCATATCCTACAGGGTTATAAGGAGACTCGAATACAGAGCTGCATGTCAATGAGCTTTGCAAACTTTGAAGTGATGTTGAGAAACTCGCAGATGACTGAACTCGGCTCTCCTCTCCATGTTCCAAAGAGACTAGCAGATCACTTTACACCCAGTAGATTTTGTGCTCTTAGCCTTTTCAACTTAGAGGTGTGCAGTCCAGTTTACCACTGACCTAGAGAAAGGATGCAGGCCGGGACGTCCTGGGACCTACTGTGCTCTGCCCTCTGTGCCATTTTCCTCATTGCTCAGTTGTTGGCACTCCCTCATTTCAGACGCCATCCCTCATCCCATCACATTTTATGACACTGCAGGTGTCTTTATAAGCTGCCTCTAATTCCTATTGGAGCAGGGTAAGATACAAAATAGTCAAACAAATAGCAGTGGTTGTTCAATAAAAACTTCCTGGTTGATGGAATGAAGGAATGACTAAGGGTGAATGAATGAATGAATGGATGAATGAGTGAAACTGGCCAGGAAAGGGGTAAGCCCTCTGCGGAGGAGCAGAGGGACATTGGCAGGGTGTGAAGTGGGACAGATCTGGGTCTGATTTCTCTTTCAGCTGTTTAATAACAATGTGATCTTGGACAAGTCACCTAGTCTCTTCGGGCCTCAGTTTCCTCATCAGTAGAATGGGAGCCGAGAGATAGCAGGCTCAGGACAGTTCTCTCGCTTCCTTCCTCCCTCCAGCCAGCCTCTGGCCCTCACAGTTTTTCCTGAAAAAGTCATGTACTTGTCTCTGTCACCTCCAGACTTGGGGACATGGAACATAGTCTCTCCTGGCTTGGCTGGGAGCGAGGGGTAGTTTCACCTACCAGCTTTCCCTCCCTTGGAAGAATCCTTTTCCAGCCTTTATGCATGGGCTGGAGGGGTTGTCAGGTCCAGGTGCAGGATGTCCAGGTAGAGCAGGAGCCAGCACCTCTCAGTAGAATGTAGGAGTTCTTTTCACCTATTGTCCTCAAGAATTTGGCTTCAACTGAAATTCAGAGACATACAGAAAAGCCTCATGTGCCTGTCTCATGGATGGGCCATGGGAGAGGTGGCATCTGGAAGAAGGATGGGCAGGAACTCTTCGAGGTGAGGTAGGGGAAGAAGCATGAATGCTTCTTCATGCTAAAGAATGAAGCAGGAGTGACAAGATCAAATGTGTGTTTTTGAAAGTTCACTGTGGTGCCCAAGCAGAGATGTGCAGACAGACTGGGACAGGGCAGCCAGTTAGGAGCTTAAATAACTCTATCAATTTGTGGTGGCATTAACGGAAGAGACTCCCGGGGGCTGGAGGATTTGATGTGGGTGTTTGTGATTCTGCCCTGTGCCTTAGGAGGGACTCCCAAGGAGACAGTGAATAAAAAAGTCCAAGGATTAATTTATTAAATTAATTAAAGAAACAGTATCCACTAATGCCATTCTCATGTGGGTTTTCTGTTTCCTTTTTAAATGGAGAGAGGGGAGGATGCTGGAATTGGGAAAGAGGGGCAGGGTAGCCACGAAGGAGAACGCAGTCTCCAAGCAGCCATCTCGACTCTGAAAATTAAAAATGGAAATTCAATAAAACCCTGGAGTGTCAAGAGACTGTTTTTCCAACTTGAAATCCTATAGCTTGTGCAGAGGGGCCTGCCTTGGAATAGCCTGCAAAAGGGAAGCCTTTCCCAGTTGCACAGGACTTCACTGCCCTGTGGTCAAGCCAGGGGACCTTCAAGGAGGGGGCAGCCTATGTCCCTAAAGCACACAGGAATGTTCATGAATGCACATAAGAATCACCCAGGGCGCTTGTTAAAATGCAGATTTTTTGAGTCTGTGGGCCCAGGAGGGGCTGGAGATTCTGCATTTCTAAAGAGGGTTCGGGTGATGCTGATGCTGCTGGCCCAGGGGCCACACTAGGTGAGTGGCAAGCCCGAAAGCCTTGTTGGACCCTGCCAGGTCCATGTGTTCACAAAGGGGTTTGCTGGGAGTCAGCAGAGCTTGGAGGGCGTGGGTAGGAGAGAGAAGGGTGGGTTTGCAGATGCATGTTTTGTGTCCCTGGGACCCAGACAGCTGGTGGATATTTATACTGGAAAATGCAAGATGAGAATCCAGGGTCCGAATGAGGGAGGATGAGGGAATGTGGGGAGCAGAGGCCCCTCTTCAGTGGTCAGCTCTGGGACAGCTCCCCTTCCCCATGCCCTTTGAGTAACTTGCCACCCTCGGGCTTCACCTCATCAGGCTCTGTGCTTCAAGAGCTGGCCAGATCTTCTTCCCCTGGGTTGTCACCACAGCCATCTCTGCTGCCCTCACTGCTGCAGGTCCAGCCCCTTTGTAGGGGAGGGGACCACAAAGTACCCTGCCTGGTGGGGTGCGAGCCTGCTTGACCTGTCAGAGCCTCCCAAGGTACCCTGTTTGATCTTTCCTTGGCAAAGTGGAAGGATTTGGGAAGCCTGGCCCTGGGGATGCTGTCCTTACAAGCCCTGGTGACCTGGTGACCCCACTGTGGAATGGGAGCAGACAACCACCATGGCAGCCTGGCCAGCGCAGGCCACAGGGATGATGGGAAGGCTGCTCTGCTGGCTGCCTTATCATGGACTCCAGTCGGAGTCAGTTCTCCCCCGCAGAAGTCCCTCCCAGCCCTGGACCTGGAGCCCTGGACTTTGAGTGCTTTCCAGATCCCTGAGAAGCTCTCACAGCTGGCATGCCCCGCTCTGGGAAGACCCCTACACTTTGTGCTCCATGGCCTAGCTGGGATCTGAGGGGACCTTGTGCAGGGCAGTGGGACTCCCTGTGCCATGTTGCTCAGAGCTGTGGGGGCTCTGCACCCACAGGAGGGTCAGGGGCCACAGCAGGACCACCAGGCTTGGGGGCTGGAAGTCATGGGTTCTGCTTCCTACTCCCAGTGTGGACTGGGACGAGTCACTTGGGTTTTCCTGGCTTGGGGGTCTCATTTGCATAATGGAAAAGAAAATCTTTGCATTTTTTACATTACATTTTAGCTCAGGAGGACAACAAGAGAAAGAAACCTGGATGGCAGAGCTAGGCCGGAACTCTAGAGATCTCATGGTCGGGCCCTCTCTTCAGCTTAGAGAAGGCATTACCTTCATTGATGGATAAGCAACTGAGGGAAGCCCAGAGAGATGACGAAAGGTGCTGAGAATGGAAGGAAATGGGAATCCAAACAGCTAGGACTCAGGCCAGACAAAGACCTAGCGAAGTCCAGGGCATCGTAGGACATGACTCAAGAGTCTTGCTGCTCCCTGGACGTCTGTATCATGGAGAGGAGGGTCTCATATCTGACATCTGAATTCTTTGTCATCATTGTGGAGGGACTGCTCTTCCTGGTGGGCACATGATGTACATTCTAACAGGAAAAGTTTACTAAGCTTAGTTTTCCCCCTTTGAAGAATGAGCTGAAACAAATCGGCCTGCTGGGTTTGTAGGCTGCTGCTGTTGTTCTGGCCTCCCTAGGAATCCAGGAGAACTCAGGCAGGCTTTTTGTGGATTACATTAGAATAGGCTTTGAGCCCAGACAGCAGGGAAGGTGAAGGTGAGGTAGAGCAGTGGCCCAGGGCCCCCAGGAGGAGAGCCAGAAACTATCCTAGAAAGGGTGGAGCAGCTGGCAGCTTTAGGAATATGAGCAGGCTATGCTGGGGTACAGGGTATGGCCAAGGTCGTCAGAGAAGTTACTGCTCACCAAGGGCTGGAAAAAATCACCCATCACCCAGCAATCGTAGCCAGGTTTCAAAATAGCCATTGGTGGAGTCTCCTTTGAATGCAACCCAGTCTGCCAGGCCTTCTGAGTGCCTCTCCTCCTGGAAGTTCCCCTGACCCTCTCTGGGGAGGAAGGGCTGCTGACTGCGCTCCCGCAGCTCCAACCACTGCACCTGCTGCCCAGTTGGTTCGTGAATCCTGGTGTTTGCTAGGTCTCTTCCTGGGCCTCTGGGGCAGAGAGGCTCTGTGGTTAGCCACAAGCCTGCTTGCTGTGGGGGACCTAAGTCCACCTTCAGCTCTCCCTCTGCTCCGTGCCTAACACGCATCGCCCCAGAGTGGCCAGACCCAAAGTCAGCCTCTGGAGTGGCAGTGAGCCCTGGCCTCTGCTCTGGCCCAGGCAGACCCGAAGTGGCCTTCCATTCAGCAGAAGGCAGTGGGGCCACTGAGCCTGGAAGGAGCCCCTCCCCATATGTGTCCCATCACTTTGGCTGCAGATGTTCTCCGCTTGAACCTGCCTCTGGCACTCATTTGCAGACAATCCAGTAGCATTTCTGCTCTCTCTCTAGTATTGAAAACTCATTACAATCCTATTCAAAACCCTCTCTTGGCGGTCACCCCATTCCGAGTAGAAGCCAAAGTCCTCGCCTACAAGGCCCTGCTCAGCCTGGCCCTATGCCCTACTCCTCTTTGTCCTCATCTCCTGCCACTTCTCCCCATCTGCCTTCTGGTGCATGCCATTTGTCCTGAAACACGCCAACCTGTGCTGGCCCCTAGCCTCAGAACTTGCTGTCCCCCGTTCTGCTTCCTGGAGTGTTCTTCCACTAGGTACCCATGTGACACACTCACTCACTACCTTCAGGACTCTCAGGAATGTCACCTTTTCAGAAATGCTTTCCCTGACCCTCTCTCAAATACAGCTGCCCCCCAACTTTCCCTGCTCAACACCCCCGCCGTGGTACTTAACTACTTAACACCAGTTGACCTACAAGGTATTTTCTTGTTTGTTTAGTTTACCACTCCATTGTAAACTCCAAGAGGGCAAAGATTTTGTCCATTTTATTATTTGCCATATCCTCAGGGCCTGAAACAGTTTCTGCACATAGTAGATGCTCAGTAAATATTTGTTCACGAATGTAAATCAAAACTGCAAACCCTCATCTATCGAGGCTTCTCCTCCCCCACACCCACCCCACCCTGCAGCCTGGGGCTCACTTAGGCTGGGTAACCCCGCAAGGAGAAAAAAGTGGGGGGGATCTCTCCCGGCTTCACCATTCCCCAGCTGACTCCAGGCTGGGAGGAGGGATGAGAGGAAGAGGGTAAAAGGGTCATTGTACTTAGCAGCTGCAGCTGGTAGAGCGAGCGTGTCAGCCGCCCTCTTTCTCACAGAAGATACTGTGAGTTATTTGGAGGCAGCTCTCTGGGCCTTTAACACTGCACTGTTCCCCATGCAGGCAATGACCTTTATGGTGGGTCTCCGGAGTCCGCCTTAGCTCTGTTCTAGGACACACTGCACGGCCTCTTTCATCGGCAGGCAGTCCTGGGAGTGGAGTTTGAGACAGCTCTGTCAGAGGTGCGGTGCAGCACAGGGTGAAGATCAGGACTCTGGAGCAAGGCTGCCTGGAGTCATGTCCCTCCTCGAATGCTTAGTAGCTCGGCAGCCTTGGTCAAGTCCATTCAACTGTCTGTGCCTCAGTTACCTTAGCTGTAAAATGGGGTTAATAAACATGTTTGGTTAGCATATCACGTGTGCTCCAAACAGAGCTGGTGTGCAGGAAGTGCTCAGTAAAAGTTAGCCGTGGTTATTGTCCCTTCTGCCCTGCACGGTGTCTACCTGCCCCTTGGTAGGCAGAAGCCCCCCATGGTCCTGCAGCCCTCCAGAACGTTCTCTGCTCCCTCTTCCCACAAGCCAGGGTCCTCACCAGCCCCTGCCCTGCAGCCGCAGAACCTAAGCCTCATTCTCCTGCCCCAGGATTTCCTCAGCACCCTCCCCTCTCCCTGCCCCCTGCTCCCTCCCTGGCTTTCCTGGGCTCACAGGACCACAGATAGGACCCATTTTTCAGACACACACAGGGAACCCACAGAATGCCCCAGTCTGTTAAAAAAGAACCTCATTCCACCGCTTCATTCGATGCCCATTCTGTCTTTTACCCAGACTGGAGCTGTGATGGGCTCAGGGGCTTGGGACCAGCCGCCCACCCCACCCCTTGGCAAGCCCTTCTCAGAAGTCTAGCACCTCTTCTTAGAATGTAGAGGTCCTTGTCGCCTATGATTCTCAGCTTTAGGCTCCTGAAGAAATTCTGAGACCATGAGAAATGCCCTGTTTTACATGCCATCATCACAAATTGAGGATATCAGAGACGAAAGGAGACTTGGAGATTCAAGCTTAAGATTTGGACTTATTCAAACCTTTGTGGGAGATGTGAAGAAACCGCCACCCAGCAAGATGAAATGATTGGGCCAAGTCCCTCACTGGTCAGGGGTCTCCGGGCCTCCTGGCTCCCCTCCCAGCGCTCTCCACCCGGCCTCTCCTGTCCCTGTGGGACTCTCCTTCAGTTAGCCTTCTCGTGGCTTGGCCACACCCCTCCGCGATGAGCATCTGGTGGGTTTACTGACAGCAGCCTGGGCGGCACTCCCAGCCCACCCACAAGCCTGTTTCCCAGAGGCATAACCCTGGGCCCGCTGGGAGCCCACAGCTCCCAGTGCCGACCCCTCAGGTAGCAGAGTGCGGCCCTGCCACCTGGCCCTGTGAAGTGAAGCTCCCATCCACACTGCTTGCTGGGAGAGACATCTGCTGAGCAGCTGCTGGTCCATCCAGACAGCTCTAGGCCCTCCCTGGCCACCTGTGATGGAGGCTGATTGGGCTGGAGGTGTGACAGCTTCTGAGGGCTTAGGAAGGACTGGTCCCAGGAGCACCCCGTCTGTGCAGTTGTGGCAATGGAACCCCCTGGACCCTTTGGGGAAAGGAGGGCTGGAGAGGCAGGTTTGGGGCCTGCTATGTTTACAAGGGAAAGGCGACTGGAGGAGAAACCAGATAGCTCCCAGACCTCACTCTCGTGCCCCACAGGTGTCCAGAGCCACTTGCATTGAAGTACAGTTAAGATGTTGAATGGCAGAAGAATCTTCCTAGCCCTGGTCCAAACGCTTTCCTTACCCCTTTTGTAAAGATAAAGGAGAGGTCTGGAATGTGTCAGAACCATGTCTAATATCTCTGCCTCATTCCCTGCCTTCGAATTGTAAAAACTCTGCTATCTGATGCTGTGGCTTTCTTCTTCCTTCCTCTCTTATGATTGCTTTTTTTGTAATCAAAACTAGCGATGATTTTTTTTTCTGCCAATTTGTGATAATATTGCCAGTCCTTTCATTGGCTCTCTGCTCTATTTTACTGTTTCAATCATGATAAACTTTTTATGAGAGAATCTGGTGGGTTTGGAACCCATTAGCAGAACTGCAGCTCGAAAGCACTATTTCCTCCTCTACTTCCCAGCTCCCCTTCACATCCCCAGCCCCCAACTCATAAAAAGCTAGCCCTGGAGTGGGGACCACTCAGTATGGAGAGAGAATCCTAATCAGGAGTGGGAGCCGTTCGATGCAGTTTGCATTTCACCAGGAGGAATTATTGATAAGACCGAGGCTGAAGTGGCCAGCTGAGAGTCTGCGGGTTACTTTCAGAGCTGCTGGTGGATGAGAGATGAGAGCAGGTGTCAATAGCCGGCCTTTATGCCAATGAGAAACGGTGCCCGAGATGCTTCAGTTTTGGCCTCCGCTGGGGGAGCAAAGGGGGACATGCACTTAGAAAACCAACCACACAGCTAGGCCTGTCCTTACAGTGATTTCAGGTTTCTTCTCACATGCCCAATTGTCAACTGGGACCCATGTCTGAAGGAAAGGAAGCCCCCCAGACTGAGGTGGGAGTATTGCTTGAGACCAGAAGTTTAAGATCAACCTGGGAAACAGGGTGAGACCCTGTCTCAAAAAAAAAAAAAAAAAAATAGCCAGGTGTAGGAAGGAGCACACGCCTGTAGTCCCAGCTACTCAGGAAGCTGAGACGGGAAGATCACTTGAGCCTAGGAGTTTGAGGCTGCAGTGAGCCATGATCACACCACAGCATTCCAACCTGAGCAACAGAGCGAGATCCTGGCTGGCAGGCTGGGAAGCATAACCCTGATATTTTGTGGTATGTTTGACAATGTTCCGAGTCATGTTATTGTCTGTGTGTTTTTAAAACAACACATTAATGAAAAACAGACTATCCCTGAGTAGAGTTACAAACGCTACACACACTGTTCTAAGTCCTTCACATGTGTTAACTCATACATCCTCATGGCAAGCTTGTGAAGGAGTTGCTGTTACTATCTTCTTTTTACAAATGGGAAACAGAATGGGCGATAACTTGCCCAAGGTCACACAGCTAGGCAGCAGCACAGCCAGGATTTGAGCCCAGGGAGCTGCCTCTGGCATCTGCTCTCTTAAGCACGCCACTCTCTGCCTGATAAGATACTTTACCTTTCACAAACCTGTACCCCACCCAGATCATCCCATGTGGTTCTTAGGATCCCTATAGGACAAGCATCCAGGGCAGATTTGCCCCATTCTACAAATGCAGAAATACAGACTCAGAGAGGTCATCTGATTTGCAGCAGAGAGAATCTGAACACACAAGCAGAGATTTAAAGGGCCATCTCTCTGAGGGCTTTGTGAGGATATTCTTCTGCTTGGACCACTCGGCCCTCCCACAATGGAATGGCCTCTCTTCGAGTCCATACAGAAGAAAGGGGTGCTTGGCCGGGTGCCTCATGGAAGATTGGGATCCTGAATCTGCAGCGGGATATCTGGGCGGGGTACCTTGCGGGGATACTTACTACCTTGACAAATATCCCATTAATATCCAGCGAGAGGCCTTGGCACCTGGTATGCATGACCCAAATCATGAGGACGTGGTACCCATGCCATTTTGGATGACCCCATCCAATGAGAGGATCATAGCAGTTCCTTCTGGCCCATCAGAAATGCTTCTACCTAGAACTCCCTTACTTTGTTGTAGAATGTGGGTACTGCTTCGGCTTCCCCCCTTCAAAGAACCCAAAACTTCCTGCCTTCAGTAGTGACTCCACCCCAGTATTCACCTAGGATCCCCCAGTTTGGAGACAGGCCTGGCTGGAAAACCAGAAAGAAGCACCAGCTATGTCCCAGGTGCTATCCACAGCACCTGCCAGGCACATCCCTAGGGCTCGGGTCATGAGGAAATGGGACAGAACCAGCATTCCTATGAGTGCATGTCACACTCATATATACAGCCGAGAGGACCTAAACTAGTACTGGCAACGTAAATCGCTTTGGATGTAAGTGCCGCACTTGCTTCCTCCAGTGGAGAATCTACCGAAGGCATGCAAGGTGAGGGGATGGAGGGAAACCCACCACATGAATGAGCCTCGAGGAAAGGTGGATGTCTGAGGAAAGGATGTGGGACATGTGCTTCTAATTGAATCCATTTCTTAGCACCATCTTACAGGGCCAGCTCCAGCCTGCACGTGTGCACAGAAATAAGGAGGTAAATAAATGAAAACGCTGAGTTCCAGGGCAGCCTAAAAGGTTGGGGAATGAATCAATGTTCTCCCCAGGCAGCTGTCCGGAATGAAGTGTAATAGTTAATAAAGGCTGATTGTGCACACGCACAGCTGGGACCAACCAACAGCGTAAGCCCAGGCCTGGGAGCCTCATCCTCTTCCTGAGCCACCCCCACCTCCCCAACCCAGTGGTGATCACAGGCTGATTAAATCAGACTTCTAGGCAGCAGGTCCAATTAGACAGGGAGCAGGAGGTTTGGGCATTACCTGTGGCTGCACAGGACATGTCAAGTAATCCTTAATCTTTCTGATTTGCCTCCCTGGGCATGGGGAGTTTGGTGGGGGGCAGAGGATGGGAAAATGAGGATGGGGCCAGACTCTTGAGGAAAGCAGAGCATCAGACCATCTGCACTTGGGATAGGCCCCCGTGAAAAGCACTCTCTCGAGCATGATGGGAAGAAACGAGCAGCAGACAGGATTCCCTGCCTGGGGAGTTGACTGGGTTCTGTTTGACTCCTCTTCTGGTTGAAGTCCACACAGGAGCTGGCTCAGGAAGGTGCGTAACGTAAACAGAAACACCAGCACAGATCTTAGAAAAGCAGAGGATAATTCAGAAATCATTGATATTTGGCTTTGGAATGCATTGATTTTCCTCCCAGAAGATTTACCTACCTAATTCCACTTGGCTTAAGCAAGTAATAAAAACGTGTTTGCCTTTCTTGATCACAGTTAGACTGGCAGCAAGGGCCAAGGGTGTCATGCTGACTGGCTGCAGGAAGGTACTCTGGGTTTACAGCTTGTCCACAGAGAGCCACAAAAACAGGCGATGAAAACCGATTGCCCGAGGAGATGAGCAAGCCCAGGGGAGCACAGATGTGTTAGAGCCCAGATCCAGGCAGGTGGTCTGGGGAGGCTTCCTGGAGGAGTTTCCACTTGACTTTGGGAACAAGTGCAGAAATGTATTAATACAGCACACCCAAAGGTTTTTCTTCCTCCACTTCCTACTTCCAGACATAGGTACATCAATTGGCATTTGTCTCCTTACTTGGCATAAAAGGCACTTATCCTGCATGAACGGTTGTTAAGTGTGTTGTATGATACCCCGAGTCCTTGAATCAGCTCAACAAGTATGTTGGGCTCATGGTGATACCCAGTTTAAGCACTAAAGGAAAGGAGTCAAACAGAACCCAGAATGATAATGACATGTATTGAATAAGAAAATGGGACACGTTGGACAAACAGCAGGACGCGTACACCATGTGTGTTGCCCACTCATGGGCTCGCCCTGGATGCCCATGGGCTTATTGTGAAGTTGCTGTGATTGCGTCTCTGGGAACTGTTCCATGTACAGGTACTCATGTTGAATTCCTGAGTGATGGCAAATCCTTATCCTTGGAGCACTTTTCCTTTCGACTTTGCCAGAAGAAAGGCACTGATCTATAAAGCCAGCAGCATCTTTGTGAATCTTTGCTAATGGGAAAGCCATGTGATTGGGGAGCAGGGGGAAATGGCCAGCTAAAGGTCTAGTGAGTGCCCCTAAAGAAAAAGCCACTAGTAAAGCACTGATGATGTCAAATACCAACCCCAAATTATACAACAGGGACTGCCTGCCCCTCTGTTCAAGGGTACTGGGCTGGGAGGCAGGAGGCCTGAGTGTAATCCTTGCTTCCACAGTAACCTACTGGCTCCCTTGGAAGAATCCAACCTCCTGAGCTCTGGTTTCCTCATCTCCAAATTGAGGGGGTCAGCCTGGATGAGGCCCAAGGTTTCTTTTACCCTAAACACCTGCAATGACATCAGATAAAGTCTCCTTCTCCCCTGCCCACTCTGCCTTTCTAATACTGTGGCCATGTGGTTTCCATTTGTATTTGCTTCCATGTTCCAGGATCTGAGCATTGCTTTTGACTGACTGTAGGTGTAATAGAATTTGTACCTTCTCAAAATTTAATTACTAGCAGTAAATGATCAATCAATCCATTGATTAACTACTTATTGATTCCCCCTGATGTGACTCTGAGACAGTTAGGCTGCATTTGGAACACAATCCTTTGGTAATTGGCTTATACTGCCGGGCAAACAGCCTCTGTTAAAAGGCATTTGGGTCTTGGCAAATGGCTTTTTATCTAAGTATTTATTTCTCAGATCCTAGACTGCTGTTGGGAGACATTTTATGTGTGTGCTGGGTTTAGCAGGTAAGCCCCGAGATGTAAACATGGACTCCACGTGGCCACTGAAGTCCATGGAGGAGACCAAGGCCTTTTAACTGAGGGTACCAGGGTAAGTCATCTCACCTGAGTGTGGCCTCTGCAACCTGCTCTATGAAACGAGGGTTTGGGGCTCCATGATCTCTAAGAGCTCAGATTCCTTAACTCTGATTCTAACTGTCCATTTCGCAAACAACCTAGCTTAAAGAGGCAGGACATTTGCATATCAAACACTGCTGCAGGCGCAGGTTGCCCAGGCTGTGTCCCTCTCCAGGAGCTGTGGACTGGGCTGGTGCTTTGAAGTGTTAACGTCAAGTGCATTCCTTATGCCAGGCACAGGCCAGAGGGAATAGGCCTCCTGGTTTCCGAATGTGCACCTCTTTCAACGTGCAGCCAGCTCTCAGTTATCCATGTGGATAGGTGCGTGGAGAAAGGAATTCCAGTCCGACTTCCTCTGTCACCCAGGCCCTCTGGGCGCCTTCCCTTCTGTCGAGTTATTACGTGCCCAGGAACACAAATTCATTTCACTGTCCACATCAGCAAAATAACCCTCGGGGACAGGTTCGCTCCCGCCTTCCCCATGCCTAAAGTCTTAATGGATTCTCTAGTCAAGGGCGTTCTAGAAACCGGACTACAATAGAAGTAAGGATGAAACATGACCCAAGCACAGAGGCACAGCCCTTTCATTCTGTCCTGGGGAGTGGCCAGATGCCTCCAGGAGTTATGCTGCTTAGTGGACAATCACAGTGGCCTCTGACGATAGCCTCCGTTGACCCTTCCCGTCAGCCCTCACGCAGCAGCTGGAACCTCCTTGTGCAGTTTGAATCTGAGTCTGTCATTCCCTCGTTTCAAAACCTTCGAAGGGTCCCCATTCTCCCAAATCAAGTCTGGCCTCTCCATTATGATATACCTGGTCACCCTGGTCCAGCCTAACTTGCTGCTCACCTCCTGCCTGCTTGCCTGTCTGCCTGTCTGCCTTGCACATAATAGGTATTTGGTATTTACTGGAGTGAATCAATGAATGAGCGGGTTTGGTTCTGAATGATAAAGAGAAGTTGAGGTATATACAGTGTACTTAAAATTAGGAGGAAGAGCCAAGCATCACAGTGCTTAACCTCTTTCCTTTCCTTCCTTAAAGGCACACAAAGGTCACCGAAAACTTAGGAGCCAGAAAGTTTCCTTCCTTTAAAAAGGGTCTAGAATCACAGGCTTGGCCAGGCCATCAGCTCTTGCTTGACATTTTCATGGGCCTCTGAGGGCCCTGGGGTCTGTTCCTTGCCACTCTTTGAGCCCATCTCATGCCACAGGCCCCCTTGCTCATTGAGTTGTAGCCACATGAATCTCAGTTTCTCAGACGAACCAGGGTGTTCCATCCACCCCTGCCCTGGGGCCTTTGCACATATTCCTTCAGCTAGAAAGCCCTTCCCCCATGCTTCACACTTGGCTCCATCTCATCCTTCAGGTCAGTGTAAATGTCATGTTTCTCAGGAAATGTCTCTTTCCTGACCTACCTAAAGCACCCCTTGTCCATCTCACTTTCTTCCTGGTTTCTACCCAAACACTCCCATCTTTGTTGTTTTTAATCTGGTCTTCCTCACTACATTGTCAGCCCCATCAGCACTGGGGCCGTGTCTGTCTTGTTCACTTGTGTATGCCCAGGGCCCAGCACAGAGCTTGGCTCTAAGAAGGTCCACTAGCTGGTTGTTGAATGGATGAAGGATCTGGCATGGGAGGCTTGGGCTGGAGAAAGTCGTGCTGCCGTCTCTCACCACTCACCCAGCTCAGGCAGATGGGGACCTTGAAGGTCTCCCAAGGCAAGGTGCCACCACAAGCAACGTGAGGCAGAGCTTTCTCAGAGCCAGCCTGAGGGCCCGTCCCCCAGACCATCTGCCCACCCTGGTGCCTGCCTCTGCCAGCGCTGCCAGGCCCATTGAAGCTGCCCTTCAATGGAGGACTTGTCTTTGAGGGCTGCACTCCCCAGCAGGAAGCCCTTTGGCTTTCTCCTTTTATAGGGAATTTTTGCTGCTGGATTGACTGTAATTGTCAGATTTGCATTTGGTACACCTGCAGCAAGAGGCCCTGGGGGCACCTAGGCATTTGGAAATCAATAGGTATAAACAAACAAATATATTCATAGGAGTGGGATCTGGAGAGGAGAGGTGGCTGGAAAGGGAGGGAGAAAACAAATCCAATTGCCAGGCTTACCAGTCTGCAGCAGAAGACCTGTTTCCCCCACCACTGCCGCCCCCCAGACCGACTCCAAGCTCCCTGCCAGAGTACCCGCCTTCTATCACTACAGTGAAACTGAGACTGTAATTTGGGTGCTAGCCTGAATGGGTTCATTTCTTTTTATTAACTCCAGCATCAGGGTTTTAGGCAAGTTGGCTATTGTTCACACCTCACTCCTCTTCTCTCTACTCCCCACGCTTTGAAGCAGCAGGAACAGCCAGAAGGAGATGGCATTGAGCAGCAGAAGTGGCTGGTGTGAGACCCGGTTGCTTTGCAGTCAGATGGAAGCTAGAGCCTGAGCACTGGTAGGAGGGTCGGGGAGGGCAAGCTCTCTCTGCCTGGAACCCAGTGCCATTCAGGGACTGGCACAGGTGCCTGCCTGGGCTCACTTGCCAGCATCCCGCAATTAGAGAGGGACCTGGCCAGCCTCCCAGGTACCCGCTGGGCTATAGCATAATGAGGCACAAAAACAACCAATGGGCACACTGTGCTTTGCAGATTACAAGGTGCCTTTACATATCCTCATGCCGAAGCCAGTTTTTGCTGAGAGCTTGCACCAGACTCCCGAGACACTCAGCAGCTGGCTGGGGGCTGCTCTGGAATGAAGATCCCATGGGATCTGTAGACTGCAAAGCACCCTGCAGAGAGATAGGAGGCATGACATCACTATCTAGGGCAGATATCCTGTGGCCTTAGCCAACCTCTCGAGTCTCAGTTTCCTCATCTGGATCGTAAGCTCTGATGAGGACAGAGACCACATCTGTTTTATTCCTCACTATATTCCTGCTGCCTTACCTGGCATATAGTAGACATTTCAAAATATTTTTAAAAGAGTGAATCAATGAAAAACGAAAGAAAATGGGAATAAGAGTATCCACCTCCCAGGGTTGTTGTAGGAACAAAGAGACCGTGTGTATAAAACCCTCAGTGCATAATAATGTGAATTGTGTTTAGCTGTTATATTGTTCTCAGAGTCAGGTCAACTTGCTTGCTCTGACATCGGGCACCTAATGAGCAGTGGTAGATCATCTGGCACTAGATTCCATACCCTCCCTTCTTCTCCACTGCAAGATTACAAACACAAATCTGCCTTCACTGTGTTCGGATACCGGGTGGCTCGTGGGACAGGAAGAAGTACTGGACACTGAATGGGAAGCAGCATTTCCTCTTGGGAGTAAGGATGCTGCCAAGCCTCCGATCACCTTTTTCTGGGTGTTATAATCAACAATCAACTCTGAAGGTTGGATTCTGTGTCAGGTCAGGAGGTGGCTTTTGAGGCACTTAAAGCAGAGGAGAAAGTCAGGCTGAGGGGCTAGTGGGAAACTGAGTCCTGGATGCAAAGAGGAAGGAAGAGTTGGGAAGAAACAAAGAGGAGTTAACCACCTGGAAACAGTCTCAGTGTCTGGGCTGGCTCTTCAGTGCCCAAGGAGATGAGCACCACCCCCACCCCCGGCCACCCCAGAAAGCCAGCCCATTTGAGACTGAGGGGCTAGTCAGACCCCAGGCAGAACCATTACCAACGCTGACTTACTTTTTTATTTTATGAGACGGAGTCTCTGTCGCTCAGGCTGGAGTACAGTGGCGCCATCTTGGCTCACTACAGCCTCTGCCTCCCGGGTTCAAGCAATTCTCATGCCTCAACCTCCCGAGTAGCTGGGATTACAGGCGTGCACAAATACGCCCAGCTAATTTTTGTATTTTTAGTAGAGACAGGGTTTTGCCAAGTTGGCCTGGCTGGTCTCGAACTCCTGACCTCAAGTGATCCACCCACCTCGGCATCCCGACGTGCTGGAATTACAGGCATGAGCCATCATGCCCGGCCACCAACATTGACTTTGTCAGGAGAGCAGGCTCCTTGTCCCACCTGCCCTGCCAGCCATCTCGGGAAAGCTGGGTGTTGCTCCTTGGACACCCAGCTGCTGTCCAGACTCCTGGATGAACCAACCACCCAGACCAGGCCACTAACACCTGCTGACTGCCCACCTGACAGCCCCACCCCCAAAAATGCATGGTGGTGAATACATGGATTTGGACAGTAATTACCTGCATTATGGAGAACTCACCACGCATCTGCTAGGCATTCCAGATCCATCACTGCATTTCATCCTTCCAGCCACCCTGAGAGAGGCAGAGGCATTGAAATCACCACTATACAGAAGAAGAGATCGAGGCTTATAGTCCTCCGAGCTAGCCACGTCTAAAACCAAGCCTGAATTTGCGACCTTCCTTTAGACAATGCACTCCTGCCGGGGCCGGGCCTTCAGAGGGGTCTTTTGCCTGTGGCTCAGGTCTCATACTCCCCACCACCTGAGGCTGAGGCAGTTCTGCAGAACTGGGGGTGGGACACAGGCCCAGTGAGGGAGGGATAGGAGTGGGAAGTTGGGATAGGACCCAGAGAGAGAGGCCCGGCAGCAGCTTCGTCCTCAGGGGCATCTGGCAGCAGCTGAGGGGCCAGGTCAGGGAACAGGCAGAAAGTCAAACCGGGGATAAGACAAAAACAAAGGGCTGAAGTCCTAATGGGTAGTCTGTTATAATGTAGGCGTCTGACTATTGGACGGAGGTAGGGGCACTAACATTGATTACACACCTTCTAAAATCCACTATGGAAAATGCTAGCCACTGGGAGGGTTCTTTACATGTGTCATCTTGTTTGATCCCCAGCATGCTTACAGCAGGTATTAACACTCCCAATTTACAGATGTGGAAATTGATGCTGAACAGGCTGGCTCGAGGGCCTACAGGTAGGAAGCACCAGAGGCTGGATGTGACCTCAGGGCCTTCTGAGGTCCATGCCCCTCTCACCATACTATTCTGTTTCTCGGGGCCCAGGGAGGCCAACAAGCAGCCCCTCGGAGCATTACAGGGGTCTCAGCAGCAGCCCTGAGCTCTGACCACAGTGATGGAGGAGAACCAGCCACTGACCAACCACCCAAAAATCCTTCCTCAATCCTCACGCAGGCGATAGAGTGTCCTGGACTGTTTGGTGGTGTGTGTTCCTTTGCAAGAGTCTCTGACTTCCCAGAGCAATGGATTCCTCATCTGGGAAATGAGGAGGTTGGGCTGACTATAGATTCCTGTTTCTTTCCTTTTCTGACTCTTGACCAACCTATACGTCGGCATGTCTTAGGGCTGTGTGGCATTGCCTCACACCTTAGTAGCTCTCTGTCCTGGGCAGGGACTGAGGCGGTTGGGATTATGCGCTCAGGTGCCATGCTGCCTGGTGTGAACCCCAGTTCCACACAGGTTGGCTGTGTGACGGTGGGCGAGTTAGTATCTCTGGGCCCAGTCTCCTCATCTGTAAAATAGGGACAATGACAATACCTGGCTACAGAGATAGATTTTCCAGGAAGCCACCGCAGCTTAAGCTTCAGAGCCCCTTATTTGCACAGACCCAATCCGAGGCCTTATTTTATCAGTAGACTGCCAAAATCATATATGCTTCACACCCAAAAACCCGGAGCCACTCCTGCCTGCCTGAGCGTTCCTGAGGCTCTTAGACCACGGCCTGCTCACTCTGTGCCCGCAGGAAGGGTTAGCTGTGCTTGTGGCTGTCATTGCTGTTGTTCCATTGAGGTAGCCTCATTTTACAGAAGGGAAACCAAATCTTAGAAATGTTTTTTGACTTTTCTATAACTGCCTAGCTAGTAAGAGCCGACTTCCAGTCCCCTTGGGGACACCAGAGAAGAAAATGAACTGGCCCGGGGCTTCAAGGGGCTGATTGTGCGGTCGGGGAGACTGGGCCCACGTGAACGAGGCATCACAACTGTGAAAAGCCATAGGTCGGAGGCCAGCCTGGGAGCAGCCCAAGGGCTCAGGGAGGGTCATGAGGGCAGGCGTTGTCAGCGCAGACTTCGGCAGGAAATAGGACTTCCACTGAGATGGGCAGGGCTTGGCCTGGCTACCAACAAGCATGGCAGAGTGAGAGAAAAAAGAAGGAAAGGCAGAAAGGGTGCTGGGCCTGGGGGTGCCCGGAACAGCAAGCAGATCACAGTGTCTGTTGATGGACGTGGTTCTGAAGGTGCCCAGCAGACGCCTTCAGATGGGTCCTAGCTGTGAAAGGGACAAGGTAGCTGCTTGTTCAGCTAAGGCAAAGCCAGGAGGAGTAGGGGTACGGAACTCCGCCATCATGGGTCTGTGGGTGCATTCTTTTAAAGACAGCTAGAGGCTCTGAGAATGCTAGGCCTCCCTTAGTGCACCATGTATTGTCATTAGTTTGTAAACCAGGCCATCAGGAAACAGTTCCGCAAAAATCCATGAATACTCATAAAAATCCATGAGCTCCCTTTGTGGAGTATCCATTACGGGGTAGACATTGTCCTAAGTGCCCCCTGCCCTTTTCTAAATTGAGGTGAAATTCACATACAGTGCTAGGTACTTCTCATATACAAACGGAACACCTCAAAACAGCAATGTAAGGTAGGAGCTGTCATCCCTATTTTTGCAGAAAGAGGAACTGAGCCTCCTTGAGATGATGTGGCTTGATCTCTATCACATGGCAGGGAGGCGTCAGAGGGGTTCTGGGAGGTAGATCTGAGTGGATTCAAAGTCCCTACTCTCTCTACCCCACTGCAATTCATAAATGTACTTATTTATATAAATTGTTGACTAAATAAAAATACCTGCTCAGAAAGCCTGTCAGCAGCCACCGCCCCTTAGAGAGTCATTGTTGTAGCTTTGGCTACTCATCTACCATGGCCCCTCGCTAGACTAGGCCTCCGGTTCTCTGCAAGTCTGGCTGAATGTGGGACCCTGAGCTGTTTGCCTGAAACGCTGCCACCATTCCTCTCTGGACCCTGAATCCTGATCCCCTCCCCTGGCCTCCTCTCCCAGCATCCTGGAACTACGCCCTCTCTCTTCCCAGGTCCGGCCCCTCCTCCCAGCTGCTGGGAGCCACAGCATTTTCCGGGGTGCACTGTTGTGTATCAAATGTTTGGCGATGGCGCTGAGCAATACAGCCTCGCAGCCGGCCTTGCTGTACTTGTTACAGCTCAGCGGAAACACCGGTGCTCTTTGGAAGAGCAGGGGAGGAATAAATGTTTCAGTCCCGCTATAAATAATGTAGCGGGGAAAGATGTTGTGTAAGTGGTGCTCTGGGTTTTGCCAGGAGGTATGTTTTCCTTCCTTCTTTCTTTTTTTTCTTTTGCCTTCCTCCCCCAGCCCCCCTGTACTCAGTCCTATACAGAATGCCTCCCACCAGGGAGCAGAGGGAAACAGCTCTGCTCCGAGGGAAGGAGAAGATTAAACTGTTGAAACTAAACAAATCAATCCCTGTAGAGAAAGGGCAGGGGGAGGGGAAGTTTCTGGCCTGGCCGGGCACTTGGCGGCGATGTGGGCATAGTGAGAGAGAGCCTCCTGGAAGACGCTGGGTTCACTGCTTCCAATGGTGGTGGGAGAGGGGCAGGAAGTACCATGGAGATCCTCCTGTATCTCCATGGTACTTCCTGCCATGGATTCTAGCCCTTCCACTTTCTCAGTCCAGCACGTGGAAGAGCTCCCAGAGGGATGCAGGCTGGCTTCTGCTTACAGGACTGGTGCCACTGGTGGGAGATGGCCTCAGGGTCCTGGGAGCCAGGCTGGAAAACCAAAGGTAGAGGAGGCAGTAGCAGAGCGCAATTTTGGGGAAAGTGGGAGCAAAGACTGAACCCAGGTAGGAGGGCCAGGTGGGAGCCATGACAGCAAGGTAAGCCGTGAGATCAGAAGCATCGTGGGAGGTGGGCAGGCTCTCAGGGCTGATTCTGTGATATAGCAAGGATCTCGAAGGCTGGCTTTTCAGTAGCATGAAATGCCATGGGTCTGAGAATGGGTCTCATGCTGAAAGATGCCTTCGCCTTCTTCCTGCTGCTCTGGGCCTCACTGTCGCCTGGGGTTCAGCCAGAATCCAATACAGGCCTTCCCCATCTCCGGGGGCAAGTGGATGTGGTAAGGCAAAGGCAGTGACCACTCTGGTGGGGCTTATATCCGGGAACCAGAAGAACCCGTGATTTTTTCTGAGTCTACATTTCTTTAAATGCTGCCTGGCAATCACATGCTTAGGAATCATCTGGGGAGCTTGTTAAAAATTGCAGGTTTCTTGTCCCCATTCCAGGCCTACTGAATTCAAATTTTGAGTGGGGCCCAAGAATCTGCATTTTTAGTAAGCACACTGGGTGACTCTAATTTGCAAGAATTTTGTTAACCCCTATTTAAGAGCTGCATTCCCTATCTTTGATTTGAAAGGATTTGCTGGAGAAAGTCTCTACACCTACCTGAAAACCAATTTCCCTGTGTAGTTGAATACCGTCCATTTCACAATCTAGAAACATTGATTAAGCACCTACTATGTGCAGGGTGTTGTGCTAGGCTGTTGCCTAGAGCCAAAGACACAGCCTTAGGATGGAAGGGACCTCAGAGAGCATCTGCCACCCAGTGAGACAGCCTTTTCTCTGGCATCCTTGACGAGTGGTCATCCATGAACTCACGACTCTGTGAGACAGCCAAGTCTGCAATTGGCTGGATTGCAGGTCCTGATTCTGCCTCCGGGCACTTGGGCCAAGTGTGCTCCCTCTTATACATGACAGCCCTTCACATTTCGAAGCCGTCTGTCATGCTCCCTTGAAATCTCTTTTCCAGACTGAAAACTACCAGTTCCATGAAAGGGAGAGTTTGCCTAGACTTCTCAGCTTCCTCCTCACCTGCTTTGGCCTTCTCTTCTCTGAATACTTGGGTTAGTGACCATCCTTTTTTTTAAAAAAACACGGCACTTGACCCTGGGGTGTGACCAACAGCAGTGAAGGACTGTGACAAACCCTTTCTTCCCTTTTCCTGGATACAGACCAGCCTTTGCCCTGGGAAGCTGCCTTTAGAGGAGAGAGGCTGGCTCCTCCAGGACATTTGGTGGCAGAAGCACTTCTGAGAAAGGCAAGAAACAAGTTGCATCCAGGCCACTCCAAGCCCTCCATGGTCCTTAATGCTGAAGTCTTGCTGACCTAGAGTTTGGATACTGGTGTCTGGCCTTCAAGGAACTGTTTGCTGGGCAACAGCAAACAGGCAGGCCCCAACCCTAGACTGTGCTAGAAGGTGCCAACTCTGCCTTCCATCTAGCCATTCTTTTTCATAGGCCCAGTCCCTGTGACTCCATCCTCAGCTCTTCTCCTCCATCCAGGCAGCACCAGGAAAAAGCTGCTCATTAGCAAGGAAAGAAAATGAGAGAGAGAGGTACCCTTTGATGGGGACAAGCCACCAAGGGGACTGTGCCCTGAGTCATGCTTTGTCACACTGGCCTTAGGGATGCAGGAGAGGAGACCTAGGAGGACCAGGTGGCAGGCGAGGAAAATGATTTAAGCAGTGGCATTTGGGACTGATTGGAGGGGAGAGAGTCTGGGGCTGGGGAGTCTTCATTATAATAATTGTATCCTTCCCCTCTAGTTACGACCTTGCAAATGCAACTTGATGTTTGTAATGAGCCATAATTAGACAATCACCAAAAGTTACAGTGAGTAAAGTGAATGTAAAACCCAGCCAGTGACGGCACACTGTGTATTCACTATTCGATGCACCTGTTATATTCCCATTTTCCTCCTCCCTTGCGGCAGAAGCCCCAGGGAAGGCCTTGCATTGTCATGGCTACCTCCTAGGCTGCTCTGTTGTTTCTTGGCTGAGGTCTGTAGTCCTCTGAGGTGCCTCTGTCTGGTTACCAGGCCTTGAGTTTCTTCTTGCTGTTTGGGGGAATCATCTTCCAAATTTGAGTCCCTGGATCATCAACCTGGAGAAGGCTGAGCCCAACCCTAGGATTCTGGGTTTTCCAAGAAAAGAGTCCTTGGACCAGGCCATTGTAGAACCCCTCATCCTGGGAACAGTGGCCTAGGCATTTTTGTCACCATTTCTAAGAAAGCAAAGGACTGGTGCTCAGGATCGCATAGCTAGGAAGTGAGCAATAATGAAACAAACTTACCTCTTCTGCACTATTTGTCTACCAGTAGAAGCACAATCCCCAACTCAAAGGAACTCTTAATGATGGGATTTTAGGCATCTGCGGTGTCTATAGTGTCGTGGGAAGATACTGAGGGGCAGAAGGTCTTTCTCAAATTCAGGACACAAAATCATCTGTAGATGCAGCTCACCCTATGCCTGAGCTAAGCTAGAGGACACCCATTCCTGCATGGATGTTCCATGCGAATGAGCTCCCCTAGTAGAATTTTGCATTGGTAACATATATAGGGCGCCTGTTAATGCTAATAATGGTGAATGGTGCCCTGACCCCTCTCGGCAGCTGGGCCCCAGCTCCCAGGATGGAGGGACTTAGGTTGTTTACAACATTTACATTTTAATTAAAATCCTTTTTGGACTCTCCAGAGTTTCCATGAATCTATTAGCCTCAGCTACAGCCTCCCCTCTTATGGCAAAGTCATTTTGGAGGATGAGATCTATACGAAGACTTTGCCCTTGCTGCCTACCAAATGAGTCCTCATGGAGAACTGGAGAGCAGGGAAGGAACTCAGAGATTACAGAATCCAACCTGTCATTTTTCAGATGAGGAACCTGGGGCCTCAGTTTAGATCTGGCTCCTCAGTGGTGCTTTCAACATTAGACACAATACCAGCACCTTCCCAAAAGGGAGGAACTAGGAAGGGGCAGGCTTTGGTGGTTTTCTTCTCCCCACCTGGAGCTCTGCATTCTGAGCTTGTTCTATGGGACTCAGGCCCTACGAGGGGACTGGGAAGTAGGAGACCCTGCTTATGTATTGGGGCTGCTTCCTACAGCCTGTGTTGGGGAGAAGAAACAGGAGAGAGAGGAAGAAACAGAAAGGATGATATGAAAAGAGAGAAGTGGCTCTGGGTAAGCTTAGGATAAAAGTGTGAGGCAGCGGCCGGGTGTAGTGGCTCACGCCTATAATCCCAGCACTTTGGGAGGCTGAGGCAGGCCAATCACTTGAGATCAGGAGTTCAAGACCAGCCTGGCCAACGTGGTAAAACCCCATCTCTACTAAAAATACAAAAAAAAAAAAAAGTTAGCTAGGCCTGGTAGCGCATGCCTGTAGTCCCAGCTACTTCGGAGGCTGAGGTAGGAGAATCGCATGAACTGGGGAGACGGAGGTTGCAGTGAGCCGAGTTTGTGCCACCGCACTCCAGCCTGGATGACAGAGCGAGACTCCATCTCAAAAGAAAAAAAAAATGTGTGAGGCAGAAGACATGTGCCGGGCAAGTCAGGGAGCTTAGATGCTGACACTGGCCCGGAGCAGTCAGTCCTGAATCATCCCACAGAGCCAAGCCCAGTGGCTTCCTCCACCTCCCCGAGGGGTGCTAACTCATTGCACAAACTCTTGCCCTTTGCACCTCAATATGACCCATGCTTAAACAATAAAAATGTCTTGGCAAGGTCTAGATCAGCCAAGCTGTTTTGAAAGATAGTCTCACTTCACTAAAGAGGCAGAGAATACAATTGCTGTCCTGACTTTACTGTTAACTATACGCCCTTGATCAGGGCACTTAACCTCTTTTGGCCCCAGTTTCCAGTTGTTAAACAAGAACATTGCTAGTGGCTTCATCGTCTGTGGTCAGATTTATATTAGCTATATGTGAAAATATTCCATCAACTAAAAACCCCTATAATAATATCTAAGCTCTCAGCGTGATTATCACAGCCAAGGAGCTTCTTCGGTTCCACTTACTACTGGGCGCAAGGGGAAAGTAAACTCAGCACAAAAGAAACACACTTCCAAAAACCAGCCCCTTCTTACTACAGAACTATGCTGAACTTGGCTTACCTTAAATCCCATTCTTGCTCCCAGGAACTCTGAAATAGCAGCAGTGCTAACCCAGAGCTGGAAGGCAGACTACCTAGGAGCCAGGAAGGAATCGTGGGCCAGAGGAGAGGGAGGCATCTCTGTTTCAAGTCCGATAATAATAGGCTGGTGCATCTGGAAGTCAGAACTACACCCAGACTGAGGGTAGGCACAGGCAGGCTGACTAGAAGCTAAGGTGCAATCTTCACCACATGACCTAGGGGCACCCAGTTAACCAACATTTGCTTAAGCAATGTAAGTGAGGAGTATCTGGATGCTGGGATGCTGGGGAAAGGTGTGGTTTGTTTCATTGACACTTTTGTTTATAGGGTTAGTTTATGGCTAAGTTTTTACCTAAGGAGAATCTTTGCCACTTGAAAATGTGCTTATCCTAATTCTGAGCTGTTAATTGCCTCTTGCTAATGCTTATATTACACTCTTCTGAGATGTTAAGCCTTTGTTGGTCCAGGTCAGCTGTTGACTTGGGCCTTTGGATGGAGTCTAGCCTCCCCTGAGCCATGGATCCACATCCTATGGCATAAACTACACCTTCTTCTTAAACATAATGCCCTGACATGTCAGGCCTCAGTCAATCTCAGGTCTCTCTCTGAAGACACTGGCTTTAGTTCTTGCTCTGCTGGTAACTGGACTGTGACTTTGGGCAAGCCACAGCTTTCCGGGGCTTCAGTTTCCCAATCTATAAATTATGAAGGAGTTGAACTCCATCATCCCAAAGAAGTGGATCAGGAAAGTCTCCTCAATATCAGACCATGAGTTAGAAGGGGCAACCCGCAACTTGGGCCTAGCACCGGCAAACCGTTCGCGCTCAGATCATCGGCTACTGCACCTCTGATGAATGTGTAGCATGAGCTCCAGAGACTCTAGGGCTGCAGAAGGGACCCCACAGTGGCTCCTGTTTATGCTTAAAAATGGGTCCTAAAAGAGGCTGGCATTCCATCCAGTGCTTGTAAAGACAGCCTTGTGACTCCAGTCACCACGAAGCCTTTGTTGTCAATTAGCGGGCAGTTGCACGGTGGAAAGGCCATTGTTCTCAAGTAGTCATCTCATTTTGCCTTGGTGCCAGCTGGCATCCAGTGACCAAGCCCAGCTCCAGCGCCGTAAGGTGATGCTGGCAAGAAGCAGCAAGCAGTCTGTGCTCACTGTGCTGGGCCAGCACACGCACCAGAGTCAATCCCTCCTTGACATTCCAGGAGCAGAACACCCTTTTCCAGCGGGCCATGGAGAGGCTCCTCTTCGTTGTGGAAGAAGAGCATAGTGGACTATTCACTGATCACAGTTCAGAATCTCAGGGCTAAAGGGGGGCCTTCAAAGGTCACTAATCCAAGTCTCTCTTAATGCTATAATAAAATCTCCCTCTGTAATCCAGTGTCCATCCCTAATGTGTGTCCTACCAGCTTCCAAAAGGGAGAATTTGGGCTGTTGATAGTTATAAATAAAGTCAGAAAAGCAGATCTCCACATAGATGAAAGCATGGGGGTGGGGAGGACGTGGTTTGGCAAGGGGCCTAGGATTAGATGGTCACTGACATGGAGCATTAAATTCAACTCTGAGCTTTTTGGCAGCAAAAGCAAAAATGGAAATATGATTGTTACATGGGTGTCTGACAAAAGGACTTGTGGCAGGAGAGACACGCTTTTTCCCGATTCTGAATGTTGAAGCAAGCTACATTCATTTACTGGCCAGGGAAGGTGACCCTGGAGGCTGTGGATTTGTTTCTGTTTCCCTGTTCTTACTCTGATGCTCTTCTGTTCTGAGAGTCTATGTCTTGTGGACTCAAGGCTCTCTCTGACTGGCTCATTTTTCTTCGTTTCTTTCTCAGGAGCCCATTGGGTTATGGTTTTGGCCTCAAGTCCCAGGGAGACAGGGCCCCTTTGGAAATTTCAAGGGCCTTTGAGAATCTGGAAGGAAGGCACTTGATGGGATGTGGATGTTGACGGACAGGGCAGAGGTGTCGCCTTCCAGGACTGGCTGCTGTCAGCCTGGGATTGTGGCATCTCTGTCACCTGTGGAGCATCCTGCAGCCCACATAGACCACTTAGAGCTGATGGGTTTTACCAGCCTCCAGTAACCAGTGTGAAGACCCCTTATATAACTCAACATATTAGGTCTTTATTTTTATTTCTCTTAGAGCAAAAGGTCCATTTCTAGTTTTCCATTTAAGTAGTCAATGGCCAACCCAGATGGCATAGCACTGCCACCTCTTAGTAAGCTTCCAGTTCCTCAGGGATGCCTGGGCACTTGAGGGCCACAGCCACCAAGTATGTGTCCCTACCTCCTGCAGGCCCTGGCCTGGGCAAGGACTGGACACTGTTGCTAAACCCTTCATGTGTGTTCTTCAGGGGTTGCACAGTGTGTTAAGACCAAAGGTCTGGAGTCTATCTTCAAATCCCAGCACCCCTACTAACTCAGTTTTGTGTCCTGGTGCCAATTTCTTAACCCTACTAAGCCTCAACATTTTTCATCTATAAAAGAAAATTGTGGTAATATCTATCTTACTAGGCAGTTGAGAAGACTAAATTTGGATGGATGGATGGATGGATGGATAGATAGATAGACAGACAGACAGACAGACAGATAGACGACTTAGGTAAATGTTTAGAACAGTCATCCTTAGTGTACAGTAAATGTTCTATAAGCCTTTCCATCATCACCCTTATCCTGAGAACCTTCCCATGGGTAGGTATTATTATCTCTATTTTATAGCTGATGAAACTGAGGCTCAGAGGAGCTCAGTTTCTAGTCAAAGGTGACAGCAGGGTTACCTGGTGGAGCCAGGATTTGGAGCTGGCTTGCCTGGCTCCAGATCCGGTGCTCTCCCCTGCCCTGTCACCCCCGCCCAAGATGGAGTCTTGCTCTGTCGCCCAGGCTGGAGTGCAGTGGCGCGATCTTGGCTCATTGCAAACTCTGCCTTCTGGGTTAAAGTAATTCTCCTGCCTCGGCTTCCCAAGTAGCTGAGATTACGGTGTATGCCACCACACCCAGCCAATTTTTGCATTTTTAGTAGACAGGATTTCGCCATGTTGGCCAGGCTAGTATTAAATTCCTGATCTCATGATCTGCCCGCCTCGGCCTCCCAAAGTGCCAGTGCTCTCTTTACAACATCTTGCTGCTTTAAACACCAGTTCTGAAGAATATGAGCCTTCACCTCCCCTTGTCCCTCACGCTGCACACTCCCAGCTCAGCACTAGCGGTGCTTTCTGTGGCTTTCTGTAGAGTGGGTAAAAGGCAAGCCAGTTTTGGCAGGTGTGGCCAGGCTTCTCCAGCAACCAGGTTTGCCTTCTAGTCCGAGTCCTCAAATATGTCTCTTCTCCCCAGCATCTCCATCCTGAGATTAAACAAAATCCTCATGGCACCTGACATAAATGTGGTTTGGGGCTGGCCCCAACTTCCACGTACACTAGGGCAGTTGCCCTAGATTGCCCTTCCACAAAGCAATGGTTTTCAGGATGGCCGGGTGTCCCTGGGATTTCTGGCACTGGGGAGCTCCTAATGGAAAGCCTGAAGGGACTGAAATACGGATTGCACTTTTTCACTGACTACACCAGACAGGCCTCATTTTAAATCCTGTCTACTATATACTAGCTGTGTGATCTTGGGCAAGACACTTAACCTCTCTGAGTCTCTGTTTCCTCATCTATCAATGAAGATGATACTATGAACCCTATAAGGCTGTTGTAAGTACCTGTAAAGTCTATGTCTGGTGCAAAGGAAGGTAGAAGTTATTTATTATTGTTGCTTTTATTATGATGACCATTGTCATTATTACAGCCTGCTGCCTTAGAATTCAAAGCCCCAAAATAGCCAGCCCTCTTCTGCCTGCACATTGAGCCCTCCCCTGTCCTGAACTGGGGCACACCCAGACCCCTCTGCCTGCTGGTGTGGTTCCTGCAGACAGCCCCCCGTATCAGGGCATGGAGATGGCAGCTGGGGCTGCAGACCTTAGTGTGAGCTGGCGCCATGCCCAGGGGCGGCTGCAAGGCTCACGCCATGGCTCAGCTTTGGGCTGTGCACTTAGGGTTTGGAGAGAGGGGATGTGCTGGCAGCTGCCACAACATCTGGACACCTGGCATCAGGGCTGGGAGACAAGCGTGGGCAGAGGGGTTTCTGTTTCAGGAGACTGTTGTGTCTGATTCTATATTTTACATCCTGGGGTAGAAATGAAGAGAAAGACCATTGCAGGTGGCCCCACCAGGGTACCCAGAATAAAGCATTGCCTTTCCTACCCGCCGTTTCCTCCACCGGCTCAGTGCCCTCCACGCCGCAGATAAATGGTTCTCGATGGGGAGGACAGGGGCGGGTGTGCATGTGCCTGGGTGAGAACAAGGCCGTCCTAGCTGTGTTCTGGATTGATCTCTTAAGTCCCTTCCAATTTAACATTCTGCAGGACTCTGAGCCCATAACTCAAGGAAGCCGCAGCCTCCCAGAGCAGTGACATCTCGGCTGTAAATCTTGCCCATTTAAATAATGCCTCTGTTCCGATTCCGTGTGCTCACGTACCTTCTGGCTCCTGGTTTCTTGCAGCGTTCCTCAGAGCCAGGAATTATTTGTGCCCCATCTCATGGATGGGCCAACAGGGGCTCAGAGAAGTAAGTTACTTTTCCAGGGTCATAGAGCAGACCGATAGCGTACCCAGAATGTGAGTGCATAGCTCCCAATTCCAGAAATAGTCAGATGTTCTCTCTCTTCATTTTTTCTAACAGTTTAATTGAGGTAGAATTCATATACTATACAATTCACCCATTTAAAAGGCACAGTTCGGTGATCTTTAGTATACTCACAGATATGTGCAACCATCACTACAGTCAATATCAGAAAACCTTTCTCACCTCAGAAATAAACCCCCCACCTTCTGGCCAACATCCCCCTATTTCCCCACCCCACCTCTGTCCCTAAGCGACCACCAATCTGTCTCTATAGATTTGCCCATTTTGGATATTTCATATCTGAATAGAAAGAAGAATAGAATAGAATGGAAATGTGGTCTTCCATGTCTGACTTCTTTCACTTAGCATAATGTTTTGAAGGCTTATCTATATCAGGACTTTTTTTTAAGAAACAAAGGTCTCATTCTCTCACCCAGGCTGGAGTGTAGTGGCATAATCATAGCTCACTGCAGCCTCAAACTCTTGGACTCAAGTGATCCTCCCACCTCAGCCTCCTGAATAGCCAGGACTATAGGCTCGAGCCACCGCACCTGGCTTTATCAATACTTTATTCTTTCTTATGGCCAAATAATATTCCGGCTGCACCACATTCACCAGTTGATGGACATTTTGGTTGTTTCTACATTTTGCCTATGATGAATAATGCTGCTGTAAACATTCTTGTGCATGTTTTTGCTTGGATGTATATTTTCATTTCTCTTGGATATATGCCTAGGAGTGGAATGGCTGGGTCATATGGTGATTCCACGTTGAACCTTTTGAGGAGCTGCCAGACTGTTTTCCAAGGCAGCTGCACCGTTTTACACTCCCACCAGCAGGGGATGAGGGGTCCAGATTCTCGACGTCCTGTCCCATATTGGTCCCCTCTTAAATTCTCACCTAGCTCATGGGCTAGCCCAGGGGCCTACAAGCAGGGGAGGATAAAGACAGACAGGGCTTAATGTAGGCCAAGTGATGAATGAGTTGGGGGAAGGGAGAATCCCTCCGGGACCACTGTCCCTAGCCTTCTGGGATGCCCCAGGATTCCCCTCCAGGATACTCATCATGGTATCAAGCTTGACTAAAGATCAGTGCTGGCCTCCATAGGAGATCATCTGAAGTGTTGGAGCCAGAATACTGGATCCACTTCATGGCTGGGGAAAATCATGAGAAAGGGGACTGTGGCTCACGGTGACCAGGATTATAAACCTTGTTTGTGAGCTGGCCATTTCCCCCACACACACACACGCTGTCCTGGGACAAGCCTGGCTGAAGACTCTCTTTGTTGCTTTGGGTAACTCAAAACTGCTCGGCAAAGCCAGGGAATGTGCTGGTTGTCCTAAGTTGGGGAGGGGGCCTGTGGCACCAATTCCATTCACATCTTCTTTTGTCACCATTTGGATGCCAGGGTCATAGTTCATCTCCCAAAGTTAAGTAAGACTGGATCTTAGACCCTAAGAAAACCTGGGAATAGCATTGGAGAGAGAAGGCAAAGCTAACATTGGAGAGAGAAGGCAAAACCATCTCCTACTGAGAAAATGGAAAAAGAAGAAGTCCCGTGGAGGGAGAAGCTGGCCCCAAGCTTTCTGTGCCTGTGAAAGACCATGCCAAGCCAGGGAATGCCTTTTATGGGGCTGAGGGGGTGGCAATGGGGGGACACCTTGCCGCCCACAGCTCTAACCAATGCACGCACAGTTATCATTGTGACTGGACACTTTATGACCGGTCCCAGTATTCCTTCTGCTCATCTGGATGCTTCGGGGACCCAGGCAAGAGTCTTGTGGCATTTTGAAGCTAAGCATCTCCAGGGTTCAGATTTCCATGGATCACCATCTCTCCCCTACCTCTTCCCAGCCTGGGTAAGACTAGAGCTGTGGCTACCTCAGGTGTGAGTATGTGACCTTTTAAATGGTGGCGTATTGCAGGTGGAGCAGGTCTTGCACCCATCTCTGCAGTCACAGATGGGGAGGTGACTGGGAAGGGTAAGTGACTTACCCGATTCAAGGGCATGGCAGTGGTGGGACAAGGGCTATGCCACCCTGTAGCCTTGGAAGAGTGGGCAGTATCACCTGCTCCATTTCCTAGTTCTTTCCCATGGAGATAACATACATGGCAGCATTACATGCATAGCCCAGGTGACCTCTCATCATGGAGAGGAAGAGCTGGGGACTAGAGTAGGCAACATGCTGGAGACTAGTTCTGCCAATGCGTTGTCTCCAGAAAAGGTAAGATATTGGGAAGTCTGAGAAGCAATTTTGAAGTTGGGGCTTCCCCTGCTAGGAGGCAACCAGGACAGCTGGATCTTGATGAGTCTAGTGTGGCCCAACGGTTTGCTGTCAGCTTTGTGGTCTCAGAACCCTGAGAGGGAAGATGATGCAAGGAGGAGGCACGGTCAAGAGCACCAGGCCTTGCTGGCTTAGAGGAAACACTGGCTCAGAAGCCAGAGGTGAGCCTGGGCTGCCCTAGGAGGCTGGACCAATGCCCATAATCAGTGAGAATAGCTGGTAGATGACCACTTGCAGAGTAGGCATTGTCATCCCCAGTGTCTCCCTGAGCCTATTTCTGCAGAGGCCTGGGGAGACATCGGGGATGGCATCTGTCTTGAAGGGATGCAGTGACTGTAAAACCAGATAATGTCAAAAAAGTACTTTGAAACTCTGAAGAACAACAAATTTGTAGGGGTGCAATCATTCTTACATTTGCTGGAGATGTAGCCAGGGCTCAGGAGCTGAGCAGAGCCCATCAGTGCACTGTAGAGCCCAAGCTGTTGGAGTGCTTGGGCTGGGGCCACCGGACAAAGTGCTGCCACTGTAGCCCCTGCCAGGGTGGCACTTCCGTGGCCTTATCATCTGTTTCTGTTTCTTGTCCCACCCCTGGGCTGAGACCAGAGTTGCGGACGCTGGTCCAGCAGCCATGGACAGAGGCAGCAGCTGTTTCAGGCGGTAAGAGTAAAATGTGGGCCTTAGTCTGTGCCCACAAATCAAGCCGTGTCCATGTTCCCCATCATCACAGGCACAACCTCCAAGGTCCCGCCCAGGGTTGCTTTCCAGGCTAGAAAGGCAAGGAAGACACAATAGGGCACACAGGAGACATCCCTGTCCTCTCCCTGGAGGTTGCCCTGGGAACTCTTACTACCGGTACTCTCCCAGGTTGATCAACTGGCAGGGACCTCGGGCCTGTTTGGGCGATTCTGAACCCACTCAGGCCCAGGCACTGCAGGGTTCCCTTTGGGCTCAGCCCCAGATCTCACCACAGTGGAAAGCTGGGCAATTAGCTGCTGAGTCCTGAGCAGCCCTCAGCCACCACAATCATCTGAATCATCCTAGCAAGCCACCCACTGGGAACCCCAATCCCCACCACACACACACACACACACAAACACACACTGACACACACACACAAACACACACTCACACATACACACACAAACACATACACAAAAACACAAACACACACAAACACACAAAAACAAACACAAACATACAACACACACACACACATTCACACGTGCGCGCACACACACAAACACACACACACTTTAAACAGAATGACTCAGATGGACTCCAAGGACAGCCTCGGATCACCAGCTCAGTACTGTGACCTTCCACCAAGTATGTGTTCAGACTGGCAGAGGCTCTGACAGCCTCTTTGCAGGAGGCTGCATGTGATCTCTTCTGACTTTCTACCTAATTGTCCTGAAAAAGAGCTGGAGAGGACAGTTTCTCAGAGAGCCACGGCTGCATCTCTTCGGGGCATTCATTCATTCATTTCTTCAACTAACATCTGTGGAGTATCTTCTGAATCCCGTAACTGGATCCTGGGAACATGCAGAAGAAACCCAGGCCCTATCCTCTTCAGCCTGAGGGTCTGCAAAGCCATTGACACGAGGCAATCCGTACGCAGAGCATCTCTAGCTGAGGTCCTGCCAAACCTGGCAGCACTTCAGAATCATGTGGGGAGTGGGCAGACACAGATTCCTGGGCTGCACTCCGGAGATCCAGACTGAGAAGGCGCCGGGCGGGGCCTGGGAACCTGTGTTTCTTGGAGGTTCCCAGATAATGCCAATGAGGAGCCGCATCTGGCAACCACAGCTCTGGTCCATTCCCTGGTTCCTAAAAAGAGGAAACCGAAACCCAGTTAGTGGCCCAGCCCAGCGCCAACTGCTGCTCAGTGCCCCAGAATGCCCTGCCAGCCAAAGGAAGGACAGATTGAGCCAAGCAAGGGGTTCCAATGAGGAAGGGTCGAGGCAGCACATCAAGAGGCAGCTCCTGGGGAGGCCATGGTTCCAACAAGCAGAGAGAGGAAGCACTCGGCGGGCTGGGACAGAGGCACGGAAGGAGCAAAAATCTCCCTGTGGGAACTGCCTAGGCCTGTTCAGAGAGAGGACACCTACGGATAGGTCCAGAAAGGCAGGTTGAGAACAGATTTGGGACAAAGGAATTCCTGCATTATTCAGTAGCCATTGGGGAAAGTTTCTTAACCAGTGCTGTTTTAAGACAATCACTCTTACAATGAAGTGGGCCGTTAGTTCGCGGGAGTTCGGTAGGGACGAGCCCAGAGCAGGGAGATCAGGGAGGAAGAGCCAGCCAGGAGCAAGTCCACCTGTTTCCAGTGTGTGTGTTGGGGTCACAGTGGGGCCCAGAAGGAGAGGAGAGATGGAGAGTCAAGCCCTGGTGACCACGGGAAGCCACCAGGGAGATGGGTGAGTCAAAGATGTTAACATTTTCAACTTTGGCACCTGCAAGAACAGGCATATGGCTGGTGGAGAAGGGGAACTTACCAGGGCTGGAGAGACCAATTTTAAGGGAAAGACTTTCTCTTTGGGCCTGCAAAATTAGTGATACGTTGGTGGGGCACGGTGGCTTATGCCAGCACTCTGGGAGGCCGAGGCGGGCAGATCACCTGAGGTCAGGAGTTCAAGACCAGTCTGGCCAACGTGGTGAAACCTCGTCTCTACTAAAAATGCAAAAATTAGCCCCGTGTGGTGGTGCATGCCTGTAATCCCAGCTACTGGGGAGGCTGAGGCAGAAGACTTGCTTTAATCCTGGGAGGCAGAGGTTGCAGTGAGCCGAGATGATGTCATTGCACTCAAGCCTGGGTGACAAGAGCGAAACTCTGTCTAAAAACATATATATATATATATGTGTGTGTGTGTGTGTGTGTGTGTGTGTGTGTGTATGTGTGTGTGTATATATATATATATATATATATATATATATAGACGGGGGGAGAGAGAGAGATAAGTAAAGCACTCAGAGCAATCCTGGTCAGAGTAGATGCTCAAGATTTCGTTGTTATTTGCTGTTCTACAGACAGGTTAGGCCTGAGCTGGTGGGAATGTCACATTCCTCACCGTTGGTCTGATTCTCTGTGGCAGGCACTTGCGTTCCCAGGAAGCGCTAAGCATTTGGCTTTGCAGAGATTTTACCTCCTGTCTCTGGAGAAGGCGCCGCCTTGGAGTCTGGGCCACCTGGATTGCTAAAGCCGGGGGTTAGGTGCTGGGGAGGAGAATAAACATTTATGGAGCAGCTACCAGGAGGCAGAGTCTGCACCAGGTGTCTGGCTATGTGTTCTTTCTAACTCTGCACAACCAAGGGATGAGGTGTTACCACTGTTCCCATCTTGCAGAGGAAGTGAATCACCTGAGTCACTCGGTGACCCCTGATGAAGGGGCTGAGACAGCCACACACACAGGTCTGTCCGACTCCAAAGCCTGTGCTTTTTCCCTTATAGGGCCCACTGCTTCCACGTTCCAGAATCTTTTCTCCTTTTCTTTGCTCACGTTTTATTTCCTCTGACACACAAGGAATTGAACTTGACTGCTGTGTGATCCAAGGGGGACAGAGGTGAACTGCATGGAAGCGGGTCCTGCGTTGCTTTCAGTCTCCTTCATAAAGGGCTTTGGCACTCAGGAAATGGTTGCAACTCAACCTTGAGCCTGCCTCTGCTGGGGAGACCCAGGAGCACTCTGGACACCACCCTCACCCTTTCCCCTGGGTTTCCAGAGTGGAAGTAATTCACCCCACGGACACACAGCTGGGCAGAAAAACCAGGCCTGCTTTCCAGGTCACTGAGGCCCCCCTCTGAGATGGGGGAATGAGTGCGTAAAGACGGGCACAGATGGTGCTGGCAGAGAAAGGGAGATCAAGGGGATTTGGTACGGGGCGGTGCTGGTCACTTGTGGGTGTGGCTGGGCAGAGCCCCCATGCAGGGCTGGCTGGCATGACCACCCACCAGGGCTGCTTCTGAGCTGGGTGCCTATTGTGGGACACTGCTCTGAGTTTGCTCCTTTACTGATGGACCAGAAGCCCCATCGTGCCGGCAGGATGTGACATGGCCACAAGGGCACAGGGTCACCTGTGCTGCTGGGGGTTGGCAGGGGGGTACAAAGGGGAGGAGGTCTGAGAAAAGGCCAAGGCAAGAAAGGTTCCCTGGGGACAAGTCTCCTTGCTCCCCGTCCTTCTCTCTCCTGAACTCCCTCTTGGTCTTTCTCGCTCTGTCTGCCTCCACTGTATCTTCTCTTTGTGTTGTTCCCTTTAGCTATCCTGTTTCCCTTTTGCTTTCTGCTAATCAGAGTGAGTCTCCCTTCTCATCCCCCTTCCCTTTCTTCATTTGTCTCCTGCCTCCTTTCACCCCTACTCCCCGAGTCCTCTCTCCCCAGCCCTTCGCTTTCGTGTAAGTTTCTTCCTCATTATCAGGCTTCAGCCTGGAGTGGCACCAGTTTGCTTGTTCTTTATGCCCCTTGACCTGTGGCTCACACCTAGGTCTCGGAGCCTTAGCTGCCCTCTGACTCTGAGAAACACGCTCCTGAGAAGGGCTGGCTAAGTGATGACCTGAGCAGCTGGCTGTCCCTGTGGCCCAGCCCTTGCCATCACTCATGCTTGCTGGGAGTGGACTCCTGCACAGACCCCAACACTGCCCACCTGGTTCATTAGCCTGACTCAATTCAAGGGTTTGCTAAGCACTACTAGATGCCCAGCTTTTCCTGGGGGAGCAGTGTAAGGGCAAGGGGACTAGAAAGGCTCCGTGCACCTTCTTTCCTATCTCTGTCTTTGCTGAGAGGTTACTTGGACTCTTGCCTCTTGCCTCTTGCCTCTTGCCTCTTGCCTCTCCACCTCCAGCTCTGGTGAGCAGGCTCAGGAGTTACGTGTAGGAAAGGGAGATGGGAGTTATAAGCCCACCTGTGTCCTTAGCAAGCTGTATCATCTTTCTGGACATCATTTTGCTTTCAAACATGAGAGGACTGGACAAGATCTCTTCTAGGGACCTGTGCAGCCACAAAAAAATGCTGAGTAGTGGCTACTTGCTGAGATCAAACGCACGTCACAGTCAGCCTGGGATCTGAAATTTGATCATTTGTGATTCATTCCTTTGGTTCCTCCATGTTTTTTATTTTGTTTTGTTTTGTTTTGTTTTATTTTCTCTAGGAGACCTCTTTTGAACTCAGCTATTCTTGGGACATTAATACCAGTGGCCTGCTGGCAAAGGTTTAACAGCCAGCTCTCAGGGAGGTGGGGAAAGCCCTGATTGATTGGTAGTGTTTGCAGACTGATTTCCATGGTGTAAGTACCTACCATGGCCAATTGCTAAGCGACCAACATGATGTCACTCATCATGGGATTGGGAAGAAGTGCACAGTTGGCTGTCTGAGCGACTCCCACACACTCATTAATCTGTTAACACCTTGGCAGGTGCACATAGTAGGTGCTAAGTAAAAGCTAAGAGGTAAGAAACAGCCGACAGTATCAGAAGACAGAAATGTCCTTGGAGGTGAAGTTGGTAAGGGGAAGGAAGCGAGGGACTCTGAGTAGGACTTGGGGGGATCCCAGCAGAGACCCCTTCTAAGATTAGACTTCCCACCCACGCCTCCCGGCCCATCAGGCACTTCTGTCCTCATCAAACATTCTGGGTGAGGGTTCCCTCTCAAAGCTTGACAGAAAATCTTTCCCTGGGATTCCACACCTCTCCAGGGAGACCCGGGACTCTGTAGCCACCTCCCTCCCTTCCCATCTGGCCAGGCCATGGCTGCAGACTATATTTTTGCAATAAAAAAAATTCAGGACCTGTGGGTCTGACAGAGGACTTTTTTTCTGACTTTGAATGTATTTAAATGAAGTCTTTCAAGGTCTAAAAATTAAATCCTGGTTATACATTTAATGAAATGCCTTTATTGAAAAGAATAAAATTATTTTACATTTGAAAAGAGCTGTAAAAATTCAGCTAACCATATCGCAGCTAATACCACATTTGAAAATAGAAATCACTCAAGTTATTAGGATTTGTTAATACTGGGTATTGGGTACACAGATGTTGGGTATATAAATCTTTATGCTGGTCTGTACATCTGAAATATTTCATAATAAAGAAAAAATGTCCCACGAAATAGGAAGCTGGCTTCCCATGGTTCCAGTCCCAACCTTCCCCGGAATTTCTCTCCTCACCCCTTTAAATTCCAGGGAGGAGAGAAAATCAACCTCAGTCGTCCTGGATCCTGAGATAAAGGGATGCTGAGGAGACGCTGGGGTGGAGACCCCAAGAAGTCCCCTTCTCTCTCCGGAACTCGTTCTTATCCATCCAACTGGGAGGTAGTTTCCAGGGCTCCTGAGAGCCTTTGGGGCTGCGACCATCTACAAACATCCTTGCCTGGGCCAGGGAAGCCCTGCAGGCCTCATGGAAAACGTTTTCCTTCCGTGCTCAGACCTGAACCACCACTGTGGGGGCTCTCTCAAGCTGTGTCCCTGCATGCGAAGCCGAGGCTTTACTGAGTGAGCCTAGTCATCCCACCTCGGGGAGCATGGGCCCCACACGGGGGGTTCCCAGGCCCTGTCTGTGACTCTGAGGCGGCATGTAGGGGCCGGGACAGAGCGTGAGTGTGCTTTCTCTTCCCTGAGCTGTTTGAAGTGGGGTCAGCGTGGGTGAGGTGCAGGGCCTGCCCCGGCAGGTTCGGTCCTTGGCCAGCCAGCCCTGCTGAGATCCCTTGACCACACCAACCATAGTCCCTGGTAGCTATTTGAGAGTGGAGTCTACCGCACAGGGCTGGGGGTGCCCCTTCAGCTCCGCCTGGTGCAGAGGAACAGTTCCAGAGGGGGTCCCCCGCCCTGGAGGTTGAGAGGGAGGCTGCACTGCTGAGTGGACTCCGTGGCTCCCCCTCGGCATCTCCCTGACAGCTACAAATAGGCTCTTGAACGCATTTAATAAACCCTGGGAAGGCGTCGTGGCCGCCTCGCCTCTGCTGGGCAAAGTGATGGATGTCGTCTGTAGGAGGGAGGAAAGACAACTTTCTAAATGGGCTCAATTCAGGGCAGGAGAGCAGTGTGGAGGGTGCGTTTTGGGTGCCAGCTCACATGCGTGGATGTGCGTGGACACACTAGCATCTTTTGGGGCCTGGAGGGAGGTCGGACACGTTGCCCACCTTGGCTCTCAGGAAAAGTGAGCACAGCTCGGAAAACCAGGTGCCATGCCCAGAAATCCCCTTTGCACTCCTGCCTTTAAAATGAGGGCTGGAGTCGGTGACCTCTTGCACTTTGGGATTCTAAAATATCCATTTGTTTCCTCGGAGGAGGCTTTGGATCTTGTTTCTGGAGCCTTTGAGACTTGGTGGGGGTGATTGTGAAATGGGTTTCTCTGGGGAGAGAGGAAGCGCCCGAGTCAAGGGCAGGCCGACCGGGCGGCCCTGAGCCCAGGACTTCATCATGGGCCCCTTCCTGCAAGGAGTCTGCCCCAGAGAGAAGGTGGGCTCTTGGGATAGGAACTGGGGAAGGCAGGCAGGTGACCTGCCAGCCTCTTCCCTGACAGTAGTTTTATGACCTGAGGGGGCCTCTCCATGTCCCCCACCTCAAACGGGCTTGGTCCGAACATTCCAGCTCTGCCACCTACCACCTTCTGTCTGAGAACAGGTTGTGGTCTTTTCTCAACTCTCCTTCCCCTGTGGAATGCAAGTAATGTTTGGCCAGCTCACCCCAGAGGGTGACAGGGGTCATGTGAGAGGATGTGTCTGGTGGTGGTGACGGCAGTGTAAGTGCCAGTGGGAGGGATGGTGCCTGGGTGACCACCCGAGCGTTGTTTCTGGGGAGTGGGGGCACCCCCCACTCCTCCTGTGCAGGAGGTTGAGGGTCTGGGCAGGTGCGTGAGGCTCAGAGTGGACTGCCCCACTCACCTAAGACTGCACAGCCTTCAACTGGGTAGGATCCGTCTTTCAAAAACGATGTGGTGGCTCGCCTTCGATGAGCTGGGGAAATAAATGAAAGACATTCAGAAAAAACTCTCCCCCTCCAGAAAATTAAAATAAAAGGTAAATTTGCAGAATCCTTTGAAGGGGCAGCCTCGCAGCGAGGGGTTGCATTTTCCTCCTCTATGCTAACCTCTGAGGGGAGGGAGATGGGACAAAAGACATACAAATATTTACAGGGGAATAGTATGTCCTCCACCCTGCACACACACAAACACACAATCAGACATGCACACACACTTTGGTTTTCTTCAGTTCTCCATCCCAGTCCTGACATCCATGAATTGAGTTGAACCCTTTCAGAAGCTATTTATATTTTCTGCTTTTCCCACCTCTTGAGGTTAGATGGTCCATAAGTTTACAAGCTTCTGTGTGAAGTTGCACTTCTTTCTCTGGATCTTAAACTAGCCCCATAAAAGCTTCAAAGAGAACTACATGGAAACAAGGAGACATAAAGAGAACACAGGTAGATAAATTCAGACTCGGAACTAGGTAACAAGTACACCAGAGGCAAAGTCTGAAATCCCTGCAGGCAGAGGGTTAAAGGTTTCAGTGGAGATTTCAGTACAGGCAACTCAAAGGAGTTTCGCATTTCTGGTGAGGAAGGTTGAGGATAACTGTCCTGGTGTCTCTTCCTTTTACTCCCTGAGGGCTTCCTGGGGGAGGCAATTATCTCCCAAGCTACCTGAACATAAGACAGCTTTGGCAATGTGGGCCAGGAAGGGTGCCCTGGACAAAGGGTTGGAGGTGGAAAGGGGATGAAGGAATCCAAGAGTGAGATGGGAATCACCATGGTTGTTTCTCAGCCCCGCCAGTCTGACATCTTCATCTGAGCCAGGATCATGACAATCCACTGGCCCAAGAAGCAGCCAGGAGCTGCAGATCCCACTCTGGGCCACTGCAGCTGTGGGCAGGGATGGAAGGGCTCCCTCAGGCACCCCTGCCCATCCACAGGGCTACAACCCCACTATGTCTCACCATGCTCCTTCCAGCCCCTTGCCAGGCACCTGGTGGCTTTGCTGGTCTAGTGTGCTACTGAGCATGTTGGCAGTGGGGCCTGACAGTTCCCCTTATTTGCCCTCCAGACTGTGCCAAGGTGACCTGTGAGTGTCAGACTTATACACAGACCCATCTAGAAGGGCAAATTTTTGCACATAGGACCAGAGCTCAAGCAAGAAAAAAAAAGAGGATGGCAGGTGTGAGATAGGAAGAAGAGTGGTGCAGAGCCTCAGAGGGGCACTGTGGGTATGAAAGCACTCCTTGCAGGGGTTGGCACTATGGTGTCCAAAAGTGGGCTAGAGACTCAGATACCACAGGAGCCTAAGTCATGCCGTCTATTCTTTAGGCTTTATGATCCAGTGTGGTTGGGATTAGGGATTACAAACTAGAAACAATTCAAGGGCAATGGTAAGGGCAGGTGGTGAGGTAGAGATGACTGCCGTCGATGTTCAGAGAAGGAAGCTGTCACCAGGGGCTGTTGGAGTGGGGAGAGGCAGGGTGGGGTAGCAGGAGACTGCTGACTTGGTGGCAGAAGACATAGCTTGGGATCCCAGCCCAACCACTTACCAGGTGTGTACCATGAGGTCCCTGAGTCTCAGTTTCCCTCGTGGATAAGACAGACACAATAGTACCTCTTCTCAGCATCGCAAAGGGCCTGCTGGGAATGATATGCAGTAGATGCACCATAGACGGGTGTTTCCTCCCTTCATTCCATGAGGGAGGCAGGCCCTGAGATGGGACCTAGAATAGGGCATAGAGCCAGTCACAGGCCTCAGGTCCTCCGCATCACAGGGCAGGAATTGGAGTTGGTGGGGGTGCAGCTGTGAGTGCTCCCCAGCCTGAGTCTGTCTCCCTCTTCTGAGTCAGGGCCCCCTTGTATTAGAGGTTAAGAAGGTTCTGATCTATCGCTCCGCAGGCCATACTGCCCGAGTCCCTCCATCCCCTTCCCAGATAATTAAAAAGCCTCCACAGTCAGTACCCACTAGCCAGGTCACATGGGAGGGCTGCTACAGTCACATGGCAGCTCTGTGTGCAGGCAGTGTGTGCGTCTGTTCGGTGGGCCTGGGTGTGAGACACTAGGGAAGTCATTATATCCTCATCTTGGATGCAGGCAACTAACCATAAGAGACATCCTCGCACTAATGTGATCGCAGAGGATGTTGAAATCAGACTTGAAAGATAAAGAGCTAAGACTGGGGTTGCCCCCTCCCCAGCAGCGCCTGCAGCCTTGTGAGTGATGAGGCTCCATCGTTAAGGGTGGGGAGAAGGTGGCACCCAGCCATCTGCATCATGAGTGATCCCTCTCCAGGACCCTGGGGTCAACTAGTCCCCAGTCCTGGCGTATGATCAGACCCAGCGTACTTGGCCGGATGGCTGGGGAATTGAGATGTGGCCTACCCCTGTTGGAAACAGGCAAACTTGTCCTGCCAGATGGAGTGGTTCTTAACCTGATTTGCTGCAAAATGCAATATGTGTATTCCCCTCTATCGAAATAAAATAGTACAGGCAGAATAAGCTTTTTTCAAGAGTTATGGCTATGTACCTGGCCTTTGTATTATTTTGGTAGAACACAGACATATGTGCTCATGGACATATATGTGCACACACGCACACCTACACACACACACAGCAGGAAACAAATCTCATCTCAGTTCTGTGACATGACACATCTCAGTGAATTGCAAGTCTGTGCCCCACACTGTGGCAGGGGAAACTGAGGATGGAGAAAGAACCTCAAACACAACCAGACCCTACAAAGGAAAAGCCTGGAGAGTGACCCGTGTGTGGGGGCCAGTGAGGGGCTGGGATTGACACGGGGAAGAGGTGTTTGCAAGCACCATGTGAAAGAAAATGGTGATTTGGGCCATGGTGGTGGGGACAAGAAGGAATGAGGTTAAAGACGTGTTTTGAAGAAAGCATCAATGGGATTTTCTGACAGTTTACATGGGGCTGTGAGAGAGAGGAGTCAGGGATGATGCTCAAGTTTTTGGCCTGAGCAACTGGACAGTGGATGACTGGACCAGAACCCGGAGGCTGGCTTTCAGTCCTGACTATGACACTTGCCCCTGTATGATGTAGCACAAGTCATCCGAATAAACTGTACTCCATCTCTAAAGTAAGAGCAACAATCTCCCCACTCCTACCTTCCCTAAATTTTCCTGAGGGTGAAAGCGGGTCACATAGGTCAGGGTGTCAGGTCCTCCCAGCACACCATGAGGATGACCACAGAGCAGCGGCTCAGCGATGGAACGGGCTGCCTCGGCAGGCACAGAGCCCTTGGTCCATGAGAGGGCTGTGGGGCGGGTTTGCCAGGTGGGAGTGGCAAGTGGGACTAGGAAGAAAGGAGGAAGGAGAAAGGAGAGTGATGCTTCCACAGCCCAAGCACTGAGACCTGAGCTGGGATTTTGCTGTGTATTTGGGAACTGTCACTGCAGAACAAGACAGGGTTCCTGCATCTGAGGAAGCTTCAGATGCAGCCCCCAAGCTGCAGAGGACCATTCCACGAGCCCACCCACCCAAGTCACAACACCCACACAAGTCTGCTCACTTCTCCTCCATGAGAGAACATTCCTGGGGAGCTGAAAAGTCCCTCCTGTGGGGATGGATGGCAACACAGAAACATAAAAGCCAGGCATCGGCGTCATGGGGAGGAAGAGCAGATGGGTGGCGAGCCCTACAGGAAGGGGGCGGGAAGCATGGGGTGGGTAGGGCAGGGAGGCCACCAGAGTTCCCGGGGCCTCTGCAGCCACTACCAGTTCTCTCACACTGGGCAGCAGCGTAGGCCCAGCCAAAGCCCCTGAGTCCGCTCTGCTGCCCACACAAGCCTATGGCAGAATGGCAACGGAGGCAAGCCTACTGTCTGCATCCTCCTTCCCTCCTCCCCTCGACCCCCTTTCATTTCAGGACAAATTCCCTTCAGGATGTCCCCCCACCCTCAAGGCTTCCCTCAATCCACCCAGCCCCAAAATTAGGAAAGCAGAGCCAAAGCCTTTTAGATCTCTTTTCATCCAGCTTCCCACCCAACCAGCCTCCCACCCATCCATCCATCCTCCCACCCATCCATCCAGCCTCCCACCCCATCCATCCAGCCTCCCACCCATCCATCCAGCCTCCCACCCATCCAGCCAGCCTCCCACCCATCCAGCCCTCCTACCCATCCATCCAGCCTCCCTATCCATACAGCCTCTTATCCATCCAGCCTCCCAGCCAGTCCCCCATCCATCCAGCCTCCTACCTATATGCAGCCCTACCATCCAGTTCTCCGGACCGATCCAGCTTCCAGCTAGTCCTCGCGATCCATCCAGCCTTCCCATGCAGCTAGTCCTCTATCCATCCAGCCCCTCCACTCCATCCATAGCCTTTACCCATCCAGCCTTCCCAATCGCATCCAGCCCATCCATCCAGCCTCCTACCCATCCAGCCTCCCATCCATCCAGCCTCCTACCTATCCAGCCTCCCCACCCATCCAGCTCTCCACGATCCAGCCTCCTAACGATCCATAGCCTCCCACGACATAGCCTCCTCGGATCCATCCAGCCTCCTCCCCATCCAGCCTCCCACCCATCCAGCCTCCTACCCATCCAGCCTCCCACCCATCCAGCCTCCTACCCATCCAGCCTCCCACCCATCCAGCCTCCCAGCCAGCCTCCCATCCAGGGGCCCCTAGGCAGCCTTTCTCCAAGTGTATCCAGCTTTGTTTGCACACTTGGGATGACAAGAGTCTCACCATTATGGCAAGCATCTCTTTTCACTTCCTCCGGACCCTGGCTGATAAAACATGCCTGCCATACCCACTAGGACAGCTATAATTAAAAAGACAGATAATAACAAGTGCTATCCAGGATGCAGAAATCAACTCTCATTCATTGCTGGTGGGAATATAAAATGGGGCAGCCACTTTGGAAAACAGCATATAGCAGTTCCTCAAAAAGTTAAACGCAGAATTACCAGCAGTTTCACGTCTAGGTGTCTACTCAAGAAAAAGGAAAACGCACATCCACACAAAAGCTTATGCAGGATATTCACAGCAGCATTATTGTTTATAGCCAAAAAGCAGAAACAACACAAATGTCCATTAATGAACAAAACGAATGGATAATGTGGTATATCCAGACAGTGGAATATTATTTGTCCGTGAAAAGGAATGAAGTACAGATTCATGTTGTTGCATGGATGTGCCTTGAAAATATTAGTAAGTGAAAGAAGCCAGTCAAAAAGACTACATATTGTATGATTCCCTTTATATAAAGTATCCAGAATTGGTAAATCCACTGAGACAGAAAATAGATTAGTGCTGGGGGAATGGGGTAGGCTGTTGGAGTGATAGCTAAAGGGTGTGGGATTTCTTTGGGGGATGATGAAAACTGTTTTAAAATTGACTGTGGTGATGGCTGCACAACTTTGTGAATATACTAAAAACCATTGAATTGTACATTTTGTGTGGGTGAATTGTATGTTATGTGAATTTTATCTCAACAGAGTGGTTGCAAACACACACACACACACACACACACACACACACACACTTGCTATCTTGTGTGGAACTAGGATGACCAGCTGTCCTAGTTTGCTAAGACTAAGGGGTTTCCCAGGGCATGGGACTTTCAGTGCTGAAACAGAGACAGTCCTGAGAAACTGGGATGGGTGGTCACACTCTGTGGCACCCAAATCTGCCTCTTCATAATGTTTACTGACTGGTTTGAGGTCTCCCCCTGGAGCCACCCAGAACACATCCAGGCCCTACCCCTGCCCCAGGACAGCACAGCTTGAAGAAAGCCACAGGGAAAAGCCTAAACCACCTTCACAGAGCTATTGTCCTCCGTCCCTCACTATGTCCCTGCATATGTGAGGAGTGGGGTCCCCTCACCATTCTGGGGGCCTCTACAAAATGGGCTGTGCTTTGTAGGTAGGTGTTTGAAGGAGGGACCTGAAACAGAATCCGGCACCCAGTGGTATTTATCGATGCAAGGGGAGCAGGGCCATTACCCTTTGAATGGAGATTATTTCTCTATTAATGCAACCACAGTGCATTGGCTCTTGGGGGAAGCCATATCTTGACACGTAGTCCTAGTAAGACCTCTAAATTGTTTGTATGTGGACTTCTCATTCCCTTTGCCACTTTTCCCTACTGATTTTTATCTGGTTCTATTTCATTTTATCTCTGATTCATTCATTTCTTTTTAAACTATTTATTGAGGGCTGGGCACAGTGGCTCACACCTGTAATCCCAGAACTTTGGGAGGCCGAGGTGGGCAGATCACAAGGTCAGGAGTTTGAGATCAGCCTGACCAACATGGTGAAACCCCGTCTCTATTAAAATACAAAAAAATTAGCTGGGCATGGTGGCAGGTGCCTGTTGTAATCCCAGCTACTCAGGAGGCTGAGGCAGGAGAATCGCTTGAACCCAGGAGGCAGAGGTTGCAGTGAGCCAAGATTGCACCACTGCACTCCAGCCTGGGTGACTGAGCAAGACTCCATCTCGAAAAAAAAAAAAATTATTGAGCGCCTACTATGTGCAGTAACACTGGGGATACCACCATGGACAGGGCCTGGTCTCTGCTCTTAAGAAACTCATAGCCGCACTGAGGTTTCTAGACCTTTACACAGGTAATTAGGATGCTCTGAGAGAGATGCTGGAATTGCAGTGAGCATAGAGAACAGTCTTCAACCCCAGTCTTGGGTGTCGGGGAAGGCTTCTCGGAGGTAAGGGCCCGAGGACTGATGGATGAGCAGGCAAAGTGGGGAGGAATGTAGGACTAGAAAGGGGGCTCCTGCTCAGAGAACAGCATGTGCAAAGGCCAGGAGTAAGAGAAAGCATGACCCCACCAGATGTGACACAGCTAATGGACAAACCAGCATGGAGTAAGGTGTTCACGAACAGGGTGTATTTTATCTGGAGCTTCTGGAAGTAGTTCCTCTATCTTGTCTACTAAATAATAATATTAATAATAACAATAATAGCTCCCATGTATTTACTGACTACTGCTGAGGCACTGCACCAGACTCTTTTCATGTATAAGTTCTAAACCTTACAACAACCCTACAAAGTAGATGTAAAATTCATAATTTACAAAGTAGGAAATGGAAGCTCAGAAAAATTGCTTAGGGTAGCACAGTTAGTAATTGGTGAAACTGAGTTTTAAGCCCAGGACCTGATTCTAAAGCCAGGTTTCTTGCCAGCCGTGCTTTGAGTTAAGGGGTTGGGGGTTTCAATGAGGCAGGGGGAAGTGTGGCTCCCTGCTCCCTCCCTCCCCCTCCCCGTCTCCTTCATGGAGTGAGGCAGGTGGTGCCTGTGGGGCATGGGCCTCCCATTCTGGCCGCCTAGGATACAGCCCACAGGAAGCCATTTACTTAGCTGGAGTGGAGGGGCAGGTGTAGGGATAATTTCTAAAGAGTATACGTCTTGTTCATGTGTTCATACATGCTGAGTTACTGGGCCCCAGGTGCTGGGTTTTGCTAATCCCAATACATTGGGAATTGTTTAATAGGATTTTTTCCTTTTAATTAAAATATGATAATGAAACTTGCTGCTTCACTCTTAAAAAGGAATGCTTGAAATACTCACCTATTCCCCAAATGTTCTGGCCAGGAGAAATATGGATGTAATTCGATGCAATGTAGCCATCATGCAGATGAAAGCCTCGGTTTTTCCTCATTCAGATAAGAACTCCCATCTTTTATCTTATGAATCTTCCCTATTTCTAACCCCCTCTTGCCGGCCAGGGCAAGGTGCCTGGCTTCAAGGAGCAGAGCAGGATGGTTGGGGGAGCAGTTGTGATCTGGGCACATGCAGAAGGGAAATTACTAAGACCTCTGCCTCTGAACACAGCTCAGTTGCATGCTGTTTGTAGGAATAGGGTAGGGGTGAAAGAAATGAAGGACTGAGGGGTGTAGGAATGGGACTCACCCCTGGACAAGTCCTTTAAATGACCTGGACCTCAAAGACTCTCCCTGAACCCCTGCTGTAGATGTCCACGATTATAACCTGATTTTGACTTAAGCAATGTTTCCCACCCAGCGTTATGGCTTTGCTACATCACCACCTCCTCCTTTGCATGCCATCAAGGGTGATGTCCTCTTTTCCCTCACTTCTTCTCCTTTCTCATAAACTCTGCCCTTCTTTTTGCCTTCTCCCTCTTCAACTTTGAACGATCTACTTTGCCCTTTCTCTTTTCCTTCCATCTCTTCTGTTTTGATCCCTCTGATCTCCCCTTTTCCTTTCTCTTCTTGATTTCCTTTTTCTTCTCTCCCCTCCTCAACGAAAATTATTCTGAGCCTCGTCCCCTCCTTCCCCTGAGCCCCTGGTGCATCCTGGGAAATGGAGAATTCACCAGTGAGTCACAGAATTAAACACACACACACACACACACACACACACGGACGTTCTGCATTTAAAGCCATAAAACTCAACCACTGGCACCACATCCCTTGGATATCCAGGACTCTGGGCGCTGTGCAAAGACAACCCACAGCTCACTAAATTCCTGACCAGCCAGGGATGAAATGGTAAAACTGAATTTGCCCGGAAAGAATGGGCGAGTAGAGCTGGGGCTTTCTGTCTCCCTCCCTCCCCATCCGCTCCTCCTCCCCCTTCTGTGCATTAAACCGAATGTGATTGTGTGCCACTGCAGAACATCAAAGAGCAGGAGAATTGCTTAAGAAGAAAATATTGGGGTTATGCATTTGAGAGCAGCCTGTGCTTCCAGCCACCTCAGGGGCTGCGCATCCATGTTTAATCAGCCCCCAAAAGGGCGACGTGCTGACTGTGGTGCGGCCTGTCGTGGGCTTGGTGGGCAGCCAGTGTGGTGGTACCAGCTGAGGGAGAAGAGTGCTTATGGCGTGGCCACACTCGCACCCTGTGCCTCGCCACAGCACTGCGCCAGAGACAAGGTCTGATGTGAAGGCCCATTTATTGCCAGAGACCTTGGCTCTTGAAAGGTACCAGACTTCAGCTCCTTCTGGCACCAGGAAAAGAAAGGCTGAAGTCCTGAAATGAGATGAAGCTCAGGATGTCCAGGCTCCAACCTGCGACCCCCACCACGACTGCAGCCTCGAGGGGCAGGAGGCCGCCTTGCAGCTGGGGGCCTAGATGGACAGTCGTGTTGGCACTGCTGGAGGGGATGGGAGGAGCTGGCAGGAGGGAAGAGGATTTGCAAGTGGATGTGGCTTTGGGAGCCTGTGGATCAGCTACTGTCACCAGAGTATTAAGGCGAAATCACTAACGCAAATTCCAGGAAGCACAGACTCAGGCTTACTCCAGGGCCCTGAGCAACTGGAATTAAATCCCCAGGCCCACAACATCTTGCAGCACGTGTTACCTTTGCCTGGCCCCCTAAAGCTTCATCTAGGAGCTGGAAGGGCCTTCGGCAGGGCTGTCTTGCCAAGTCAGACAGAAATGGAGACACAGTCATAGTTTGATGCCACCATATGAAATGGAGGCTGGAAAGGGTATATCATTGTGACTAGAGGTCACACAGCTGGTGACAGTGACAACCAGCCCAGAACTCAAGTCTTCCTGATGCCCACTGGCCCTCTTTCTGCTCAGAGCAGGACAACCTTTGAGGTATCCAAGGTTCCAGCCCACAAGAAGCACAGCTCCCGTCCACACTCTCCTACACCTCCAGGAAGCCGCGTGAGGGAGCTGAATCATCTCTCTCCCTGTCCTCGATGCTCCGTGACAGTCCGGTCCCCCTCTGCCCTGGGTCAAGAGCCTCCGGATACTTGCCGCTTGCCTGCTAGACTGTGATTTCCTCAAGGCAAGAGTAAAACTGGATTCATCATTGTGTCCCCCACAATCTCCAGCACGGTGCAGGGCATGTGATAGGTTATTAATACACAGTTGTTGAAATTGAACTTGAATCTGGCCCCTCAGGCATGCACATGGTACCATTCAGAGAATGGGGTCCCATTCAGTGACCGCATATGCCCTGCCCTCCCCTTGCAGACCCCACTTAGCAGACATCGAAGTCTGGAGGACACGAAGGGCCGTTAATCAACCAGGTAGGGCTGCACCTCTACCTCAACCTCCAAGAGGATGACATTCTGCCTGCCGTGCTGCATTTCGAACAGGCAAGTGTCTTCCCCCCGCCCTTCAATCCCAAAGAGGGATTTGCACTTTGATTATTTTTGAAAACAGGTTTGTGAAAAATTTGATTTGAGAAAACATTCTTCTCCCACATGCTAAAGGATTGAGGGTCTGTAATCCCTCTCAAATCGCCCAGACGAGGTTGGTATTGCAATGTCAGTATCAGAGCTAACAAAGGGGATTAGCAAGGAAAATTCTGCGTGAAAACCTGCCACGCGCTGGAGGCTTTCAGTGTAAAGCAGATAAGATAGGTACAGCCAAGCCATTTTTAACCCAGTTTTCAGAGCACTCAGAGCCCTCTTTCTGTGTCGACAGGGAACGAAGGCTGGATTTAGCCGTGTCTGTCCCCTCCCTACCCCTCCGGCTCTCGCAGTTGGGAGGAGGAATCTCTTTCACTGAAGCGTGTTCAGACCCAGGCTGGCCAAGGTGTGGCCAGGCAGGACGGCCTGACTTCTCAGGCAAAGGTCACCCAGGTTCCCACAGGCCACAGAGAGACGCACGCTGTCCCCAGACAACCACCCTTCTCAGTGGAGTTGTCACCCCCAAATTCCAGATGACAGAGACCTGGCTTTGTGCTATCTTTCCTGACCAGAAGGCTGAAGGGCAGGTGACCATGTCCCGGGGTTGGAAGGACACTTGGAGCCTGCCTGGCCCATCCTCTCCCGAGCGGCTGTATGACCTAATGGTTGGGAACCCCAGCTTTGAACTTACTACTCACTATTTGTGTAAACTTAGGCTTAAGGTAATTCCTGGAAGCCTCAGTTTCCTTTTCTTAAATAATGTCCTCCCCTTAGTTTTACTGAGATGATTAAATGATACATATAGGGCCCTTTTCATGATGCCTGGTGCATAATAAATCGTAGTTACTATTATTATGAATTAATTGGTATTACTACTAGATACAGAGAAATCAAAGCCCTTCCAGGGAAACTGACCCACATGAACCTGAACTTTTTGAATAAGGAAAATTCTTGCATTCACTCCCCTCAACAAAACCCCATTTCAGACCTGACCATGTATCAGGGCCATGCCATAAAACTCAAAGCAAGTCCACTACAGCTCCTACTTACAAGCACTTGTGTTTTTGACCAGATTGGCTGGTGGCATCTTGCCTCCCAGGACCAATCGCTTTTATGGCCTGCTGCACCCTAGGATGGGGGGGCCAGGCTGGTGGGAGGGGCAGGAAACTCATCATATGAGCAAAGTTTAAACAAGAAGGCTTCAAGAAAGCCTCGTAGTTCCTATCTTCAGGTGCCTCCAGGCTTAGGGGAAAGCTGAGCTAGTGTCAAGGTGAGGGTCAGAGGGAGCTGATTCTTGCTCACCAAAACCAGCAGCAAGAGCGGCCTGAAAATGAACTGTCCTCTCTTGAGAAGTGGTGAGCTTCCTGGCCGCAGGAGCATCCAAGACAGCATGTGGCTATCCTCTGATAAGGAGGCTTTAGAAGACATTTCCTTATGAGGAAAAGGCTACAAGTTTACTGCTGATGTTTCTTCTAACTCTAATAGTCTGTGATGACCTGGGGCCAGTGACTGAGAAAAGCTTCCGGTCGTGTCTGCTGAGCAGGGATAGGACTGCCGGCATCAGGCGGAGTTCCTAACCATTAGGTTATATGGCCACTGGGGAGAGGGCTGGGCCGGGCCAGATGGGCTGTACGTGTCCTTCCAAACCTGGGCTGCAACATTCTTATTTGCAAGAGAGAGGCTTTGCTGCTCCTCTAAGACCTCCTCCTTCTCTGGCCTGGTAGGGGCCTGTGACTCACCAGGGACCTCCTGTCTGTAGACCTTCTGTCCTTAGCTTAGGGGCCTTCTCCTCAAAGACAGGCACCAGGTCACCGGCCTCTGTCACTCCAGAGCATAGCTCAGGGCCTGGCCCAGGAAGAAGCCTCGAAAGTAGGAGTGGCTGGATGGTTAGATGAGTGGATGATTGATTGAAGTAGTAATGGGACATGGATACACAGGCACAATCACACGTGTGTGCACATGCACACACTCACGGAAATATCTGCCTGTTCCCTATGTCTGATATCCTAATGCATTCTGTTATTCTCTCCCTTTGGGCTTCTTTCAAAATGTAACTGTCCCTGAAGACACTGGCCTTTAGGTGGAGCTGAACCAATTCTTCTGATCTCCCCTGAGAGCCAGGCCCCAGAAAGTTCTAGGATCCCATGAAGGGGGACACTAAGAAGACTGTTTAGGGTGTGCCAGGTGGACATTGGCTGGGGCCTGCAGCCCACAGCTCTCCTCTCGGGCTTCCTGGGGAATAGTGGATGTAGCCCAGAACCCTGATGGGCCTCCCTCTCTCCCTCTGCCCGGGTCCAACAGGCCCTGTGTCTGTGGGAGAGCCTGTCTGGAGTGCTAGAAAAACTCTCATGGTATCTGCTGAGCAGGGACAGTACCACCAGCAGTAAGCAGCAGCAGGAGGCCCCCAGGGAGCTCAGATTTGGGGCTCCCCCAGACTCTTGTGTCCTCAGGCTATAGGGCTATGAGTCCAGAGGAGCTATTTCTCCAGAGGCCCCTTCCTATTTCCTGAGGGTCACTTTCTTCCCTTTCATCCAGCCCTCCCCCAACCTTTGTCACTGCCGTTCTCCCTCCTATAAAATACTAGAATTTCATGTTTATGTTTATTGAGTACCCACTATGTGCCAGGCAACATTCTGAGCACTTATGTGTCCAACTCATTTCATCTTCACAACCCTTTGACCTAAATGCTGCGATCCCAGTTTTACAGATGAGGAAACGAAGGCACAGAGAGTTCACGCGACCTGCTAAGGTCACACATTTAGGAAGAGTGTCGGAGCCAGGCTTTGAACCCAGGCACTCTTCCTCCCGCTGGGCTCTTGCCACCACCTAAAATGGTCCAATGGGGATGCTTTTCAGGAAAGGCTCATTCCCACTCCTGGATCTGGAGTCACTCTAGCTTTTGGCTTCCTGTTTTCAGACACTGGCCCTGCCTTCCACCACCCTATGCCTTTTTTTTTTTTTTCTTTTGGGGGGGGGGCCACTTTATGCCTCAGTTTCCATATCTGTAAGGCGGGACTACACCTGTTCCGACTTCACAGGGCCGCACTGATCCTCAAGGCCGTGGGGCCATAGAGCTCCAGCAAGACCTGGTGGAGTACGTGCTTGGTACAAGGCAGGGGCAATAGAGACACAGGCCCGCCATGTCCTCCATCAGCAAGGTGGGCTGTCTCCCTCCGCTGCCTCTCTCCCCTGCCTTGCCCTGGAAAGGCAGAGCTCACTGCCAGGTTTGGGAGTGGAGATCTGTGTGTCTGCAAGGCCACTGAGCTAAGCAGATGTGTGTTGTGTTTGTTGGGTCCACTAGCAGCAAGCAGGCATGTGACGTGCATTCGACGCCTGTTCAGGCAGTGCATTCGGGCCCACTTGTGTCTGTCTTGCTGCCTCTTCCCGCCTCCCCACTCCTCCTCCAGCCAGGTGAGGGAACTGTAAGGAAGAAGAAGGGGCACTGGAATGGGAGATGTCATTCCTGTGCCCTACGGGGGACAGGAGGGCAGGAGGGGTGACATCTCGTGCTTTCTCCATGGGAACCCTGCATGTCTGTCTGCAGTCTGCTGCTCCCTTGCCTCACTATGCTATCTCTCAGGTTCCTGTGGGGCTTCAAGAGGCAATCTTCTCCCCTCCGCCCCTCTCTTTTTTGGAGACAGGGTCGCCCAGGCTAGAGTGCAGTGGCACAATCCTAGTTCACAGTAACCATGAACTCCAGGGCTCAAGCAGTCTCAATCCTGAACTCCTACCTCAGTCTCCTGAATAGCTGGGGCTACAGGCGTATGCCACCATGCCCGGCTAATTTTATTTTTATTTATTTTAGTGATGGGATCTTGATCTATTGCCCAGTCTGGTCTCAAACCCCTGGCCTTACACACTCCTTCCACCTTGGCCTCTTAAAGCTTTGGGATTACAGGAGTGAGCCACTGTGCCTTCTCCCCGCTCTCTTTTTTCAGTGTCTTTCTCTCTACCTTCCTCCCTCCCACCTTTTCTAAGCCTTCTCTGAGTCTCCCTGACTATCTCTGAGCCTCCCTGTTTCTGTCCGTCTCTCCTGTTGTGTGGGTCTACCACTTGCAGTTTCTGTTGCTCTCTCTGCCCGGCTGTCTTAGTAGTCATTTCTTGTCACCCCTGCCCAGTCTGCCCAGGCCCCCTTGTCTGCTGCTTCCTGGGGTGGGAGAGCACTGTCCTTTGTCCCCAGGGCTTCCCATGTGCACCCATCCCCCAGTACTCTGAGCCCTGCAGCACTCAGCATGGGCAGCCATCAGCTTCTGTGGCCTCCCAGCTTGGGGAGCAGCAACTTGGAGCTTTCCTGTCCCCAGGAGGTAATGGGGGACACTCAGGTCTCAGCACCAGGGATGCCACCTTGCCAAAGCCAAATCTCACACCCCACATGTGCCTCCCCACCTCAGCCTCCAGACAGTGACATATCATAGAGAGCGTAGCCAGGTCTCTTTTCTGTTGAGCAGATTTATGCTTGAAGTAGAGCTTCTTCATGTTTTTTTTTTTTTTTAATCCCTGGGTGTTTTAAGCTCATTAGCACTGATCAGTCTGCCATTTCTAACTTCCACCTGAGTTTAGGAAGTTCATGTTCCACTTGGGTGAGCCGTGCTCAGGGCCTGCTGGCTCTGATGCCCATCCTGACCACTGCATCCCTGACTTCCCACCAGAGAGTCTGGGCCAGGATGGGTAGATTCTGTCTAGCCAGAAGCTGGCTGGGGTGGGATGAGCCCTGAACTAGGAGCCAGACAGCCTAGAGTCTAGGTCCAGCTCTGTGACCTTGGATAAGATGCTTTATCTCTCTGGGCTTCACTGCCTTCACCTAAAAATGGGCTGATTGGGCCGGCTGGTTTCTAAAAGAAACAACTCCTGCTTCTGGGGGGATGGTTCTGGATGAGAATGTAGGAGGACATAAGTCCACGTATAACTGCCCCTTCCCATGGAAGTGTCCATCCCAGAGGACTGTGCCCCAGGAATACCCTTCACCACAGTGCAAGTCAGAGTGACTGCCATTTAAGAATAAACAAGGGCTATGGGACCAGATAGTGCAAGTCCAAGGAGGAGATGCTTCACGGCATGAAGATGGATCTCAGAGGATGAATAGGAATTCTGCACGAGGAGCCAGAAAATCGGAATTGACTAGGCTGGAAGTCACTTTTGAGATTCTAGATTTGGGGTTTGGTAAAGGATTTTACATTTTGCACATGACTGAAACTGGTGCTTCTCCCTGTACAAGGAGGCCGGGCAGGGTAGGTGGAGCGGCCTGGGGCCTCAGGTTCCTGCTATTCCCTCCTCAGCCCACAGGTCATGAGGATTGGCCGCTCCCCACCCTGGGAAACACTGCCTGAACAGAGGCTGCCCTGGTTATGTTGCAGGGAGCAAGTGGGAGGATTCACTCCATCCTTGCCTCAGTTCCATAAGCTGGTGTGCTGGCTGGGAAACCCTCGGATGGGGGCAACAGATCCGATTCTAGTTCCCTCTTCACGTCGACCCAGCAGTATCACCTTGAGCACCTCAGCCTCTCATCTTTGAAGTTGGAATAATGACATGCTGATGTGCCCCTTACAGAAATACTGAAGGTTCCAATGCAATGTGTGATGAAAGGGCTTTATGCAATATAAATCCTTTAAAATATACAGGTGTTACTGAGAAGTGCTCAGGATCATGATGGGCTCTGTGGGAAATACAGGGAAATGGAGGGTACATAGGGGCCCATGGTCCCCATGGGGAAGAAGGGTCATCTTGATTAGAGCTCCAGGGATTTGGAAAACACTCATGAAGTCTGAGGGGCACGTGAGGAGCCTAATGGCTGATAAACTTTGGGAGGCCGAGGCAGGCAGATCACGAGGTCAGGAGATCGAGACCATCCTGGCTAACACAGTGAAACCCCGTCTCTACTAAAAATACAAAAAAATAGCCAGGTGTGGTGGTGGGCGCCTGTAGTCCCAGCTACTCGGGAGGCTGAGGCAGGAGAATGGCGTGAGCCCGGAAGGCGGAGCTTGCAGTGAGCCGAGATCACGCCACTGCACTCCAGCCTGGGCAACAGAGCGAGACCCCGTCTCAAAAAAAAAAAAAAAAATAGACGCTTGTGGGCAGCAGGGCCTGAGGGGCCCCACTTTGAGCTAGACGCCCATCCCAGTTCAGCCACATTGAGCCTCAGTCTCCCCAACTCCAAAATGAAGGTGTTGGAACCGCCTTCGAAACTTCTGCGAGATCATATATACAAAGTGCCTGGCACAGATGTTCCCGAAGCTCCCTCCTGGACCCTGTGAGGATGAGCTCAGTTATGGAGCTGTGAGCTGAGCCAAGCCACGGGCAGCGGACGGGCTTTACATAGACAGCAGTGCCTGGGCAGGAGGGAATGGTGGGCTGTGGCAGCTCAGAGGCGGGCACAAGTGTAGTGATGTGGGGCTGTGAGCAGTGCGACTGGTCTCCTCTCCCGGCATTGTACTCAGGCTGGGGACCACATAGAGGCCTTCAGTCAAAGCGCTGGAAATCGGCACCAGCCCCTGTGCCCAAGACCCACGGGAAACAGGGCAGGGCGAATACAAACCCACCTCAGATGGTGGTGAGGAAGGAGCTTTTGAAGGAGAATAACGTCTAGCAGGGAGAAGAAGGGGCGGAGTGACTTGTAACCTCTAACAGTGTCTTAGCAGGCCTGGGGCAGAAGGGAAAATCTCCCGCCATCTCTGTTCTGATGGGCAGGACGACGGGATAAGCACTGTCACATTCGCAAGAGGAGAAAAAGAATAAATTTTGTTTCTCTTGTAATATGTGGCCAGCTTTAAAAAGAGTTAGAAAATTATCTGCTGTAATTAGTCTAATGACCTACACCATTCGAGGTTATTTACCACAGAAATAAAACTTCCCGCCATAAATGTCAGCTAAGCTTCCTGAATGTAAAATCTCGCAGGCACTACAGCGAGTTCTCCACTGCCTGGAGAACTCAGGCCTGGCTGATTTCTTTTGCAGGTTTCCGCCCTCTCTCTTCCTTCCTGGAGGATCGGGGTGCTGGTGGTCGGCAAGTGGCAGGCACCGTGGAGCATAGGATGAGATTTGCCCTGCTCTGCACCTGCCGCTCACGGCCAGGCCCTCTGAGTCTTGTCCCAGGTGGCCACAATGTCAGGGTGGTCCCCAGGGCCAGTAGTCCAGGGTTGCGGGGCGGACCAAGGTGTGGGGCTCTGGAGACATAGGGACAGCGGGTGCCTGCAATGATGATGAGAAAATCAGCGCCTCCTGCATAGAGAGCGCTTGTTTGGGTACAGCTTGAGAATTCGCCACATGCTTTGACATGCTGTGCCCGTTCTGTGAGAAGGCAGGCAGCATGACCAGCACCCCTTATGGATAAGGAAACGCAGGCCCAGGGAGGAGACGTGACTGCCCCAGTGAGGCAAATAGCCTGGGCTCTTTAACCACCTGATAATGGCCCCCTCATCTCACCTTGCCCCACTATCAAATCAAGAAAGTATAAATCTTTGGATTAAGAGGAGTGTAGCACCCCTGAAAGCAATCAGACAGCCGCAGGAAATGCCCACATTTGCCACTCAGGGCCCTGGCAACATGGCATGGGGTCCTTTCTGCTTCAGGAGTAGCTCTCTAGACAAGCCCTTTACTTTGTGTAGCATTCCCAGGGGACCAAGGCTGAGCAGGGGCAGGTGGTAACTTGGGCTGATTCTTTGACCAGGTCTCATGCCAGAAGAGGGGGGTCTCAGCAAGAGTGGGCTGTGCTAAACACCACCCACCAGGCATCTTTAATCTCTGGCCTGGAGCTCTGGTATGGGGGTCTTCAGCATCCCTGAACCCAGAGCTCAGCTCCAGATGATGGGGCAATGTCACAGAGGCCTGTGGGAAACCCAGCTGCCCAGGCACTAGCCTCAGAGTGTCCGCAGAGCCTACCTGGAGACAATTGCCTGCTCCACCGTTGTCCAGGCCATGCCCACAGGCATGCGACCAGCGCTTCTGTCATGGGTTTTAGGGGAAGATGGGCCTTATAGACTGCTGCAGGCCCAGGACTAATAGTGTTTCTCAAAGCGGACATTGATGGCATTTGGAGCTGCACTGTTCTTCCTTGGGCAGGATTGCCCCACACATTACAGGCTATTTCGTGTCCCTGGACCCTGCCCACTAAATGCCAGTAGCACCCACGGGCATTGTTAGTTAGAAAATGCCTGACACATTTTCCAACAGCATTTTGGGGCAGTGCAAAGTCTGATACAGAGATCCACCATGGACGCCTGCAGGAGGCATCTTCATTTTTGACAGTCAAGGCCAGCCCTACCCCAAGCTGTGTCAAGTATGAAGAGCACCCCCTCTGCCCCAGATGCTAGGGCTGACCTGCTGAACAGATGGCCTTGACCAGGTTGGGTCACACCGCTGGGACCTGGTTTCCTCCTTTCTAAAATGAGGGGGTCCCTCTAGCTTGAATATGTTCTCACTTCTCCCCTGCGTCAGGTTGTCAACATGGCTCAGTGTTCTCTTCCCTGCTCATCAGTCATTTATAGCTTAGCATGAATGTGAGTCACTCTCCTTCTCCTCCCAAGGGCATTGCTGTTTTAAGCCTTATCTCTCATTGTGGAATAAAGAGCTTTGTCCCAGTGAAGGAGCTGCAGGTGTTAGGCGGTAGGTGGGAGAGGTGTTTTCAAAGCCAGAGGGTTACTTTCCCCGGACCTGAAATCCCTTTACTCAGTGGTTGTGCTCAACTGGACTCCTCCACCCAGCAATCCGTGAGGCCCCCACAGAGAATACATGTGTCTGGGGTGGGAGAGGTAGTGACTAGGGGTGAAGCAGAACTCCTTCTCTGTGGGAGTCCCAGACCAGTGATTCCCAGGCCTGACCACACATTAGAATCACCTGTGGGTCTTTTAAGCCATCCAAAGCCCCGGTCACACTCCAGACCAATTAAATTACAGTATGTTGGGGGAGACCAGGCATGGGTGGGTTTTGAAGCTCCTTGGGTGATTCCAATGTGCACACGAGTTCAGACATCACCAGTCTAGACCCAAAAGCCACCCCTGCCTCCCCAACTCTTGTTCTGTCTCTCCTCTGCCAAGCCACAAATTAATCCGTGCCCCTGCCAGAGAAATCTTTGCTAGATGGCTTCCCTCTTCCCGACAGGCCGGCTCCTGAAGCAGATTCTAGCTGAGGGTTGCATTTGACCCCCGGGGCTTACCAGGTCTCTCCGTGTGTGTGAGGAAGGAGCTTTTGAAGGAGAATAACATCTAGGAGGGAGAAGAGTGCTCCTGGGGCCAGGCTTGGGGGTGAACAAGTTAAAGGGCCAGGTGATGACTTCCAGGCTCTCATCTGGGGCCACCAGTGCGCATGTGAGTGCCTATCATGATAAAGGACTATCTCACCCATACTCAAGTCATTAAAAAAAGGCCAAAACACAAAACCCAAAAGGGCCAAATCAAAGTGAACCTGATGCTTTGAACTTGTAATGCACTGACTTTCCAACCCTCTCCCCCTCAAAGCTTGTTTACAGACAGGTTTTGAACTCCCAAGTCCCCTTCTATTTGCAGATTAACAGTGCCTTGCCTTTCCATTCACTACTCTATCAAGAGCCACAAGGTCAGGAATGGCTCCGGTCATTCGTAGGGGCCTAAAGAATAAACACCTCCTGTTGCAGGCCTCACTGAGGCGGCCCCTCCTGGCTCTGCTCCCCATCCTTCCCCCCGATCTCTGTGAACGCCTGTGATGCTGTCATTCCGATTCAGCTGGTTTCAATCAAGTTGAAGCTGGTGGGTGGCTTTGCAAGTTGGCTAGACTTATTTTAATTTGAAACCAACAAATGGTAAAAAGAAAGTTAATCATTTAGTGAAGGTAACCTGTTCTATTTTTCCACTGCTCCTCCCGCACAGAGAGCTCTCCCTCCCACCTGTCCTTTATAGTACCTGGGTGCCCACCATTATTCTCTTTGCAGTAAAGCCTTGACAGCTCCTGTGAAATTGTAACTATGTTTTTATGCAGGGGAACAGCAAGCCATTATCCTCCAATAGTGTCTTAACACATGTTATTCAGATGAGTCAGCATTCTGTGATGGAGGTACCTAACTGGTCTCAGTGTCAGGAGACCTGGGTTCAAGTCCCAGGTGTGTGATCTTGGGCCACCTCATCTGTTGGGAGATTAGGTTAACAATAGTATCTAAAATTTATTGAACATTTGCCATATAGCAGGGGCCAGACTAAGTCTTTTAGAGGCATTGATTAATTTAATCTTTACAACCATATAATGAGGTGTAGGTATTAATATTATCCCCACTTTAGAGCTTTAGAGGCGAGGAAACTGGCTCTCAGTATATTTCCCTTTCCCAAGGTTCCACAACTGGTGAGTGACAGAGCTAAGACTATCTAACCCTAAATCCCATGCTAAGGGGCCTTCCGCTGCAAGTTTAGCATGTTAGACCAGGAGCGGTGGCTCACACCTGTAATCCCAGCAATTTGGGGGTCCAAGGAGGATGGATCACTTGAGGTCAGGAGTTTGAGACCCGCCTGGCCAACATGGCAAAACCCCGTCTCTATTAAAAATAAAATTAGCTGGGTGTCATGGCACACCCTTGTAACCCCAGCTACTCAGGAGGCTGAGACAGGAGAATCACTTGAACCTAAGAGGCAGAGGTTGCAGTGAACTGAGGTCACACCACTGCACTCCAGCCTGGGTGACAGAACAAGACTCTGTCTCAAAAAAAAAAAAAAAAAAAAAACGAGTTGTTTAGCGTGTTAGACACAGATGCCCTTAAACATGGCAGGAGATTTTAATTGATGCCAGTTCATGAGAAGCCAGGGTTCTCATGTCTCATAGGAGAGAGGAGAGGTAGGCATAGGACTTTGAGATATTAAATAACCTGCCTGAGACTGTGCAGTTAGTGAATGGTAGAAGCAAGATTTGGGCTGAGACCTGCCTAGCGTAAGGTCAGCACTCATAATGGCTACCCTAGCCTGCCCAGTAGAAGACCATTTATATGTGTGCACCTTGTAGCATTTAATACATAGTGTGGACTCAGTAAACATAATTATTTATATATAATCTGTATTACTTACTGAATCTGTTATCCATAGGATCCTTTAGAAGTACAGCATGAGAAATGTCCACAAGCTGGGTGCCTTGAGGGTGGGGGAGAACCAGGAGCACCAAAATGTAGGTAGTTGAGATGAACTTGAACTTGACCTGCTTCACAGTTTTGCTAAAGGGTCTGGGTCTTTGGCTCCCGTCATCCCCAGTGGATCAGGGCTCTGGTCCTTCAGAACTGAATATGCCAGGAGAAATCAGACATAAAGTAGAAAAACAGCCCCCTTTCTCCAGGACTCTGCAGTGGAGTGGGAGCCCCAGAATGCATGTGTGAAGGACGGTCCATGTGAGCCTGTGGAGAACAGTCAGGCTCATTGGTGAGGTCGGTGTTTTCAGAGGCCCATGTGCAGGATCCACACATGGGCTGTTAGCTTTACAGGCTCACCACCATTGTCAGCCAGCTCCAGCCTAACTCCATGCCATCAATCACAGGGGGAAGCAAGGGAGGGCAACTTGGTACAACCTGCCTCTGCTCCTGGAAGACAAATAAAAATTTACATCTTACAGATGGCAGTTTCTCAGCTTTTTCATCTTATACCACAGCGGGTGTGTGTCTCCATGGTGAAGCAGGGTATGGTACAGAGCCACCTCATTTGTGTCTGCAGAGCTTCCAGGCCACTAGCCCTTTGGGATGGACAAAGCTAAATATGGATCTGCTGAAAAAAGTAATCTGGTATTAATATCATCAGTCCTCTTCTCCTTTTAAAGGGGTCCTCATTTTGGCAAACATCTGAGCCTGGACTAGACAAATGGTCTCTCATTCCACCATTTGTTCATCCAGCAAACATGGACTGAGGGTCATCTAAGTTTCAGGCCTTGTAGTGTGCTTGCTATAGTAATAAGTAAATATTGAAATCATATTTCAATTTATAGAAAACTTTTTATGAAACACATCTTTTCATTGCTCCTCATGGTAGCCTCTTGACAATCCCACTTTTCAATCAGAAAACTGAGGCCCAAGGAGTCTACATACCATACCCACAACCCCTAGCTAATACGTGGCAGATTCTTCCACACATTATCTTGTTTCACCTTTAAAATAGTCCTGTGAGGTAAATATTGTCTCCTGCTTATAGATAAGGTCATGAGGTTTTGTGATGTTGTACAATTTGCATAAAACAACACAGTCAATTCATGACAGAACCCAGCTTCTAATTCCATAGCTAAGTTCTTTTCCCCAAAAAAGATACATACCCATATTCTTGGAATGTTAGAGTCCAGTTGAATAACAAGATGCAAATACATTAACGTTTTTTAAATAAAATGGACCTGCTTTTCCTTTTCCTGAGACTCAGAATCCTCTGGCTTCCCTCTTAAAGCACCACTCATCCTTCCTGCCTTGCCCTTTGGTTAAAATGCTCCACGTCTAATAGAGCTGATCTGGTGCACCAGACTTCACAGATAGGTGTCACCACTGAGCCACCTGAAAATTACTTAACTCTAGGGTTTCAGACATCAGCAAATAAATTTATTTCTAGCAGTGTATAAATTAAGCGTCCACTTACCATGCCTACTTAGAATTGAGTTTTCTGTAGGGTCTCAAATGTGTTCATAAGTGCTAAAGGACAATGAATAAAAAGAGCAATAAAACTTGTTAAAAGATTTTAAATAACATGCCTGAGAATGCACAGCTAGTAAGTGGTAGAAGGCTGCTTTCAACAAAGACTTCTAAATGGAGGCAAATTTGGAACTGGGCTTTGAATGAAGTACAGCTATTTCCCATATTCAGCTTAATCATCCCAGATGCCATGTCCATAGACAGTAAACCATTTAGCTGAAATGAAGACATTCTTGAAACCTGGGAGATTTTTGTATCTCTGCTCAAAGCTAAAGTTTGGACTTTAACTGGACTATCGTGTATTAAGTACCTACTATGTATGCCTGGTACTACATGAAGCACTTTTACATGCATTACCTTCCTAAATTCTCACAATTTTTCTACACAGTAGTTATTATTGTACGCATTTTGCACCTGTGGAAACTGAGACCCAGAGAGGTTTAGTAACTTGCCCAAGGTCACACAGCTAATAAGTGATGAAATGGAATTGGAATTCATCTGTCTGACTCCAAGTCCACTCTTTCTAGCATTTCACACAGACTCTTCATCCTGTGTGTTTGATCTCCACTTGTCCCCGTGGGGTGGGCATCCCATGCTGCCTGTTCAGGCCTAAAATGGGTTTATGGGAGCAAGGATGTTTTCTCTGTGACATGCAGGAGGAAAGGACATCCACGGGAGAAAGTGCGGCAAAGTAGGGGGCCCCAGTCCAAACGGGTGGCAGACAGACAAGCCTGTCTGAGCAATGGCTTGGAAATCTCCCCTCTGGAGTTAATTTCAGTCACAGTGTCCTTCCTATTAAGTAGAGCAGTTGGTTGGCTTTAGGTGTCAGAATGGCCTTATAAAACTGGAATCCAATCTAAGCTTAGGGGAGGGGTGGAGGAGAAAGAAAGAAAGGAGAGGGGAGGAGGGGGAGAAAGAGAGAGCTGGCAGTGTTTACAGGTACTGGTGGGGTAAAGAGAACAATTTGTTAGCTCTCCACTGTTGGTGGCTGATGAAATTCAGACCTGGTTCTGTTTTGTATGGGGAAGCTGGATTGTGGCCGGCTGGAGCTGCTTCCTCATCTACTTTAAGAGGTTTAGCCAGGGCTTTATCTGCCATTCTGGAAAAGGTGGCACTGTTTAGGAATCGTTCACATGTGGGACCTCAAAGTCACTGGGCTGTAATCTACCAGGCTGCTTTTACTCAGCAATGTTTATTGTCTCCAGTGTACCAAGCATTGTGCTAAAGATGTTTCACCAAATTTACTCTTTTTTCTCATCAATTTATGGGATTGAAATTATTATTCCCACTTAAGCTCAATAAAGCTTCCCGGGGTCTCAAAGCTAATACATAGAAGAGTCAGAATTTGAATTTAGGTATTTTGCTCCCAAGTCCACATGATTTCCCTGCATCGTGCCTCTTAGTGACCTGCCATAAGAATTTGCTGTGGAAAGGGGCCATAAACAAGGTGCCCTGTGACCTGCTATAAATGTGTGAAGGCATAGAATGATGTATCTATAATCTACTACTTCACCAACTAAAAAAGATAAGATGAAACAAGAAAAACCTCACTTTCCCAAAATGTAACCATTTTTTTTTTCAAATCTTCATTTATACCCCTTTAAGTGTACCAACACGAACATTTTGGAATCAAAATATGTTATCCATAATTCACTTTTAAGTTCTTTAGCTGAAAAGGGAACTACAGATTTGCAAAGAGTACAAAAAGAGATTAAACATTTTCCATTTTCCTCCACATCTTAATATTTCTGAACTATTTCTCCACTCTGTGGTCTATAGGGTTACCAAGTGTAGACTCTCCAGCCTGGGAGGGTCTTGTTCACCAGCACCTTTCCAGGGATGTGGGCCCTGAGGGCAAACCTCCTGAGGCCAGGCCCTCCTGACCCAGGGGCAGTCCCAGCCGGTCTTGGGTGCCCATCGGGTGCCCCAGGCCAATAGCCACGCCTCTGCTGCACCATGACAGCATCGAGGCCTGGCCTTGATGTAGCAGCAAGGCTGTTTCCTAGCGACCAGGTTGGATAGAGAAAGCCTGAGACCAGCCACCAGGGGCTGGAGTAGAGTCACTGAGCACTGGGCCGACTTGGCAGTCCTTGCAGGAAGCATATGGGACTGAACAGATGGGCTGGGCACAGGCGCCCCGAGCTAGAACCATAAAGGCAAAAGTGGAGCTGGGGAGGGAACAGAGAGAAAGGCAAGGAAGCCAGGTCAGGAATCGGCTCACTGAACTGGGCTGGGGCTGGGTGCGTTGGGGAAGGCTTGATCCTAGGATTGTGCAGACAAAGGAGCTCGCCTTCTGCAGTATTCAGCAGTCCTGTCTGGAAGGTCCCTGTCTCCTGAGGACACCCCCAGTGAGTGGTAGTGGCACTTAAGGCTGTCCTAGGGGGCACTGAGTGACAAGCCTGCAAGTGATGATCTTAGGCCGCTTAACACAGCCTCCATAGCAAGAGATCCCATTCCTCAACCCTGTGCTCTCCTTGGCCCACTGAAATGCCTCCCTCTCTCCCTGCTCCTTGTTTCCCCAGCTCAAATAGAAGCATCTATTTTCCTGCAAAGACTGATTTTTTAAAAAACCAAACCTAAAGGCACTATAAAGAGATGATGAAAGTCACATGGACACTTTAGGGACATTTTGTTGTAGGGCTAGAATTTTTTTGCAGCGCTATTCAGATGGATGGGTTTCTGAAGCTGGCTTGGAATGGTAGAAAAGGTTATAGGAAGTGGGCATTGTCAGCTGCGGAAGAGAAGACTCAGGGTGGCTGGGGAGACTCTGAGTCATAGGCAGGTGTTGAAAACTGAAGAGCTGTTATGTGAAAGAAGGAATTCACTTATTCTCCAAAGGGTAGAACCAGCAGGTGGAAGTTCCAGGGAGTTCAATTTAAGCTCTATTATATGGAAGACTTTTCTTATAATTAAAGCTATCTTAAAATGGAATGGATGCCTTTAGATGGTAGCGAGCTCCCCATCAATGGAGGTGTTCCAGCAAAGACTCAACAACCATCTGGCAGAATGTTGGAGAAGCCATTCAACCACTGAATGAGGTTAGGCCCTTTCCAACCCTGCATGTCTGTAACTTTATGAAAGGAGCGGTATTGAATAGCTTAAAAATTTCATTCAAGTAACTCTGAATTTCATGTCCCTAGGCAATTGTCCTTTTTGAATGAGAAATCCTGAAATAGGTATTGTTGAGATCAAAGGTAGCATAGCTGAGAGAGAGAGAGAGAGAGAAACGTTATTATAGATCTAGTTTATTATGAGTCTTTGCCAAGTGCTCAGGTGGCGTTGTCCTGCATGGTTACCTGGGCACGGACAGACAGTGTGTCCTTCAACAAGTTGTGGCAGGACCTGGCCCTGCCGACCCCTCCTCCTACCTGGTGGTGGGTGGGGAGGGGAGGCACAGAGTGTAGTGAAGTGTGACATGAGGCATTTCTTTTCTAGCTCCACCATCCTGTGGCCTGGAAACAAAGACTCGTTCTGGGTCACGGTGCTTCAAGGAGTGCTGCAGCGAGTGTGTGTGTGTGTGTGTGTGCGTGTACCCGTGTGTTGTCTTGTGGCAGTGCGTTGTGGGTTGTTGTTCGTTTCCTAAATGGCTTAATGCGCCAATGTTTGTGGAGCATCCTTGGAATCAAAGTGTCTTTGGCGTAATTATTGTTAATTGCGCAGACTATTCTATAAACTCATCCAATTAAGAGAAAGTTATTAACTTTATAAAATATCGCAGGCATCCCACAGTGCCGTGTGTAGATGGAATAACACTTTGAGAGGCCGAGTCAGCGTGAAATATCATGCAAATGAGGAGACTTATTTACCTCTTTTTAAAAATACCACAACATGCACACTGAGGGGGGCTGGGTTTTCTCTCAGTTAGCCAGAAACTCCTGGGCCAGTGGCCGAGCCTGGAGGGCTTCCTAGCCCAGCCCAGCTTCCCTCAGAATGGGCCCAGAAGTGCCTCTATTTGAGTCATCCCAGGAGCTCAGAAGGTGTCCCCAGTTCCTTAGGACAGTCTGAAACACCAGCTTTCCAACCCCTTACCAGCTGTGTGACTTTTCAGTGTCTACCTAACCTCTCTGGGCCTCCATTTTCTTCTCTGCAAATCAGAATACTGACCTCCTACTGTTGTGAGGATTCAATGAACTGATACACAGAAAACACTGGGAACAGTGTCTGATGTGTAGTGATAGTCAACAAATTTTGGTGAATGATATGTTTATTATTGCAAGACTCTTGACTATAACTCAATGAAAATGTCAGTATTTCCCCTGAAGTTTCCTCTTATCTGTTACAAGTCTGTAAGAAATTAGAACGTTCCATAACACAAGTCATGACAATATTACTATTTTAAAATCAATCATGGTTGGGCCATAATTTCCTAAGAAAACATTTTTAAGGTTTACTTTAATAAATGTTTTAATATACATGTCAAAGGACACAGATCATTTACAGCTTATTGACTTTTCATAAAGTAAACATATCAGTATAATTGTCACTTAGCTCAAGAAATAGAATATCACCAGTACCCCAGGAGTCCCCTTGTGTTCCCCTTCCAGTCACTAACTCCCTCCTCCCCAACCAAAAAAAGCATAAAATCTAATTATGCAAAGTATACTTTTTTGGGAGTCTGGCTTCTTTTGCTCAACCTTATGTTCGTGAGATTCATTCATGGGAGATTCATTCATTCAAAACTGGAACGAACTCAAGTGTCCACCAGCAAAAGAACATACTATGCTATATTCATGTGATGAAATACTATACAACAATGGAAAGGAACAATCTGTATACATCAGTAGCAGTACAGTTTTCCCACTGAGAGCTTGAGGACTGTTTGTCAGGGCTTAGACCAGAGATTACCATAATTCTTGAACCACAAACTATGGCCACCTCCTAATCCCCTGTGTCCAGCTCTAGCAGTGGGATCATTTTCTCCAGCTTTGACTCTCCCATAAGTGGTCCACAGCCCAATCCGATAAGACAATAAGAAGTGCATTTGAGTGGAAACCTTGGGAGGTAGCGAGAACCCCATCATTGGAGGCATCACTGGTAGACACTGGAATCCTGCCTACAAAGAAGACTCAGGCATCAAATGACCAATTGGACTGATGATGACCCCAAGATCTTTTCCTTCTTTGTGACTCTGTCAATTATAGGATTACTGTGTTAGATACCCTGAGTGGCTGCAGCCACAAAGCTTGGCAGTGGGACAATTTCAGAGCTGCCTACTTTAGAAGAACAATGATGATTGTGAGCTGGCTGCCAATCCCAGCTCTGTCCAAGCAAGTACAAGATTTCTAGCAAGAAGACTCATGTCCCTGTTCTGCTGGGGCTCCCTGCACTACTCCCATCCCTGGTCATAGAAGTGACACTCACCAAGTGAACACTCTCCAAAGACCCAAGGGTCACTGATGGGAACCCTAGCCAACAACTACTTGCTAACCTGGCCCAGTCACATGTGGGAAAGTGCATTTGTGAGAATTTCCTTCCCAGGGTAGCGGTGATTTTTTTTGGGGGGGGGGGGCCTACCCAAAGCATCTGCTTGGGCTTAATTAGTTCCACTCTCCAGATGCACTTCCTTCTACAACCTGATACAACCGGCCATGTTGTTTCACTGGGAATCAGGAACAACTGGTGACCACCAACACCTGAGGGGTGAGAGACCTGCCCGTACCTCTCCCTAAAACTGCCCCTGTAGACCGACAGGCTAAGGTCATTGGGACTCCCTCCCTGTACTTGCTCCCTATAGTCACGTCTGCTTGCATGAAATCTTCCCCAACTTGAAGAAAATAAACGGGCTCTGGTCAGAAGTTCATGCAGTGAGGGTCACAAGTTGGATTTGCAGCCAAAAGCTAGTTCCTCTGGCAGGCCCAGCATCCAGGACCTCAGGATATGATAGAGGCTCAGGAGTGTGAAAGAAGACAGCTCAGGCCAACCGCTCTTCCCCAGGTAGGAGGGCACACAAGGAGTGTTTTCTTTTATTTTCAACATTATCGTCACCTTCATTTTCTCATTTCACCATCACAGCAGCCAGTGAGTAGGGTACTATTATCTTCATTCTCCAGATGGGAAAACTGAGCCACCAGGGACTCAAGTGGCCCTCCCAGGGTCAACAACTCTTCAATTCCAAGTCTATTGTTTTTAGAAGGACATGTGGTTCAGAATCAGCCTGAGATGGACTATTCTGCTGTTAAGATTCTCTACCAGCTTTTATTCCATGCAAAATTATCTGGTGCCAAACTGTGCCCTCTGATTACCTATTGGCATCAGAGGTCCCTGCCCTGCCCTGGGCTTGTCTCTAGCCTAACTCAGCCTCAGGTCGGGCTGCCTGCAGGGGCAGTGCTGGCCACACTGTGAGGGGGCAGATGCTGGATCTTGCATAGTGACCATGACTTCTCCTCCCTCCATTCAATAAATGAGCTACATTGTTGCAGGTCAACTTCCTAAATGTCAAGACCCTGCTCCAGGCTTCCCACCGAAGCAAGGAAGTCAGATTGGGTTGGGCACTGTGAGGACTGGACCGTTCCAAATCAACTGCTGATTGGCCACATGACCTTGGGCAAGCCATTTAACCAGTTTGAGCCTTGGTTTCTTAAGTCCCACAGGGGACAATGGCAGATAATGATCCTTGCCATATCTTCTTCGTAAGGTTATTTTAAAGAATCAACAACAGGGGATTCAAGGAGGAAACACGAGCAGGTGAAGGAAGAGAAAAGAGAATCAACAGAGACAACTGAAAGCTTCTTGATTAGATAATGTGGCTTTATGTTAGAATCACCACCTGGGAGCTTTTAAAAATCCAAATGGCCACACCGCACCGCAGTACAGTGAAATCAGAATCCAGGCAGTCAGAGGGTTCCACTGGGCAGCCAAGCTAAGAACCAGTGGTGTACAGCACTCTACCAACATAGGGCTGTTGCACGATTGTCATTTCATCTACTGATTCACTCCTGAGGACACTGGGCTGGTGGACACTGGGGATAGAGATGTGAGCAGACGCAAAGCCCGTGTTCTCAAGGAGCTTAGTTGATGGGGAAGACAGGCGTGAATGCAGAACTGTAAACTGAGAGCCTGCTCTGAAGGAAAGAAATGCAGGGAGAGAGAGAAGGGAGGTGCATATATATCTCTCTCCAGGGCAGCTTAGTGGCTTTTCTTCCCTGTAGCCTCTTTCCTCCCACCTTTCCAGGAAAGGAAAAGTAAATATTTAAAAGTAGACCCTCCTTCACCCAGAGAGCCCCTAAACTACCCCACACCCCTGCCCCACCCCAGCAGCCAGATCAGGATACAGCCGCTAGGTTTCAGTGGCCCTCCTTCCAGACCCCACATTTAGGCAAGGGGAGGGGTGGCCGGGAGGCTGCTTGCGGCCTAGACCTCTGAGCTCTGCAGGGGTCAGCTCCCACACCCCCAACCCTGCATACCCTCCCCTGGCTCTGGCAGGAGGTAGCTGGGAAGAGCAGCCTCAGTCTCCAACCCCCTGGGGCCAGTTATATTTGGATGTTAAAAGTAATGACACATCTCCTCAAAGTCCTGCCTCCCGCCTGCCTAACGTGGTAAAGTCTCCTGGCAGGGAGGGGGCTGGCTTATATTTAGGTCTGGCATTCCCTGGTAGGCATCCTGTTCTGAAATGGAAATTCTTTTAATAGCTAGCCAGCCCCGAGTATTTAATGAGCTGGTGGTGACTTTTTGATTTCTTGTTCTCGGTAGAGGACTGTGAGCAGCTTCAGCTAATTAGGGGTCTCCTCTCACAAAGTGTACTGTTTTTTGAGCATGGGGAAGAGGAGAATGCAACCTATCAATCCTCAAGGCCCCCCTTCACCTTTCCCCTTTAAGCTTCTGCCTTACCTTTCTTGTCAGAATTCACCTCTTCCAGGGAGTCTTCCCAGATTTATCCAACCTGCTTCCTACTGTGTCTTTACTATTTCTCCAAAAGCACCCTTGCATCTTTTTCTGGGGTGCCTGGTGTGTCCCCAGCAACATCAGCAGTCCTGCAAGAACACTTGTCTCCTGTTTGGAGTCACAGAATGCTAGGTCTGAGTTGACCATGGTGGGGGACAGGAGTCAAGGATCCCTTTAAGAATCTGATATTAAGGAGGTGGGGTGAGGGGAGCATGGACCCTCCACCCAGGAAAAAATATACATACACACAAAATTGGAAGACAATTTCAGAGGCACACGGACCCTCAGAAGTCCGTCCATGGACCCTAGGTTATCCAGTCTAACCCCTGTGGCTTTTAGGTGCAGTATCAGTGGCCCAGTCAGGGATGGAAAGTGACTTGCCCAAGGTCACAAAACCAGTGAGTGGCAGAACTGGAACTCAAACCCTGGCCTGCTCTCTGACTCCTTCAACCCACCTAGGTGTCTTCCATCAGCACCATCTCTTCATAGGCTCCTCAGCCACCATCTGGGCCACCAAGCCACAGGGTCCAGGGCAGGGTACTCTGCACCTAAAGGATGCTCACCCCTTGACGATGACCATCCCACAAGGACAGATAGGCTGGTTTGGCCCTCGGCACACCAGCCTTCTGCAGATGCAAGGGTGTGGAAGGAAAGGGGCAGGGCTCACTGGCTGGGGAGGGCTGCTCAGCGTGGCGCTGGCAGTGGGATGCAGGGATATCACCGGCCCACTTGCTCCTGAGCACTTCCGTATAACCAGTATTGATCTCTTTATTGCCTCCTGGAAGGGCAGCTTCATTTGTCAAGCAAAACTACCTTTGTATCTGCAACACAGGAATTGATCCACAGCAGGGACTAGTGGTGTGTTAGGGGTGGGGGTAGGGGGAGGCAGGAGAAGGAAGCAGGCTGGGGAATAGATTGATAGCATGATGCTGATGTGGAAAATGAAAATGGAAACCTTCCAGACTGATGGGAAACATCTGACTTGTCTGATGACATTGCCTGGGTTCTGGGATGGGAATAATGCAGTCTGAAGGTTGGCAGGCTACAGGGAGGCGGTGGGGAGGAAAGAGGCTCTCTCAGCTTTGCCTGCCCAGTGGAGCTCTTTCTGGAAAGCATCTCTAAAAGTCTAAGAAGCCAAGTGGACCTTTTTAACTTGAGCATCATTTGGTTTGATTTTATTCAGAGTTTATTGAACACTTACTGTATACAGAGCACTGTTCTCAGGGCTGAGGGGCATACAGAGATGAACAATGTCGGCTTCCTGCTCTCCAACACATCACATCCCGTGTGTGTGTGTGTGTGTGCGCGCGCGCGTGCGCGTGTGTGTGTCCGTGTGTGTGTGTGTCTGTGTGTCTGTGTCTGTGTGTATGTGTGTATGTTGCGGGGATGGCAGGACAGAAAAATCCATAGATAACTCTGATATTCAGCCAAGGAAAGGACTCTCTGGAGATACAGCCTATGGGACAGTGAACAAGGTTAAATTCGACTTGGAGAGCTGGATAGTTTCTTAGAAAAGATACAATGTATCTTAAAGGAAGACTAGGACATCATCAGGCAAGGTAAGGAGGCAAAGGGCACTGAAGGTAAGGGAATGACTTAAAAGGCCTAGAGGAATTTCTCCCGTAGTGTAAAGTGATTTGACAACCACTGGATGTGCAGAGAGAAGAGAAAGGAGTTTAAGAGAAGAGTTGGGTTTCCTGCTAAGGTACTAGAAGGGCACTGATAGCATTCACCCAGATAATGAGCACAGGGCAAGAAGTTTGGAGGAGGAAAAGGGTGAGCTGGTTTTACTTTTGTTCAGTCATTCAATAAAAATGTTGAGTGCTTTCTGTAGGCCAGATACTGCGACTTGCTCTTGGGAAGACCATAGTGATCAGAAACAGACACGGTTCTCATGTCTCATGCAGAACTCATGAGCATCATGGAGCTTAAGAGTCCAGTGGAGAGACAGATATTTATCAGATGACCCCACAAGCCACTGTAAAGATGCTCCTGTGGCAAGAATCATACTCACCATACTGCAAGACCTTGGTCAAGGGGCTGAGAGTGGCCTGGGAGTTCAGACATGGCTTTCCTTCCCCACAGTAGCTGCGCATGGGCTGGGATCTGCAGGATAAGCGGGAGAGAAGGGGGAGAAGAACATCCTGAGTAAGGGAATGGCCCATGCAAAGCCCGAGGCCAGCAAGTGAGGAGGGCGGGGAGAATGAGCTCCCTGAGGAGGCTGACAGGAGGTAGGCTGGGCCAGAACACACAGAGCTTTGTTGGCCGTGCAGGGAGTTCTGTCTTTTCTAATTGTGCTGGCCGCAGTGTGGGAAGAAGCACCCTCCTGTGCTGCTGGTGGGGGTGTAAACAGGTCCATCCTTAGCAGAGGGAAAATTGGCAGGATATAGAAATGCTGGGAATGCACATACCCTTTGATTCAGCAATGCTACTTCTAGGAATTTACCCTACAGCGATGGAAGGGACCTCTTCATACATGTGTGAAGAAGCCTACATACACATTTGGGGGAGTTGTTTTGGTTTGGTTTGGGGGTTTTGGCAGTGTTACTTGTAACAGCTGAAACCTAGAAGCAACTTAAATGCTCAGGAGTAGTTAAATAAATGAATATGACTGTGTGTAATTGAATACAGGGTAACCATTATAAAGGATAGGGTGGCTTTATGTGAACAAATGACATATAACCTCCAAGATATTTTAAGTGGAAAAAGACAAGCAGAAAAGAGGGGATAAAAGTGCACGTGTCTGGCTATGGGAGGTCCATGCTGAAGATCCCACACCTCCATTACCTCTTCCTCCCCACCGTCTGTTCTCACAGCTCCATGAGCCCTTGCTACATTTGGTGTCAAGGGGAGGTTGCTCCTGGAGACTAACTAGGTTCCATTTGTAAAGAGATATCCTTGTCAAGGTCTCTGTTTGACTTAGCAACTCGTTTGTCAGAAGACCAGGTAAGAGTCTGCACCCTTCCACCCATTCATAGGACTGGAAGTGTGAATGTCATGTGGAGTCGCGATGGGGCAGTGGGGGTAGTTTTGGAAGAATATGTGACCAGAAAATATAGTTGTAGCAGCAAAAGGGGGCGGAAGGAACTGGTCTCTGGAATTTCCCATGGACTCAACAGGAAAAGAGCAGAGCAGTCAAGAGTGTCTTGTTGGCATTAAGAATGTGCATAAACAATCTATTGGAAGCAGTCACAATTTCTCTCCCTTTGGTTGGGAACAGCTTGAAAGTCCAGATGCAGAGAGTACTGGTGCCTCCTCGAGGGGGCAGGTTGCTTTTTTGGGTTTGTTTGAGGGGAGGTGGGAATGGAAAGGTTGTCAGTTAAAGAGTGATCACTGGGATAGCCTCACCAGTCCTTGTGAAACATCCATGTAGGTTCTGAGGAGCACAGGGGCAAAGCCAGTTCTGCAGACCCTCTCAGTTTCGACCGTCATGGCCGTGGGAGAAGGCCAGAGTGCAAAGCCAGTCTTCCAGACTGTTCCACACTCCATTCACCACTTTATGCTATCAAACAAACACTGCATTTAAAGCTAAAAGGCAAAATACAAACCAAGAAAAAAATCATTTCAAACAAATATGACAGTGGATAAAAATAAAAATCCTTAAAATACAATGCTCTTCTAGATCATTAGGAAAATACTAACACCCCAAAACAAAAATGGGCAAGGAACATGACAGAGAATTCGCAGAACAAATAAAAAGAGTTGATAAGAACATGGAGAAAAAAACGTCAGCATGGTTGGGCAGGGTGGCTCATGCTTGTAATCCCAGCACTTCGGGAGGCCGAGGCAAGAGGATTGCTTGAACCCAGGAGCTCGAGACTAGCCTGGGCAACACAGGGAAACCTGGTCTCTACAGTTTTTTTTTTTTTTTTTAATTAGCCAGGTCTGGTGGTGCATGCTTCTGGTCCCAACTACTTTGAAGGCTGAGAGGGGAGAATTGCATGAGCCCAGGAGGTCAAGTCTGCAGTGAGCTGTGATTGCACCTCTGCACTCCAGCCTGGGTGACGAAGCAAGACCCTGTCTCAAAAAAAAAAAAAAAAAAAGAAAAGAAAATCAACGTCTCTGGTAATCAAAAATGCAAATTAAAGCAGGCTGCTATTTTTGCTCTTTCAATTTGGCACTTTTTGTTTGTTTGTTTTTGAGATAGGGTCTGGCTCTGTTGCCCAGGCTGGAGTGCAGTGGCATGATCTCGGCTCACTGCAACATCTGTCTCCCGGGTTCAAGGGATTGTCCTGCCTTAGCCTCCTGAGTAGCTGGGATTACAGGTGCCCATCACCACGCCTGGCCAATTTTTTATTTTTTATTATTTATTTATTTTTTTTTTGTAGAGATGGGGTTTCATCGTGTTGGCCAGGCTGGTGTCGAACTCCTGACCTCAAGTGATCCACCCGCCTCAGCCTCCCAAGTGCTGGGATTATAAGCGTAAGCCACCACGCCCAGCCAATTTGGCAGATATTTTAAAATGCATAATGCTCAATGTCAGCAAAGGTGAGAAGGACACTTCAGTACACTGCTGGTGATAGTAAAGAGTGTACCTATTTATGTAAAAATAGTACCTATTTATGGTGATGTCTGTCAACAGAGTCTTAAGAACATTATTTCCTGTAGACCTGATAACTTTATTTCTATGAAGGTATCCTAAGAAAATAATCAGAAATACAGATGAAGACTTATGCTACTGAAAAAATCAGACATAGTCAAAATACTCAACAATGGGGAATTATTTAAATACATTTCAGTACATCCACACAATGGACTAGCTCATGGGCATCCTATGTGCTGGTTTATGAAGAATGCCCAAAGATGTTAAAATGCTCTCATATAATGTTAAGTGAAGTTAGCAGGAAATATAACCATGTACGAGATAGTCTCAACCATATTAGATATGTGTGTGTTTATATATACACATATAAAAAGAGAAAATGGTATTAAGACACCAAAATGTTAATAGAGAGGGTTGGATTGTGGGTTTGAATTCTTTCTTTTATAATTTTCAATATGTTTCCGTTTTTTAATAAGTATGCTTCATTTTTATCATCAGAAAAAATTATTCAATAAAAGTTACATCTATTTGCAAGGCTGTGTTCACCATATCAGATCATTAAGTACTGGCACCATCTTTCCATTGTGCGATTGTTCTATTCTGCAATTGTATTGCTGTTACACTTTACATTTGTTCGTCTCTGTACCCCCCCAGATTTCCCCACTAGGTGCTATCATCCTGCTGTCTCCACAGTGCTTGGCCCAGTGTCCTTACACAGTGGGTCTCAAGACACATGTCATGGGTCAGAATTTACCCACTACAATGTAGATGAAACGTCTTTTAGCCCTCATTCCCTCTGGTGCAAGTGGAGAGAGGAGGTCTCAAGCTCATCATGTAAAGAAAGACAGTTTAAACCATCTTCCAGTTTAAACACTCTAGTGGGATTTCATGCATACGTGCTCTTGTGAGGTTCACGTTCTTTATTAAGATTCTTTTCCCTATTGACAAGGACCCTTGATTCTCCCTAACCAAAATGGCTACTGAGTGCAGGGAAACTCATCCATCCCCATGGCATTGAGAACAGGCCCCTCTGGTTCCTATGCTGCCCTCCTGCTGTGGGGTCCTCCCTCACCATCTGTACTAAGGTCTGGTGTGACTCAAAGTCTCAGCACAGATAAGGTGTGGGGGTTGCTCCCTGGGAGCCAGGCCCTTCCACCTGCTGCTTAGGCACCTGCCTCAGCCTTCACTGGGGAGCTATGGATCCGCCTGCGACTGGCAACTCGTCTCTCCGTGCCTCCACTTCCCTGCCTGCACCTCTGTAGCCAGTCCCTTCACCAAAGCTCTGCTTTTGAACCATCTGAGTTGAATTCTGTCCCCTGCTGGGCCCCTGGCTGATACAACAGTGCATGGTAGTCTCTGCTGTGGATGGTGGCTCTCTGGTGGGTAGCATCTGTTGGGGGTGTCAGTGGCAGAAACACAGGCCAGAACACTAGACCTACATATAGTCCTTTTCTCTGAGACTGGCAAGCGTGACCTCCGCTCTAGGTCAGTGAGCTGCTACCCCATTTGCATCTCTCCTCCCGCTTCCTGTCAGGCATGTCTGGCCCAATCTCCAAGGTAGATAGACTCAGCCTCAGAGCACGAAGAGGCCGTGTTGGTGTCAGGAGACAAGGCCACAGGGACTTACCACCGCTGGGGTCGAGGACAGCCACATGCAGGTCCCGGAAGAGAGTCAGTCCCCTGCCCTGCTGCCCTCCCCCAGCTGCTGTGCTCTTTACAAAGGAGGCCTTCTCTGCTGGGCATTTCACTAGTGCCCAGATCACTGTCTGGTCCCAGTAGATGGTGAGGCTCCTGAGGGCGGGGCTGTGATTTTGTCAGTTCCTCATTCTCATCGCTTAGCACTCCGCCTGGCTAAGCATTGGCTGACTCAACCAGTCAACACTCTCCCTTTTGTCTAGTTTCCTACCAAATGTCACCATCCTTCTGTGGTCTACTGAACAGGCACCATCCACACAGAGCCCTTCCTGAATGAAGAAGGGCTGAAATTCCTGATTAGCGATTTTGAAGAAAACGGACATCAGAATCAGAATCCAAATTTGCCTCCTCAAGATGCAGGGATGGGCTAACTTTTGCAAGATTTGCAGTGCAATAGAGGTAATCGGGATCCTTAAAATCTCCTGTCCAAGAGAGAAGAGGGGGCCTCTGACTTACTGATCATCCATGGAACCAGAGCAGAGTCTGGGTGCAGGGGTGGAAGGATGGATGGAACCCATGTCAAATGAAGAATGCCCTTTTTGAAAAATGGATATATCTAAGAGAAGAGAGAATATTCTGGAGAGTTTTATAACTACCTCAAATACTTGAAGTGGCATTGGGTAAAAAACAGCGCCTTTATTTAAGGGTGTAACTACAATCAGTGGGTGAAAGTGAAAGAAGTGGGGTTTAACTCATCAATCAAGGTTTTTGTTTGTTTGTTTTGTTTTTTTATTTTTTATTATACTTTAAGTTCTAGGGTACATGTGCATAATGTGCAGGTTTGTTACATATGTATACTTGTGCCATGTTGGTGTGCTGCACCCATCAACTCGTCATTTACATCAGGTATAACTCCCAATGCAATCCCTCCTCCCTCCCCCCTCCCCATGATAGGCCCCAGTGTGTGATGTTCCCCTTCCTGAGTCCAAGTGATCTCATTGTTCATTTCCCACCTATGAGTGAGAACATGCGGTGTTTGGTTTTCTGTTCTTTCGATAGTTTGCTGAGAATGATGGTTTCCAGCTGCATCCATGTCCCTACAAAGGACACAAACTCATCCTTTTTTTATGGCTGCATAATATTCCATGGTGTATATGTGCCACATTTTCTTAATCCAGTCTGTCACTGATGGACATTTGGGTTGATTCCAAGTCTTTGCTATTGTGAATAGTGCCGCAATAAACATACGTGTGCATGTGTCTTTATAGCAGCATGACTTATAATCCTTTAGGTATATACCCAGTAATGGGATGGCTGGGGCATATGGTACTTCTAGTTCTAGATCCTTGAGGAATCGCCATACTATTTTCCATAATAGTTGAACTAGTTTACAATCCCACCAACAGTGTAAAAGTGTTCCTATTTCTCCACATCCTCTCCAGCACCTGTTGTTTCCTGACTTTTCAATGATTACCATTCTAACTGGTGTGAGATGGTATCTCATTGTGGTTTTGATCTGCATTTCTCTGATGGCCAGTGATGATGAGCATTTTTTCATGTGTCTGTTGGCTGTATGAATGTCCTCTTTTGAGAAATGTCTATTCATATCCTTTGCCCACTTTTTGATGGGGTTGTTTGGTTTTTTCTTGTAAATTTGTTTGAGTTCTTTGTAGGTTCTGGGTATTAGCCCTTTGTCTGATGAGTAGATTGCAAAATTTTTCTCCCATTCTGTAGGTTGCCTGTTCACTCCGATGGTAGTTTCTTTTGCTGTGCAGAAGCTCTTTAGTTTAATTAGATCCCATTTGTCAATTTTGGCTTTTTTGCCATTGCTTTTGGTGTTTTAGACATGAAGTCCTTGCCCATATCTATGTCCTGAATGGTATTACCTAGGTTTTCTTCTAGGGTTTTTATGGTATTAGGTCTAACATTTAAGTCTCTAATCCATCTTGAATTAATTTTCGTATAAAGAATAAGGAAAGGATCCAGTTTCAGCTTTCTACTTATGGCTAGCCAATTATCCCAGCACCGTTTATTAAATAGGGAATCCTTTCTCCATTTCTTGTTTTTCTCAGGTTTATCAAAGATCAGATGGCTGTAGATGTGTGGTATTATTTCTGAGGACTCTGTTCTGTTCCATTGGTCTATATCTCTGTTTTGGTACCAGTACCATGCTGTTTTGGTTACTGTAGCCTTGTAGTATAGTTTGAAGTCAGGTAGCGTGATGCCTCCAGCTTTGTTCTTTTGACTTAGGATTGTCTTGGAGATGCGGGCTCTTTTTTGGTTCCTTATGAACTTTAAAGCAGTTTTTTCCAATTCTGTGAAGAAACTCATTGGTAGCTTGATGGGGATGGCATTGAATCTATAAATTACCTTGGGCAATATGGCCATTTTCATGATATTGATTCTTCCTATCCATGAGCATGGTATGTTCTTCCATTTGTTTATGTCCTCTTTTATTTCACTGAGCAGTGGTTTGTAGTTCTCCTTGAAGAGGTCCTTTACATCCCTTGTAAGTTGGATTCCTAGGTATTTTATTCTCTTTGAAGCAATTGTGAATGGAAGTTCATTCATGATTTGGCTCTGTGTTTGTCTGTTACTGGTGTATAAGAATGCTTGTGATTTTTGCACATTAATTTTGTATCCTGAGACTTTGCTGAAGTTTCTTATCAGCTTAAGGAGATTTTGGGCTGAGACGATGGGGTTTTCTAAATATACAATCATGTCATCTGCAAACAGGGACAATTTGACTTCTTCTTTTCCTAACTGAATACCCTTTATTTCTTTCTCTTGCCTGATTGCCCTAGCCAGAACTTCCAACACTATGTTGAATAGGAGTGGTGAGAGAGGGCATCCCTGTCTTGTGCCAGTTTTCAAAGGGAATTTTTCCAGTTTTTGCAATCAAGGTGTTTTAACCCTCAGGGCTATTCACAAGGAGAGCAGGCAGTTTGCAGGGCTGTGCCCTCTCACCGCAGGGGAGTTTACACTGAGGCCGTGAGAACTTCTCCAAGGAAGAGAATGTATTCCTAATCCCTGATTTTCTGTCTGGTCCTAAGGGGGTTAAAAAATTACTTACAGAGAAATCTCAGGAGGGAAGGAAAGAACCCTGTAAGACTGGGAGCCCCCAACCCATAGTTTACCTGAGAACTCAGCAGAGGAGTCACCACGGCTCTGCGGGGTCTCCTGGGACCACTGCAAGAATAATTTCGCACATACCCAAAAGTGGAGCTCAGCCCCCTGCCCCATGCCCCCCGTTGTTATACAGAATGGAAACCTGAGACTAGAGAGTGGAAAGGACAATAATGACACTGTTGCTGTGTTCTCAGCACTTCCAGGCCCTGGACTAGGTGATGTACACCCCATCTCCAACCCATCTAGGGGGTTAGGATTGGCCTCCACTGATAGATAAGGAAATTGAGGCTCAGGAAGATTAAGTGACTCTGCCCACCCACAGCCCCACACCCAAAATGGCACGGCTGGAAAGATCCCAAGCCAGGTTTCAAGTCCAGGTCGTCTGGCTCCAGCAAGTTCTCTACAACTCCCCTGGGGCAGGAGGTCTTCACCCAGACAGTGCAAACTCAAGTCAGAATCCCTTTCCTCACATTCTTGCCTCTTCCTTTTGTCCCAAACCTCCCTGTCACTGGTTCATCCACCCACCCCCACTCAGACACCTCTTCCTCCCATCACAGGCTCTCCTGACCTAAATGGAGAAATCTAGTCCAACAACGACAGACTCCACGTGCCCAGGACTAAAAGAAGCCAGGTGGCGGAGTAAATGAAAGTTGGCCGAAGGCCTTCGCTTAAGTGCTTTCCATTCTGCCTGTCTTTGCATTCTGGGCAGTGCTGGGTTTGTGTGTGACTCTGTGCATGGGGAGAGGGCTCTGTGCTTCCGGCAAGGGCAGCTCCCAGAGCTTGGGGATAGAGGATTGATTTTAGGATGGGGAGGCTGGCGCTGAGCTCAGGAGGTGTGGCCATGGTCAACCCCATCTTTCCAGTCTCATCAGTGACTCCGGGAAATGTTTGTCGCACCAGCCCTGCCGTGGGCTGGGGGTAGTGGGGAGAATCAAGGAGAAGGGTGGTGCTGATCTAAAACCCGGCAGCAGCCAGGCATGGTGGCGTGCACCTGTAGTCTCAGCTACTCCAGAGGCTGAGGGGGGAGGATTGCTTGAGCCCAGGAGCTTAAGGCTGCAGTGAGCTATGATTGTGCCACTGCACTCCAGCCTGGGAGACAGAACCAGACCAGGGAGTAGGGAGAGGCAGAGTAGAAAAAAGAACGATACTCTTCTTTGGCTGTCATGGGCTCCATCAAGAAAAGCCCCCTGGTCAGGTTCCTCCCCAAACCCACAGCCAACAGACAGCCTGTGTGCCACAGGCCAGGCAGTGGCCATCCCCAGGGCACCTGCCTCACATCCCCATGGCAGGGAGCCCTGGATCCCAGACAGGTCCCGTTGCCAAGGAGCCACAGGCAGACAGACCGGCATGGGGGAGATCTGTTTCCATTTCCAGTCTCTGGCTCCCTCATCCCCGGCTCCTGGGACAATCAAGCCACTTGGCTTCCCGTCTCATCTGCCACTGGAGCCCTCACAGAGAAGCTAGAACTAGTAGGAAAGGCAGGCGGAGAGCAGGATTCAATGAGGGGAAAGACGTCTGTGAACAAACGGGCTTGGCCTGCCCCATCTGAGCATGAATAAATAAACAACTGCAATGATAAGCTGGCCGCCTTGCCACACAGCTCCGCCGGCCGAGGGAGAATTCCTTCAAAAGAATGGAGCCTGGTGCCAGTTCATTATTTATGAGCAGGGCCCACCAAGGTGGGGCCTCTGTTGTTTGTTGCAATTTAACACAGGCCTCAGTGGAGAGGGAGGGAGGGGCAGGTGCTGGGCAGGTGCTGGGAGGGAGGGAGATCTCTGTGCAGCAGCCAAAAGCAGTAAGAGGTCAAATTCATAGCGATCATCTCATAAACATGCTCACCCTTTCCCAGTGACAAAGGTCTGGGTGTGGCAGCCATGTTGGACCACTTCTCACAAATGGCACCGCTCTACCCCCGGTCCATCAAATCAATGGATGCCACCAAATGTTCAATTCAGTGAGCATGTACAGAACACCTGCTGTGGGTCAGCTGCCGTGCAAGTGTGCTAGGGCTCATGAAGATGGATGAGATGCCTGCATTATCTGTAAGGAGCTCCGGCTCCAGAATATCTGGGTGCAAGAGGCAGTCTGCTTGGGAGAAACACCACTTTGAGTCAGACAGGCTGGGGTTTGAATATCAGATCTGCCAGTGCCCAGCCGCAGGGCCCTGGCCAAGTCATCTGTCCAGCTGAGCTCCCTCATCCATTAAATGGAGCCAATAATGCCTTCCTTGAGGTGTCATTTTAGCGATTACAGATAAGATAGCTGGCCTATTTCCTGGCACATGGTAGCTGTGCAATGAATTCAAGCTGCTGATGGTTGCGATAGTATTTGACCCTCATACAAATATCTTGATCTTCAAGATCATTCAGGAAATTTCCCTTTTTTTTCTGCTTTTATCCAAAATTTTGGCATCTCTTAGTAAGTCTTAGAGTAGTCTTTGTTACCCAGAATGATTCCACTATTGGCCTTACTGGAAGAAAGGAGTTGGTCTCCCCTTTTTGAATTTAAACATCTTCCTTCAGAATGAATTCTGCTATATTACCTTTATGACATTAGCCTTATGCTTTAGGAAATAATAATATCAAATATTTATTCATTGAGTGTTTGCTATGTGTCAGGCACTGTGCTAAGTGTCCTATATCCACTATCTCATTTGATCTTCACAGCAAACTTTGGCATAGGTAGTTCACTATCACCATTTTACAGATGAAGAAGCCGAGGCCTAGAGAGGTTAACTTGCCCACAATCACACAGCAGGTGATGGAGCAAAGATCCACGTAAGCCTGACCCAGAGCTCTTCACCACCATGTGATTTACACGTGGGATTTCCTTACCTTGGAAGTCATGCCCACTGCCATTTGATTCAGGATAGCAAGGCCACAGATGGACGAAATTGGGACCAAGGGCACCACCAGCTTTAGGATGAGGATTGCAGCACACTTAGAATTTCGAGGCCAGGAACTGGCAGATTCTAATTTCCTGCCATAGCCAGGTTGGGAGACTCTGTGTCAGTTCCTCGTATGGGACCTTGTACTGGTCTCTAGTTTGGGGATTTTTTTGTTGTTTGTTTTGTTGAGACAGGGTCTCACTATGTCCTCGAGCTGGAATGCAGTGATGCAATCATGGCTCACTGCAACCTCTGCCTTCTGGGCTCAAATGATCCTCCCACCTCAGCCTCCCAAGCGGCTGGGACTACAGGTTCACGCCACCACATCTGGTTGTGTTTTTTTGTTTTTTGTTTGTTTGTTTGTTTTTGTAGATTCGGGGTTTCACCATGTTGCCCAGGCTGGTCTTGAACTCCTGAGCTCAAACAGTCTGCCTGCCTCGGCCTCCCAAAGTGCTGGGCTTACAGGCATGAGCCACCCCACCTGGCCTCTGACTGTTACTTGTGTGTGAATTCCCATCATCCCAACTAGACTGTGAGTGATTCAATGGGAGGGGCTGGCAACCAATCAACAGTACATATTGGGCACCTGCTGTATACCTCACCTTGTGCTGAGTGTTGCAGAGTTGAAAGAGAGGGATCCTTGGATCTAGTACGGTGGCTCATACCTGTAATCCCAGCATTTCAGGAGACTGAGGCAGGCAGATCGCTTGAGCTCAGGAGTTCAAGACCAGCCTGGGCAACATGGTGAAACCCCATCTCTACCAAAAATACAAAAATTAGCTGAGCATGGTGGTGCATGCCTGTGGTCCCGGCTACTCTAGAGGCTGAGGTGGGAGGATCACTTGAACCCGGGAGGCGGAGGTTGCAGTGAGTCGAGATTGCACCTCTGCACTGCAGTGTGGGTGACACAGTGAGACCCAGTCTCAAAATAAATAAATAAATAGAAGGACCCCCCCCCCCACCTGCCAGGAGTCACAGGCAGCTGGAGGGCAGAGACACACACTCGTGGCAAGACAACCAGCGACTCCAGGCCACGTGTGCCCAGGGCCTGCTGTGGAGCAGAGGGAGCATTCTTGGCTGGCACCAAGTCAGACATCTCCCATACCTGGGAACACAAAGTAGGTGCTCAAACCTACTTGATGAATTAAACTTCCTGTTTTTAGAGGTCACGAGAAGGCAGCACCTCTGGGCCATGCTCAGCTGAGGCTGCTGATTCTGAGGTGGGACCAGAGATAGAGTCAGGAGACATGACTTGCCAAGAGAAATGAGCTTGGGCTTTGTAGGTTCATGGCCTCATTACAGCAGCAGGGAATGTAGTGAGAGTAAAAGGTAATTCTTCCAGCCCCCATTTGGGGATTGGACACAGGGCCTTGCTGTCACATAGACCTAAACCCAGGATAGATGACACTCAGCTGGGTTGGCCTAGACCCCTGGGGTCCCCAGATGGCTCCATCCCAGAAACCGATGAATCAAAACCAGCCCTGGGGAAAACATGAGGAAGGCCAGGCTCCCGAATGCAGATTCCTCATCCTGTATTTTCCCTCCTGCTGGAGAAACCAGGTCCCATGTGTTCAAGGGCGTGACATTCTCATGTCTCTCTCATTCCCTTCCTTTATAATCAGCGCTTATTCTCAGAAAAGCCTGCAGAAACATATTCTTATTAAGGGGTAAATAACTGACCACATTCTATAGCATTGCCTCTCTCAGGGGTATTTGCATTTAAACCAGAATCTGTGGTTTAAGTGAAGGGAATAAAACACGGATAGTGGAATTTCAGATCCTGGCAAATACAGAACGGTGTTTTGGATGGTGTAGTGTTTCTGGAGCTTCCACAATTAACACCACCTAATCTCACTAAATGTAGGCTGGTCCTGATCTTGTCCATCTCAACTGGGCCCTCTCGGCCTCAGAAGGTGAAGGTCGGTCTCCCTGCTGAAGAGTTTTTGTCCTCTCCTCAACACACTCTGGTGGTTTTCGAACCCTGATTTTGTGATAGGCCCGCAAAGGGTTCATGATCCAGGGTTGAGGAGTTGTCTGGGTCTTTTTCTTTGTCTCTCTGTTTCTGAGGACAGAAATGCTGAACCAGCCCAACAAGGCGTGGTAGCGTTTGTAGCTTACTGTGGTTTATTTGGAGCTAGAGGTGGGGGTGGGGACAGAGGAGCAGTAGTTGGTGCGGGTGGGGGCTGGGAACAGCTGGAGTGCCTTTGAGGGAGCAGCTGCCGTAGAGGCTTCTCTGTGGGTGTACAGCAAAATGGTGGCTTTTAATACTTTTCAAGGGATAATCTCATTCGATAAATCCAGCTGAGGAGGTGGGAACTACCCTCGGATGATTCCTGCCCTCCCTCCCGTCCTCCTGCAGGGCCCTCCCAAGACCCTTCCCGGTGCCCAAGCACACCTGAGTCTGTGGGATCCCTATACTTCCTCCTTACCCCTCCTCCTCATCCAGCTCTGGCCTCCTGGCCTCCTCCAGTGGCCAGCCAGGACAGGAGAAAAGGTTCTCAGCCCTTCATAAATCACCTTCTCCCTGCCTGGAAACACCCAGAGAAAGGAAGCTGCCATCTCCACAGCCACGTGGCACGGCTACCAGCAATGCCAAGAGATAATGACAGGTTGAGTGTTCTCTGCCTAGTGAGGACTTGCATGCAAATGACTCCACTCTGAATGGACCTAATTGTCACTGCCTGATGTGGTGGCTCAGACCACCTCCTCCTCCCTCCTCTGGTGGGGAGGAAGTGGAGCAGGGAGCAAAGGGGATCCTGTGGTGTGGGGGAGGGATGGACTCAAATGGCCCCTGGGACCTGGAGCCCGAGGGAGAAGGAAGCTGGCATTTCCCCTCTGTGGGCTGGGCCTGCTAGTGCACAGCTGTGGCGAGAGTGGGGATTTGCTCCCCGACGTGATCCAGAGTGAGATTCGGCTCTACAACCGTAAATCCCTTTATGCATCGCAACTCAGCCGTGAGAGGCAGTCACGTGTCTGCAAGATGTTACCGCTTGGCCAGCCAGGCCCAGGCAGAGAAAGGAGGGGTTGCAGGGAGCAAGGCAATGAAGATCCTCCCTGTGTGCTGCAGGAAGCCCTGCCCCAGCTTGTCCCCAGGAACTCCCGCCGGCAACACAGGCAGAGCTGGGCATGGAGACCTGGCAAGGAAGACGTGAGGGTGGTCAGGAGTAGAGACAGCCAACACTTACAGAAGGCTTCCTTCATTTCAGACGCTTTTCTACATATGTTTACATGACATGTATGAAGACTCATTCCCTTCTCACTGTATCTCTACCATGTGGGCTCTATGGTTATTATCCCCAGTGTTTGCACAAAAGGAAGGGGAGGCACAGAGAAGTGAAGGAATTTGCTCCAGATGACACTTTTTGGCAGAGCCCAGATTCAAATACAGAGCCTGGCCCTAGACCTTCCGTTGTGCTCTTCCACCTCCCTCTGGGAATGCACCGCTTACCTGGTGCACTCCTGGAGTCAGAGCAGCTAGATGAGTCCCGGATGCTAAACTGGGCTTCAGTGTCTGTCTCTGAGTGAGTAAGCATGCATCGCTATTGATGGAGTGTTTATACATCTCTGTGCATTGCATGCCCATTTTCTGACCCAGCTGGACATCCTCTGGTCTAACCAGAACCAGGGTCCTGCAGCTCTTACTGAGTTGAATTCTGGAGTGGAGTCCATGATAATGAAGAAAGCACAGAGTGGTGGCAGATGTCTTGTGTTGAGGAAGAGAAGGCTGAGGAAGAACCCAGTGAATATGTTCACATGGTGTAGAGAGGGGCTATGGTGCTGCTAAGCAGAGAGGGCTCTAAACCCATCCCAAACATCGCCTTTTCACCCATTTACAATTCTGGGTTTCATATGTGATTTCACTTGGAGAAAGGCATTCATACTCCAAAGAAAAGTGTCCAACATTAGAATATTCCAAAGTGTCTATTCTACAGTGCTATGAGAATGGGTAATAAGGAGCCACTGAAAACTTTGATTAGGAGAAGCCATTTGGAAATCCTCCTCCAGTCACAAGTATCCCAGTGAATAAGAAGGTATATGGGCCAGAACTAAATGTGGCCATCCACTAGCTGAGAGGGCTGGCTAGTGAAGGGGAGGTAGCTGCCCATTACCCTGGTAGCAACCAAAATACAGGACTGGATCCAGTGTCCCCTCCTCAGAGTTATCCTAGGAAATCAAGGAACAAGAGGTGAAATTCACCCGTGAGGTACTAAGAAAAGATTCTGGTTTTGCAGCTACTGCCCTGAAATTTACCCCAAGCTGCAACAGAATGTTTCATTGTTAATTGGTCAGGAATTCCCTAATCACTGAAAGGAAACTGGCATTGAGATCTGTATTACTATGATAATTCTGTAATTCTGCTGCATTAGTGTTATTAAATGTCACTGAGCGATTGCTTTCCCAATGGTTAAATTTTTAGTGCATTTATCCTTTCAAAACTTTAGGCACCAACCCCCCAGAAAGATACCACCAAAAATCCTGTTCCAAAGTGGGATAGTCAGAATGCTGCTTAAAACTCCCGGAGCTCCTAATCAGTTTAAACCAAAGCCATTCAGCCCTGATTTTGAGATCATGACAAACTCGCTTTGTGCCCAGGAAAAGGGATGAAAGTTGGCGCTGCCCCTCCTTGCCACACAGAGTGCCTCCCTGCTCCCTTTTTTCCCTTCCTTCAGCCCCTTCCTCCACCCACCCCAAACCCTGAAATTATATAGACAAGAGCAAAGATATGTTTGGACTTTATGTTTGGGGAATAAGAGAGATCAGTTGGATTAGTCTCTGAATGAAGGTGAAGATGAAGATTCCCAGTGGGGCATGGGGGACCATAATAGACCCCAGACCCATTTCAACCCAGCTTTCACGGCTGCATGTTGGACAGCTGCAATCTCCTAAGTCACCTAGATGCCTATGGTATAGCCAGGCGTAGCTTGGATTGGGATGTCAGAAAAACCTGAGTTCTAATGCTTGCTTTGCGCTTCAACCTTGGGCAAGTTAATGAACTAATTCCTGCTCTTTAGTTAAGTAGGGTAATAAGTTATATGCCATAAAATAGGGGAAAACATCAAGGTTCTATCAAAACTACTATCTTTTTAATTTTTATCTTGTACAAATTAGTTAGACCAAAAAGTAATCCCCTTGGAAATTTTCAGGAAATGACCAGGGTAGGGATATCTGCTAGGCTGGCATTCCAGGTCTCATGTTCTTGGACAATGGGGGAGAAGGGAGAGAGGAGAGCCAGAGAGAATGTTTGAAGGTTTCATATTCCGCTTTCTGTTATAAGCTGTGACCATCCACATGTTGGAGGAAAATGTTAATTAAATGACCAATAAATATTTACTTTTTTTTTTTTTTTTTGAGACTAAGTCCTGCTCTGTCACCCAGGCTGGAGTGCAGTGGCCCCATCTCAACTCACTGCAACCTCCACCTCCCGGGTTCATGCCATTCTCCTGCATCAGCCTCCCAAGTAGCTGGGACTACAGGCTCCCGCCACCATGCCCAGCTAATTTTTATTATTATTATTATTATTATTATTATTATTATTAGAGACAGGGTTTCACCGTGTTAGGATGGTCTCCATCTCCTGACCTCATGATCCACCTGCCTCAGCCTCCCAAAGTGCTGGGATTACAGGCGTGAGCCACTGCGCCCAACTACTTCTTTAATATATATATATTGTATCAGGACTGGCCTGTGTTTAGGGATTGGGCCTGGAATATTTCTATATGCTCTGTATGCCTCGGCTCAATATGTCTTTGGTTGCATTTTTTCTTTTTTTTCTTTAAGTAAAGACAATATTCCCAAAGGTGTAAAAAAGGACTTGAGTTTGGGATGATTCTGAAGTTGACAATTTTCTTTGTAAGTTAGAGAAGGAGAATTAAGGGGCAAAAATAGGAGGTCAGGAGAAGGCAGCAGCCAAATGAGAAATCAGAACTAGCTGGGTGTGGTGGTTCCTGCCTGTAATCCCAGCACTTTGAGAGGCCAAAGCGGGTGGATCACTTGAGGTCAGGATTTGGAGACCAGCCTGGCCAACATGATGAAACCCTATCTCTACTAAAAACAACAACAACAATAACAACAAAAATAGCTGGGTGTGGTGGTGCACACCTGTAGTCCCAGCTACCCAGGAGGCTGAGGTGGGAGAATTGCTTGAACCTGGGGGGTGGAGGTTACAGTGAGCCGAGATCGTGCCATTGCACTCCAGCCTGGGTGACAGAGTGAGACTCCGTCTCAGAAAAAAAAAAAAAAAAGAAATAATTCCTAGGTCCTCCTTCCTGCAGGCTGGCAAGGACCTTGGTCTCTAACTCAGGTTGATCTCAGCTGCTCATGGCCCTGCTCCCACACACCTGTCCCCCCAGTTTGCTTCTTGCAGCGGTGTTTCTAGCAAGTAAGGTGACTGAGGCCATTCTGGCGCTGTCCCCGGTCCTGAAATGCCACCAGTTCCTGTCTTAGTGATTAAAGTGGCTCTCGAGTGCTCCCCCCTAGTCAGCTGTTGTGTGGAAACTAATTTCCATATAATAACATTTTGTTATTTGTAATAAATCATACCCACAGTAAGGTGACTGGGTTATGTCATTATTTGCAAACCTACAGAATGTAATTATCATATGTCGGAAAACCTCCATGCAGAACGGTGCTGTTCCAGCCGCAGCACCGTCCAATAATAATAAAAATTTATATTGTGCTTTATGGGACTGCTCATCACAGTCACTGTTCTATGCCAAGGGAAAAGAAAGCCCACCGCAGGGACAAATTCACAAACGGGCAAACCTTGTAAATGCCAAACTAGTTGATCCCAAAGCTAGCTACTAGGTTTCCTCATCTTTTTTCCTATGAACCCTTTATAGTAACAGACTGGGTGTCCAGGTTTGCCTCTGCATTCAAAGCAATGAAAACAATTAAAAGGAGTTTCCCTTTTATGCATTAAGTACACATGCATCAGCCTTGACTGATGTTTGTTCACAAAGACTAGATTTTTGAACAAAATACCTGCATTGCTCCTTTTCACTACTCTTTCCCTGTATCCCTGTCTTCGCCTCCCACACCTCATCTTCTTTTCCCTTAGAATAGGTGCTTCTATTGCTTTCTGTGAACATAGTAATGCAAGTTCCATGAGCAGTAAATGAGGGACATGTTGATTATCCATCATCTTGCATCTGTTTCCAAAATGTCCTCTCTGGTTGAATTTCACCCAAACATAGAAATATGTTATTTCCATTAGCAATGGGCTCCCCAGTTCTATCTCTCCTCCCCAACCAGACACATGTGTGTCTAACCCTTTGGCATGTCCTACTAATTTATTTTTTTTCTTGAGAAGAATGGCATGTTCTGCCTGATCAGAAAATGCTCTGAACTCCCAGGGAGGTTGTGTTTCCTGGTAGAAATCCCAGTAAGAGCAGAGTCTTGTAGTTTCAAAAGATCTGGGCTTAAGAGTAGCAATTCTTCACCATCCAGTGCCTTGCAATCTTTTATGACTCTGGGGAGTCATTCTCCCACTTTAACCACAATGGTCTTACTTTTATTACATGTGTGGTTGTGGCAGCTCTCACAGATAATTTTGTTTAGGGCTGTGAAATTTGCCTTCAAACTCAAAATTGAATTCAACCCACTGCTTTCTGCAGGAGCGATGGGCTTGCATGTGTATCTCTTTCCCAGAGATGTTTGCAGTTATTGATGCTGAGTGTGGTCATTTATCATGGACAATAGAGAACAAAAAAGAATTTATTAATACGTTTCCTGCTCCTATATGATTTTGTCTTGGAGCTTAAGACATGACACTTTGTTCCTTCACCACTTCTATCTGCATATTTCCACGCCTGCTTCCTATCCCTCTACTTTGGGAGGTTTGTTGAAGGAAGATGGTCTTATGATGGTTGCAAAGGAATGAGAACCTGAAAGTCACTTTTTTTTTTTTAACCATACCTGGAGCTCACAAAAATCCAACTCAAGATGACCCACATAAAGGTGGAGATAGAGATGGGTGACATTGATAAACTCTTCCTGGCTATGAGGTGTAAGGTACTGAAATGCATCACCAGGGAGAGGCGCTCATCCTCTGCCTCAAGAGATTTCAATGGAAATTGGGTGGGGCCAGCCCTAGCACCTGTTATCCCTGCCATTTTCATCACAGACTATCCATAGAGGGGAATGCTATGTAGTCCTTAAAACCATGTTTTGAACATGATTCGAGGATGCAAAATAAAAGCCCTCATTGGAATATAAAATGAAAAAAAGCATATAAAATTGCATATGCAACCAGATCTCCACCATCCTTCAAAAAAAAGACTAAAATGAAATATACCAAGTCTATCTCTTGTTGGTGGGGTTGCAGGTAATTTTTATTGTCTTATTTTGGTTTTTCTATATTTTCCAAATTTCTTACAACAAATTGGTATTATATTTTAATCAGGAAAAAGCAGACATTTTTTAAAAGTCCCCCAGAGACAGTGGCTCCACTGACTATCTTGTCCCTATTCTAATGACTGACTTCCCAACCCTCCCCCTCCACTATGAAGAAAGCCTTCCTCATTAAAGCGCTTCTGTAGCCTTCCCTCACCCTCATCTCTTCAGAGAAGTGTCTTAAGGAAATATCAAAGGGTGTGTGTGTGTGTGTGTGTGTAAGACAGAGTAATCATTATATCAGGAAGGAGGAAACCCACCATAGAAATGCAAAACAGAACAGTTAGAGAACAGCAATGGTGAACTATTGAGGAGGCCCTTCTTGACAGAGGTAACAATGAGGAATGAAAATCCCACCACAGAAACTGTCAAAGGGCAAAGGATGATGACAGGAGAAGTGAATAATAAAGTTTCTATGGGGCAGGGTGGGGTAGGAGGGAGGGACACGTCTTTCATCCCTCCCTGGCCTCCTATCTTCCTTAGGCTCCAACCACATAGGACTAAAGATGAGAGTCACAGTAGGGGAATGAGGCTGCCCCACACCAGAGAGGAGCCTGAGGAGCCCTACCATGGAGAGAGGACCAGATAGCCAAAGCCAGAGGAGGAGCAGGGGCTGCTGCGGGTCTGTGGGATGTCAGGGGGAGGTGGTCTAACCCAGCCCACTGGAGACACCCAGAACACAGATGTCAGAGCCAGAACACTATCTCCAAATTCACAGAAGCTGACACCCAGAGGGCAGACCTGACTGTTCCTGGAGTTTTAGGAAGGAAGACTCACACAGGTGTGGGTGCATTGCTGAGAGCATCAGCGGATCTGATGAGCTTCTCACCTGGGGCAGTGTCATCTTCTCAAGGGTATTTGAAAATGCCGGAAGGGAGAATACTTGGGTGTCAGAGTGACTGAGAGATCTACTGGCATTTCATGCACAAAAACCAGCCATACTAAATGTCTTTCTTTTCCTAGGATAGACCCACATGTATGTGCCTGCCCAAAATGTCCAAGTACCCCCACTGAGAAACAACAAGAGACTTTTTTCTAGGATAAACTCTCTCTGAAATGGAGCCTGATCCAGGACCCAATATCTGTGCACCTCCCTTGGAATTCCTTGAGGTTTATCTTGAGTGCCCCTCATTCCTTTTTCTGTCCTTTGTCAAGACTGAGAAAGGCTGGTATTTACTTCCCTAGATAACCATGCCAGGTGAGATCCCACTCCCTCGTAGAAGGGCCACTTAGAAATGCAGTGAGTTCAATACTGTGGTTCAAGGAAAGGGGGAGCTCCACATCCCTGTGCCGGGCAGAAACAGGCGGCTCTGTTCCTTGGCTTCTGGTAGGGCCCCAAGCCCTGCCCAGCCCAGTCTTTTCTAATAAATGAGGTTGCAGTGCTGTCCCAGCCTCTGGGCCTGGGGTTTGTAGAACCCTGTACGCAGGCCCCAGTAGCAGACAGGCAGCCTGTCATCTTTTCTTTCCAGGTGGTATGGGAGCAGCTTTGGTTCTTACATTTCATTTGTCAGGCTCTAATGAGGGAGGCCAGATAGCAGCCCTGAGGTACCACCTGAGTGACCCAGGCCCCAGCGAGGTGCATGGAGAGGCAGCTCTGTGGCTGCCTTGGGAATCTGCCATTTTGCAAGACGTCAGGGCAGGCGAGAGCAGGGGAGAAAGCAGAGATTGTGTCGCAGGGCAGAAGGCATCCATTTTCTTCTGCACTGAACCTGGAGTCTGTGACCCTGAAGCATCACTGTGTGTGGGCACCGCTGAGGGCAGGACATGTGGGTCCAGGGCAGGACACATGGGCCCAGGGGATGGAGGAGCTGCACCTGTGCCCCTCGCTGACTCCCTTCTTCAGTAGTGAGGAACAGGGACAGCCTTTTGTTTAGTGCCCCATAAGTGCCAGGAACTGTGCCAGATGCTTGAGATGTCTTTTGCTTAATCTTCACAGCCACCCTCTGGGGTAAGTATCATTAACCCCGTTTGTGGGAGAGGATACTGAGCCTGGGAGAGGTGACTTACACATGGCAGCAGTGTTGGGGTTCACACCCCATGCTGCCTGAGGTCAAAGCCCTTCCTCCTGAGCCCCACTGGGGCAGCGTTCAGTGCAGCAGCATGGAGCCTGGTCTCTGGAAGCAGACTGCCCGGGCGCCAAGTCTGCACCCGCCGTTTATGGGGTGGGTGGCCTTGCAGCGTGGAATCACCTCTGTATGCCTCAGCTTTCCCCATGTGAAAAATGAGGCCAATGATAGTACCTACCGCATGGGTTGTTTAAGGGATTATGTTATTGAATATGTGTAAAGCACTTAGAACATTGTCCAGCATGTAATGAAGGGTGTGTAACTATGAACTCAATACAACGAGTATGGACCATCAGTGAGCCTAGCGCTGCCTCAGCTTCCAAATTAAGAGGTCTTCACGTTAGATATCAGGGGTTGTGGGGTCTTTGCAGCCCTGTATCAGACCCCACAGGAGACCCCAAAGAAAGAAAAGAAATAGAGCCAGCCCTCAGGGGGTTTCCAGACAAATGGAAGAGCCTGGACATGCACACATGCACACACACACACACACACACACACACACACACACGGACACAGATATGGAGAATGCTTAAGACACTAAGTGAAGACAGTGTGAGCTCAATGCAAGGCTGACTGGCAACACTGCAATGGCTCCACCCAAGCTCCTAGGCAGTCCTTGCCGAGCCGACCTCCAGGAGGAGGTGCACTGTGAGCTATGGAGTGGAGGGATGATGGGCTAGGACTGGGCAGAGGGGTGTAAGATGACAAAACCAGGAGTCCAGAGCTACGGAGAACCCAGACTCTGACCACTGGGGCCACACTGACAAGTGTCCTAGGGCCCCTGCCCTACCTGATGAGCACAGCTTTCCATCCTGGCCCTAGGATCCCCCTGTTCCTCACCCTCCTCCCCATAGAGATGAACGACTCAGATCAGGGGCCTGTCGCCCAACCTGGCCCAGAGTGCCCCTGCCAAGGCCTGTGGTCCTTTCAAGATGCCCCCTTTTCCCAGCCCTGCCTCCCTTTGTTTAGAACTTGCAGGAAACCCACTTGGCACCAAGCATAGAACCCCACATGGCTGTACAGCCTGGGCTGACCTGGTGAGGGGCCGGGATGCACCTGGGGGCAGAGAGTCCCGAGCAAAGAAGGGATCCCTGGAGCTGCCTCCCTGGCAAGGGCTCCTCACTTGTTCCAGAATGGGCAGTGCACAGGGACCCTGGGGCATCTGTGACAGAAGCATGCGAAAGAGGGACGTAGATGCTGGCACCTGAGCCCGTTAAAACCCCATCAGAGCGCCGGGATAATTTATGAAGAGGACTCTGAAGGAATGCAAAGTGAGGGAGATGCAGAGAATGCCGCCCGGGTGCATAAATCTCTGAGGCAGAAGCACTGGTTCCTACTTCTCCACGTCCCCAGACAGAGAATATTACAGATCGCGGCTTGCATAGCACTCGCAGATTCCTGCAGCTCTGATACAATACAGTAAATGCGTTGTGACAGTAGCTGAGTGGATTCTATGTGCTGAACAGATGTCTCCTAGCAGACGAGGTTTCTGTGACTGTATCACGTTGTGCTTTCATCAATTATACATCACCCCTCATTACAGAAGCAGGCGCTCAGGACGGGATGTGGGGGCTAAGTGATAAACCCGGCCAGACCAAGAAGCAGAAGGCAAACTTTGGGGGTGCCAGGGTGCCCACTGGGTTATGGGGGTGTTGGAACTCGCTCCTCTCCCCAGAGACCCCATATTACCCCCATCACCCCGCCACCTCCTATAGGTCTTAATACCCTTAACTGTGCTGCTCTCTGTATGTAAACAAATAAATAAATGAATTTTTAAAAGTTCTAAATACCCCCTCTTCTACACTAGCTGAACTAGGATCATTGGCTTCCATTTTCAAAATAATTATCACGAATTATTTCAAACTGTGTAGAACAATGAACCTCATATGCCCATCACTCAGATTTCACAGTTATCAAGATATGTCCACACCAGCTTCATCACTCCCCCTGTTCGATGCTGAAGTGTTTAAAGTGAATCTTAGGCCTCTGGTGATTTCTCTCCTACATAAACTCAGTATGAATCTTTAGGAGCAATATGCCCATTACTGCTTACAACATTGATAATACTTCCTTGTCATTCTCCCATTCTCAGTCTGCACTGAAGGGTCTCTGCGGCTGATGACCCCTTCCTAGCAATCACCCTGGAACACACCCCACTGCACGGTGGGTCCCAGCAGAGCCTGACCAGCAGTCCTTTCTGCTGCAGTTCTTTAGTCCTGGTCCCCAGACTCCATCCAGAGCTCAGGTAATATTCTGGCCTCCGTCCCGTGCTCTGTCTCTCGCTGACAGCAGGGACCTTGCTCTGAGCAGGAATGTACTGCAGACCCCTGGCAGGACAGTGTGGGAGGAACAGGCAGCTCTGGCAGGCACTGGGCATGGGGCAGTCAGTAATGACAAAAAATAACTTGGGAGATGTCTGGCTGCTGCTTTCTGGTGCAGACCAGTGTGTCCTAAAATGTGGTATGCATCCCTCATGGTGTGCCAGGCAATTCTAGGTGGTGCATGGACAAGTGTTTTTTGTTTTTTTTTTTTAATTATATATTTAAGCCAGGCATAGTGGCATACATCTGTAGTGTTAGCTACTCAGGAGGCTGAGGTGGGAGGATAATTTGAGCCCACGAAGTCAAGGCTGCAGGGAGTCTTGATCACACCACTGCATTCCAGCCTGAGCAACAGAGCAAGGCCATCTTTTAAAAAATCAAATAACCTAATGCATGAAATCTCCATTTTTAAAAAAATGAGCTAGCATCTCAAGCCCATGGGTTCATGGATAATCATTGCTGCAGGTGAGGACAGCCAAAAAAGTTTGGTGATTTAAGGTAGATTTTGAAAAACATATTAAATAAATAGCAATGTAGATAGTATTTGGATAAGGCAAAAAATACCTAGTGAGACCCCAGACCCTGAAGTTTAGGAGCTCTGATGTGATGGAGGGAGTAGAAGATTTGAAACAAGATCATTTGAATTTCAACCCAAGCTCTGTTCATTAGCAACTGGATAACCACTTAACCTCTTAGGGCCTCACTTTTCCCCCTGTACCATGGGGCTATGCCTGTCCCCCTTGCCTACCACACCTCATTGATGTCAAACTCAAAGGAGCAAGAAAGTGTTTTTAAACTGAGAAACCCTCCAGAGTGACAAGTTTTAAGATACACTAAAAACTTCCCCATTTGAAAGCTTTCCGCACCTCTTGTTCTTTGCCCAATCCCAGGGGCTCTTTGCAACTCACAACCTGGGATTCAGTCACTCTGGTTAGTTCTCAATGCTGGAGGTCATTAAGCCTGGCCATTGTAATAAGCATCGATTATCATTATCAACATTATTATATTTACCTAAGATCCCCAGTGCATACGAAGACGCAGAGAGCTCTCCTGCATCATTTCCTTTACAAGAACGATTTGCCGAGTCTAAGAACCATTTCTAGAATTAATTTGCCTACTGCAAACAATTTATATTAATGAAAACACATTGAGTTGGGGGAGGTGGGAGGGGGGTGTTCCGCCTGCAGAGTGTGTTTGCTTTGTTCACCTAGAATAAAAAGAGAGTTTGTTTTGAATAAATAAATAGCTGGGTGACAGGAGGACGGGCTGCCCGTGCGTCGAATCCAACTGGGTCTAGCAGCCATCTCCAAGGCACACTGCAGAGTCGGCAGGAGCGCACTCCGTCGCTTGCATTTTAATACGTGGTGACGTCTGTCATCTGCTTCTCTCTATTTACAGGCCCCCTCTTAGGCTTGCATTTGATCATGGTGGAGGAAGAGGCCACCAGTCCCATCTGAGGCTTGGAGTAAGCTAACATGGGGGCCTCTGTGCCTCCTGACCCCAACTCTTCCCTGCACCAGCCTCCAAAACCCATGCCTTGTTTTTCTTTGTAGCAGCCTCTCCCCCGTGTGTCCTTATTTTGTTTATTTGGGTCGATGAGGCTCATTTTCCCCTCTGCAGATGGCAGCAGGGTCCCCTGGTCTCAGACGCTGAAATCAGACTGATGCTTCTTCTTGTCAGAGGGAAAGGAAAAGGGGAAGAAGAGGAAGAGAAAAGGGCAGGAAGGCAGGGAGGAGTGGCTTAGAGGAAGGGGACACGATCCCCACCCCTGCCCCTGGCCATGCCTCAGCCACCCGTCCTAATTGTCGAAGTCAGTGTTTGGAACTCAGTCTGCCCCACTGGCCCCATTGAATCCCTCTTGCTTGTTTGGATATAAGCATCTCACATGTTTAGTGCTTCACAGTCCCTGATGACAGCACACTCGAGAGCTCTCCTCAGCAGCAGACAGCATGGTGGCCCGGCAAGGCTATGGTCCATGAAGGCTCTGGCAGGGCTCGCTTGCATCTGGGATGTCTGTGTGTTTGCATGATAACCTACAAAACGCTTCACACCCCTCAATGCACCCACTCAGGGGAATGCAGGCGAGGGGACTTTGTCAACCTGCTTTGTTTGGGAGCTGCTACCGTATTATCCCTGAATAATTTGCCCCTATAGGGTGTACAGGCTACCTAAGGCCAGACAGGAAACCAGAAGTGATTGGAATGGGCACTGGCTGCTCAAGGAGCGGAGGGACTCCTCTGTCCCAGAGTGAAAGGCCAGGCTGCAGCACTAGCGAGTGATGGAGAAGTCATGGGCACGGCTGGCAGAAAGGCAGCCCCCCACACCCAGGCTAGGATGGTTAAAAAAATGGATCCTGGTGCCAGATGCCTGGGCCTCCTTCGGGCTCTGCCCCCTATTAGCTATATGACCTCAGTGCCTCCCTCACACTAAAATGGGGGTGACAGTGGAACATAACTCAGGGAATTGTCAGACGATTCCATGAACTGATATCACCAACATGCTTAGAATGGCACCTGGCACATTGAAATACCACATCAGTCTTTGTCAAAGAAACACCATGTACCACTTGCCACCAGTGGCAGTGGGTTATGCTGAGGTTTAAAGTGATGGTGTCACCAAATCCCTGGATGTTAGACCTGGAGATCCTCCAGTGCTGAGCAGAGAGGGGCTGCGATTTCACTCAGGACCACAGGAAAACTCAGAACATAGCTCTCCCCACACCCCTGGGAGGGAGCTCACTCTGCAGCTGACGTTCCATCAGGGTGGAGATGAGGGACAAAGAGGAGGCATGGAGAGCAGAGAACAGCTTGGATCCCGAAAACCAAGGGGTTTGTAAGTATTTCTAAGACACACTTTCCCTCCCTTTTGTTTTCCACTCATAGACGGTAACAGCCCTGAACCCATCCCCTGCTCCTCAGTTTTTCATCTCAGTGATGGCTATGCAAGGCAGTGGGGGCTCCAGGCAGCAGAGGAGTCATGGACAACATCGGCCCGACTCATCTCTTCCAGGCAGTCCCTGCGTCTGGAGTCTTGGGCTCCCTAGAGGAGATAGCAGAGGGGGAAATGTCACCTGCTCTCACAGCCTGCACAGGATGACAGAGAGCACTGGTGTCCCCAGACCCATCATGGGGCTCAGGGGGCCAGGGACAGCATGATGGGGAGGGTAGGAGGAAGGCAGACTGCAGCGTCGGAGCCCTGCGGCTCCCACCTTCTAACTGGTTGACCTTGTGCAAGTCACTCACCTTTTCCCACCCTCTGTGTCTTCCACTACAATATAGAAATCATAATAGTATCTACAATGTTGGGGGATTTGGAAAGAATCGAATGAGCTCATAGTCGCAATACCCTGTTCGTTGTCCATGTATCAGCCACTTCAGTTACCAGGAGGAGTGAGGGTGGTGGTGACAAGTCTTGACCTAAGCAGCCATCTCCGAGGGGGCAGCAGCAATAAGAGTGACCCCTGGCAAAAGTGGAGAGCCTTCTCTCTGGCGTCCTGCAGGATGTGGCCACCTGCCTAAAGAACTCCAGAGAAGAGCTGACGTATCTGTATGTCTGTCCTTGAGGACAGGATCAGATGGGACTGTGGGAGATGATGGAGGAGCATCCTGGGGAGCCTCACCCTCTGGGTATCACTCCACTCCAGAAAGGCCAACTTGGCCTCAGTACTGTGCAGAGCAAGCCAGATCTAGGCTTCGTCTTTGAAAACTAACATGCTGGACTCAGCAATCACTAACACCCTGGGAGAGAAGTGATTCTTCCTCCAGGGATCTGCTTCAGGCAATGTCCCCAGAGCTTAAGGAATCTTTGTATTGCCCAGTTCGTGGAAGGTCTGAGTCCTGAAGGCTCTTCCTGCCCTTATAAACCCATCATGGAAGCAGGCATGAATTCTCCAAGCCTGCCTTGAACTTCCCCAGCCCCCCACTGCTGGGCCCACTGTCATCCTCCTGCTGTCTGCTGCTTCCTGTCTAGATCTGATCCTGCCAGCCGAGTCAAACAGGAAGAACTGGAGAACTAGAGAACTGAGAACAGAGAGAGCCAGGTCAAGGTCTCAGCTCTGTGACCTTGGGCAGCTTCTTGGTGTCGAAGAACAGGCTGTCCTAAATTTAGGAGGGGGAAGTTAGGAAGCAGATTGGTCTCTCCAGCGGGAAACTGCAAAGGGGTAGGTGTCCTCCCACACCAAGATGGCTTCCTTGTGGGAAGATGCGGAAGGATCAGCTGTTACGTGCTCCTTGGAGGTGGTGCCCCCAGCCTCCCCTCCCACCCTCCCATAGAGTGCAAGCCATGTTCTATTGCTCACAGCTGGAGGAGGGGGTTAAGATGGAAAGCAGATGTAGAGAACACAGCCCTAGGACCAGAGTCAAGAGATCTGAATTCTAGTCCCAGCTCTGTCCCCAGCTGTGTGATCTTGGGAAGTCACTTCTGCTCCCTGGCCTATTTCCTGGCTCTGCAAAAGGAGGGGTTGGTCCAGGGTATCCTCGGATTCCCTCGTTCTGGCGTCCTGGAAGTGGCAGATCCCATCAAGGGCCTTCATGCCTTTAGCAGCAAACATTTATGGAGGCCCCCGCAACAGGCATGGTGCTGGATGCTGCAGATCCTGGGTGAATCAGAGACCATGCTGCCCTCAGGGTCCTCAGCAGGACCGTCAGTGCAAGGTGCATGGTATCAACAAAAATACCGTGAGAGCATGGAAAGGTATGATTCATTCTGACAGGAAAATGGCCAGGAAGGTCCCCATGACATTTCAGTGGAGCCTCCAGGAGTGAGTGGGTCCCCGGCCCTGGTGACTCCTCCTCCCTGTGCTCCCACACAGAGGCACCAGTTCTCCCACCCTCCTCAGCCAGCTGCCTCCTGCATTGCAGTGAGTGAGGACAAACAGGGGTTCCATTAGCAAGCAATTGGGTCACACCCCCATGGCCCTGATGGCATCCCTTAAATACCAGTGCTGTTCTGATTTATGCATGCTTACAGATATATTTGTAGGAACTGAAACTGCTCATTTAAAATAGCAGATAAGCCGGGCACGGTGGCTCACACCTGTAATCCCAGCACTTTGGGAGGCCGAGGTGGACGGATCACAAGGTCAGGAGATCGAGACCACCCAGGCCAACATGGTGAAACCCCATCTCTAATAAATATGCAAAAGTTAGCTGGGCATGGTGACGGGCACCTGTAGTCCCAGCTACTCAGGAGGCTGAGGCAAGAGAATTGCTTGAACCTGGGAGGCGGGGATTGCAGTGAGCCGAGATCACGCCACTGCACTCCAGCCTGGTGACAGAGCAAGAATCCATCTCAAAAGAAAAGAAAAAGAAAAGCAGATAACCCCCCAAAACCTTTCCATTTGATTTGAAGTGCATTTTGGGGGGCAGAAAATTTGAATTCCTAATTCCATTTTGCTGAGCATCAAAATGAGGCGAGTCACGTGGAAGGATTGAATGACTATGAAGACAGGAGGCCCTGAATAATCCTGGGAGATAATATTTACAAGGATAATCTGGACAGAGATCATAAAAATCAGACTGTAGCAAAGACTCAGGCCATCCACTACTAACTGGGAATATTTTCGATGGCTTCAAGTCATGTTGTAATCATAAGAGCTAATATGTATTGGGCACTTGTCCTGTGCCAAGTATCATTCTGAGTACTTTCCTTGTATGATCTTATTAATCTTCCCAACAACTCTGTGAACTAGGTGGGTAATCCTGTTAAGCCATTTTACAGAAGAGGAGACTGAGTCACTTGCCCAGAGCTCAGGCTCTATGCCACCATATTACAGTTGAATATGCCACATCCTCTCTATTCAAATGTAGCAAGCAACGTTCAGAGCCATTCAAAACCAACCCACTTCAACTTCAGCTTGGCAGCGTAAAAAACAAAACCAGCCAGGTGTAGTGGCTCACGCCTGTAATCCCAGCACTTTGGGAGGCCAAGGCGGGCAGATCACGAGGTCAGGAGATCGAGACCATCCTGGCTAACATGGTGAAACCCTGTCTCTACTGAAAATACAAAAAATTAGCCAGGCGCAGTGGCGGGCATCTGTAGTCCCAGCTACTTGGGAGGCTGAGGCAGGAGAATGGTGTGAACCTGGGAGGCGGAGCTTGCAGTGAGCTAAGATAGCCCCACTGAACTCCAGCCTGGGTGACATCAAAAAAAGAAAAAAAACCAAAAACCAAAGTGGCTGTACACTCCAGGTGATGCACATGTCTGATTTTTCCTGACTTGGAACACAGAACAATTAGCAAAGCTGCCGGCAGGTACCCAGGCGCTGAGAACTTTGCTCTGAGGACTCAAAGGTTGAGACAGTAGTGGTCTAGTTTTGTGTTGAGCAAGTGTTGATGCCAGACATGCTTGAAGGACTCTGGATTTGGGCAAACCTGATCCCGTGCAACTCCTTGATACAGGCCTGAATGCAGACAAACAAGCTTGCTTTGAGTTTTGCTTTGGGATTGGGTTTTTTCCTCCTAAACATCCCATCTTGGGTAGACACTGGCTCCCGAGAAGCTGACAGGAAGGACTGTAAGTCAGTAGTGGGGCTGGGCGGAGGCAGATGGGGAATCACACCAAGAATCCCAGTGTCTCAGGATCTGGCACGAAAATGGAGCTAGAACAAAGACATTGTCCCTTCCCCTTGGGGCTAGAGCCCAAAGTTAGAGACCGGGAGATGAGGCAAGCATGAGTCAGTCATCTGAATGCAAGGGGACAGAAGCGGAAAAGAATTTAAATCTGTTTCTATTTTCCTAGCTCCCCGAGGATCCCTTAGTGTTGCACAGGGGTTGGGAGAGGAGGGGGTGGGGAGTAGGAAAATCTCCACAAAACAGACTTGGCCTTTGGCCAGGAGGAGAAGACCCCCTGCAGGGCGGGTACAGGGTACAGGAAGCCTGCCCCCACAACTCCAAAATGTCGGGGCTTCTTTTCTTTGGCTGAAAGCATTGTGCCTGTTAAAATGCAAATTTCTGGAGAAGCGCAACATTAAAGTGAATCAGTCTTTCACACCAGGGTCTGATGGGGTCCATGATCACAGGGAATGTGGGAGTTGGAAAGGACTTCTGAGATTCATGGATTCAACCTCCTCCCATTTTGTGGATGAAGATGCAGAGGGGGCAGGACAATGACCCGGGTCACAAGGCTAGGCAGGGATGGAGCCAGGCTCTCTCCAGGCCTAATCTGGTCCAGTGTGTCAGAGGTTCCTGCTCCCCAAGGGCTCTGGGGCTAATATGGGGAGGGCAGACCTGCACAGGGAGAAGGGTGGCTAGCAATGCAGAACGGAGGGTAATGGTGCTTGTGGCAGGGACTGGAGGAGAGAGAGTCGCGTGGGCCGGGCTAATCAGGGAAGGCATCCCCAAGGAGGTGGGGCTGCAGCTGAGCCTGGAAGGCTGGCAGGCGTTCAGATTTGGATGGGCGGGGGATTCTCGCGGGGCGAGATGAGGTCAGACCACGAAGGCTAAACTGTCAGATTTGGACTTTGGCTAGTGTTCCATAGGTGAAGGGGAGCTGAGGAAGGATCTTGAGCAGAGAGGTAGAAGCCATGTTTAAGACTTGCCTGGCAGAGGGGTGTGCAGGAGGACTTGGAAGGGGGAACACCAGAGGCAAGGGGTCTTTGGTGGGAGCGGCTGGTGGGGGAAGCTGCATTGGCAATGGGTGGGCAAGAAGAGGCCAGGGGAGAGGGTCGCAGACCTGTCTAGGCCCCGCACAGCAGCATGCAGAGGGGAAAGGCTAGGTTATCTAGTTTCTTGAACTAGATAACCACCTGGTTACTGGGTGACCTTGCATGACTGTCTTCACCTCTCTGGGCCTCGATATTCTCATCTCCAAAATGGGAATGCTAGTGCTAACAAAATAATAATAACATCCCTGCCTCCTATGCCACGTTGTGAGAATTAAATGGGATCATGTAATGCAAATACTCTGAAAGCATGAAGTGCTGTTAGCATTCTTTTGTCCTCTTTCCCTCTTGGAAATCAATACTGAAATCATTCCATATTTCTCCCACTCAGGCTTCTTGGGTTTCAACTTTATTTACTTCAGGGCACAACCTGAGAACTGAGGGGTCAATACCCCCGCGCAGACACCACAGCCCGTGGGCCAGGGCACACAGCAGGAGCACTCAGGCCCAGCCTTTCCCAGAGCTGGAGGGGCCCGGCTTCCTGGCAGGGCCCTGCAGGGATTCCCCTCTCCCTGGCAGCCTGGCACTCTCTGGTTTGCACTTGGCAGGCCTGAGGGTCCCCCTCACTGTCCGTCCAAGCATGAGTAACTCTCTCTCTTTCTCCCCCATGCTTACCCAGGCATCCTTAGGCATAAGCATTTAATTTATTTATATTTATGAAACCTCCAACTAGGTCAATGCACTTTTATGCACATCTTCATAATTATTGATACCATGAGCGGAAGAAGAGGACCATGTGGGCTGGAGGAACCGGCTTATCCTTCTCTCAACCAGCCAAGGTCCTTGGAGACCCAGTAAGGGGAAAGTACCTTTTTGGTGTGCTAATTGCTGAGTTGGTATCCGAGCCTGCCTTCCTCAGCCATGGCTCAGCACTTCTCCAGAGGAATAGAGAACAGTTTCGTGGGTTCAAACCATACCACACCCCAGGTCCCACTGAATTTGTAAATGGATACAGAGCCCAACATCCACAAAGCAGCACCTGAAATAAAATTAGACACCAACTCCAGAAGAAACCCGGCTGATTCTCACATTAAATGAAACTTAACATTTCTTTTCTACAAGTCCCAGGAACCCTTCTTGTCCCCTGAACTCATTCCTGTCTCCTCAAATGCATGTCCCTTGCTTTCAGAGAACCCACATCCAATGATCAGGGGATCTCGGGTCCTGTGAGAACTGTGGTGTGCTCCTTACAGGAAGCTGTGCCTAGGGATCTGGCCTGGGTCTTTAAATACAGGGAGAAGTGAATTTTGAGGAGATAGGATGAGATCGGGGACAAGAAGGTTTCTGGAAATGAAGGTAGAATCAGTGTAAACAATTAACTAAATTTGCTGGTATTGGTTTCTAGAAAGGCATGCATGGGCTTTGGGTCAGAAATTCTGAGCTTAAATCCTGGCTTCATCACTTACCAGCTGTGTGACCTTAATCAAGTTAACATTTCTAAGCCTCAGTTGCTTCATCTATAAAACGGGGATAATAGTCCCTGACTCAGAGGTGTCTTGAGAATGAAAAGAGATAACATATGCATGTGAAATTAACGCATGGATCTTACCGGCGTTCATCACAATGCTTAACGCTCAGATGCATTGTACTAAGTGAAAGAAGCTAGTCTTGAATGGCTACTCACTGTATCCTTTCATATATATGGTGTTCTAGAAAAGGCAAAACTGAAGGAAGAGAAAACAGATCATTGGTTGCCAGTTGCCAGGAGCTGGGGCTAGGGAGAGGGGCCAACAACAGGCACACGAAGGGGTTTGGCAGGGGATGGAACTGTTCTGTATCTTGATTGCGGTGGTGGTACGTCAGATCTTTCAGAATGGTACATTAAAATGGGTGAGATTTACTATATGCAAATTATATCTCAATAAATCTGACCCCTCCATAAAAAAGACATAATACATTCATGTAAAAGCCTTAATGCATGGTGTTTACTGGATAATTACACTTTGATAGTGAGCAGGTGATCCATGGTAACTTATATTATTATCATTATTGTTGGGAGCCTCTTCCTGCCTCAAAGTGCACAGGTACGGCAATTTTTCAAAGGGGCAGAAGGGCCACAGTCCTCCTCAAAGGAGGAGGCTTCGGCTCAGTGACCTGCAGCAGTCCCTTCCAGCCTGTGACATTTGTTGAAAACATTCTACCTCGTTGGCTCACCAAGTCATTTTTGCATAAGAATGACTGTGAGGTTTTGTTCTGGCTTGAACACCTTGGCAGGCTGGCAGACCTGGGTCCCAGCCTCAGAGCTTAATAGCCACTTTCTCACCTGTCCTCATTGTTCTTTAATCTGTGTAATTTTAGGACCCTGTTCAGCACCTTCTCCATGTTCAAGGTTCCCATTGATAATCATGATCAGCACTTACCTAGGTGCTTTTCATTTTCAAAGCCCATTAATTAACACTAATTAATCCACACAGCAGTGCTAGAAGGAAGGGGAGCTATCATTATCCTCGTTGCAAAAAAGCAGGAAAGAAGAAGGCTCCAGATGATTTGCCCATGGCTTCAAAGAAGAGAGAGAGAGAGGGAGAAGGAAATCCTAAGCAGAGAACCCTGGTACCTCAGATCCCAGCTCAAGGCCAGAACTATTAACGATCATTAAAATGGCCAACATGTATTTAGCAATTACGGTATGCAAGTCACCACAAAGAGCCTTTTGTGCATTTTCTCATTTAAATATCATGAAATTCGGTCCGGCACGGTGGCTCACGCCTGTAATCCCAGCACTTTGGGAGGCCGAGACGGGCGGATCATGAGGTCAGGAGATCAAGACCATCCTGGCTAACACAGTGAAACCCCGTCTCTACTAAAAATACAAAAAAATTAGCCAGGCGTGGTGGCAGGCACCTGTAGTCCCAGCTACTCGGGAGGCTGAGGCAGGAGAATGGGGTGAACCTGGGAGGCAGAGCTTGCAGTAAGCCGAGATCGCGCCACTGCGCTCCAGCCTGGGTGACAGAGCGAGACTCTGTCTCAAAAATAAATAAATAAATATGAAATTCCTGAGAGTACTTATGTGCCATGATTCTGTGTCTTTTACCGATACAGAGAGATTAAGTACCTACCCGAGGTCACACAGCCAACACAGTCCAGAGTAAACCTCTTCCAAACCTGGCTCTACCAGATTGCCCCTTAGAGTTAAAGCTTTCACTGAGTCCCTTGAGCCAGCACCTAGGTGAGAAAGCCGCTGGTAACTTTGCCTTGTCCTCACCATGTACAAAGAAGGAATGAAAGGGTATTTGGAGGCAGCCAGCCCAGGAAGTATGAGTCACAGAATGAACCATGTAGCCACAGAAAAGATTATCTCCTGAGTACATTTCCTCCCTACTCTCTGCCTCAGTTTCTGTCCTTGTTCCACGAGAAGACTATCTATTCATTTTCTATACAAACACTTAAGGAGCTCAGCACAACCTTGAACTCTGAGACACTTGAAGATGAGTTAGGTATAATCCCCGTCTTCGTGGAATTTACCAGGTCTCTGGGAAGCAAAGCTCTGATGACGGAAACAGCTAGACAGCTAAATAGCTATAAAAAACTGACACTCTTCCCAATTATGCTACTTTCTAAATCACACTTCTGGACTCCACAAAACCTTTACATGGGATAACAAAATTAATTATTAAAGATTCTAAATATATCATGTACCTCTAGAACTGGAAGGGAACTTACATTTACTTATTTATTTGATAAATATTTATTGAGTATCTACAATGTGCCAAGCAGTGTTCTAGGCACTAGGAATACAGTGGCAAACAAAACAAATGAAGTCACTGACCGCATAGATTTTATATTCTGGAGGAGAGAGACAGTCAACAGACAAGCCAGAAAAACATCATCAGAGACTGGAAAATATCAAACTATGTGGCACATACTGTGCAGAGAATGAAACTAGAAGAAACTAAAAGAGTGCTCAATATCTACTTTGAATTAGGTGGTCAGGGAAGGCCTGTCTGCAGAGGTGACATTTAGCTGAGACCTAAATGGAGGAAGGAGCCAGCTGTGCGGAGATCAGGGAAGAGCTTCTAAGTAGAAGGAACAGCTGGTGCAAAAGCTCAAAGTGAAAATGATCAGTTGTGCCCAAGGAGTGGGCAGAGAGCTGGAGTACCCAGAGTGGCATCAACAAGGATAGGGGAGCCATAGAGAGGAGGTCCAAGAACTGGCCAGGGCCAGATCATAGAAGGCTCTAGGTCACCGTAAAGAGTTTGAATTTGCTTGTAAGTGTTATGGCAAGCTTTGGAGGAGATGACATGCTTTTCAAAGGAGCACTTGAGCTGTCAAGTGGAGAATGGATTACAAGAGGACAAGAGTAGAAGCAGAGAGAACACTGGGCTGCAGAGCCTGGGTGGGGGAGGAGGGAGATGTTGACCTGGCCATGGCAATGTACTTAGAGAGGATTTAGGTGAGTCTGAGATATATTTGGAGATAGAACCAACAAGACTTGCTGATAATTGGGTGAAGGCAGAAAGGAAAACAGAAGAATCAAGGAAAACTGCTATATTTTTGGATTAAGTATCTGGATGGGTTGGGATGCCCTTCATGGGGAATGGGAAGACTGGGGAGCAATAGGCTGGAGGGCTGAGGTAAGGCTAAGTTTTCTGTGCTGAACATGATCACTTTGCAATGACTATTAGATATCCAGGTGGAGGTAAAGAGTAGGCAGTTCTGGGGAAAGATCAGGGCTACAGATTCAAACCTGGGAAGTCATTGGCATATGGGATGGACTTCGAGCCATAGGAGAGAGTCTAAATAGCAGAGGGAGCTTAGGACCTTGGGGCACACCAATATTTATTTTATATTTATATTTTTCATTGATTTTTGAGACCAGATCTTGCTCTGTTTCCCAGGCAGGAGTGCAGTGGTGCCATCATAGCTCACTGTAGCCTTGAACTCCTGGACTCAGGCTATCCTCCCACCTCAGCCTCGCGAGTAGCTAGGACTATGGGGACATACCACTGAGGCTGGCTAGTTTTTTTTTTCTTTCTTTTTTTTTTTTTTTTTAGACAGAGTCTCGTTCTGTCACCCAGGCTGGAGTGCAGTGGCGCGAACTCAGCTCACTGCAAGTTCCACCTCCCGGGTTCATGCCATTCTCCTGCCTCAGCCTCCTGAGTAGCTAGGACTACAGGTGCCCGCCACCATGCCCGGCTAATTTTTTTGTATTTTTTAGTAGATACGGGGTTTCACCGTGTTAGCCAGGATGGTCTCGATCTCCTGACCTCATGATCTACCTGCCTCGGCCTCCCAAAGTGCTGGGATTACAGGCGTGAGCCACCGCGCCCGGCCAAGCCTGGCTAATTTTTAAAAAAAATTTTTAGAGGTGGGGTCTTGCTCTGTTTGCTGGGCTGGTCTTGAAATTCTGGCCTCAAGTGATCCTGCTGCCTTGGACCCCCAAAGTGCTGGAATTACAGGCATGAGCCTCTGCACCCAGCCCACACCAATATTTAGATGTGAAACAGAAGGGAGGAAGCAGGAAAGGAGACTGAGAAGGTGTGGCAGTGAGGGAAAAGGGGGATTGGGATAGACTGGTGTCATGGAAGCCAAGAGAAGTTCGGATTTTTTTCTTTCTTTCTTTTTCGAGACGGAGTTTCCCTCTTGTTGCCTGGAATACAATGGCGCAATCTTGGCTCACTGCAACCTCTGCCTCCCAGATTCAGGCAATTCTCCTGCCTCAGCCTCCAAGTAGCTGGGATTACAGGCATGCACCACCACGCCTGGCTAATTTTTGCATTTTTAGTAGAGACGGGGTTTCACCATGCTGGTCAGGCTGTTCTCAAACTCCTGACTTCACCATGCCAGGCTGCGAAGTTCAGATTTTTAATAGGCAAGAGGGGTCAACTGGGTGAATGCCTCTGGTGGACCAGGTAGGATTAGAAGATCTTGCTTGGGGCTGGGTGTGGTGGCTCACACCTGTAATCCCAGCACTTTGGGAGACTAAGGCAGGCGGATCACTTGAGGTCAGTAGTTCAAGACCATCCTGACCAACATGGTGAAACCCCATCTCTACTAAAAATATACAGGCCTAGCTGTATGCAGGCACACACCTGTAATCCCAGCTACTTGGGAGCCGGAGGCAAGGAGAACTGCTCTGAACCCGTGAGGCCGCGAGGCCGGGTGCGAGCCTGCACCGGCAACTACTGCAATCCAGCCCAGGTGACAGAACGAGGTCCATTTGAAAAAGAAAGGAAGGAAGGAGGGAGGGAGGCAGGGAAGGAAGGAAGGAGGGGGAGGGAAGGAAGGAAGGAAGGAAGGAAGGAAGGAAGGAGGAGGGAAGGTGGAAGGAAGGAAGGAAGAAGGAGGAAGGAAGGGAGGGAAGGAAGGAAGGAAGGAAGGAAGGAAGGAAGGAAGGAAGGAAGGAAGGAAGGAAGGGAGGGAGGAGGAAGGAGGGAAGGAAGGAAGGAAGGAAGGAAGGAAGGAGGGAAGGAAGGAAGGGAAGGAAGGAAGGAAGGAAGGAAGGAAGGGAAGGAAGGAAGGAAGGAAGGAAGGAAGGAAGGAAAGAAAGAACGGACACAAGAATGGCCATGGAATGGAAAGTAGATGCCCAGGTTGTGTTGAATTGGACACTCTGAGAGCAGGGCCAGGGCATCCGTACTTTCTAAGATATGTTCCAGGTGATTCTGGTACAGCCAGGCCATGGACAGGGATCTCAGAACCACTAATCTTATCCAGCCGTTGGGCCAGAGACCAGAGAGATTCAGTAACCTCAGGTAGTGACACCAGTACCAGAGACCTATGGGCTAGACCACAGGCTCCTGTTACCTAATGTGGGGCTCTGTCCATTACACTCTATTGCCATTCTGGTTGGGGCATTGGGGGTGGGTATGATTCGCCATATAGAAGAAGAAATTAAATTCTCAATCAAGGATTCAAATTTCAAAATAAGCCCAAGCCATGTGAAAAGTGTGATGCCTCTCGTAGGATGCCTAGAATATGCAGATCAATGGTAATAAGCCTTCGGAGTCCACCAGGTCTGTGACTCCTGCCTAGTTCTCAGTTATCTGCATTTGGATTATCCACTTTCGTTGATGAAAATGTTGACTCTCTAGCTGATTGTTCTCTAACACTCGGGGCACAGCTGGGCCACATTGCTCCGGCAGCAACACATGCTCAGGAAGCGAAAGCTAAAAGCGTTTTGGGTACAAAGAGAAAAGGGCTTGTGGGAACAGTCAGCCTTGACTCTGTTGTACGAGGCATTTAGGAAGGGGTGGCAGGGCCAGGGACATGTCCATTTCTTGAGCTGGTATTGTGCGTCAGGCACGGTGCTAGGAGCTCCCTTAACAAGCTCGGTATCTTCATTCTTGTATTCATTTCTGTGGACTGAAATCCATACTGAAAGCTGGAAGGCAATGAACATGTTGGTAAAGTGAAGGCAACTGGGAGTAGAAAGCAATCAAACAAATGTTGGGAGAGTCCGCTGTTGGGAAAATGGCCTCGTGCTCCATGGAATGGTGAGGAGCAAGACTGGACCCAAGAGCCCGAGCCAGATTGTTCCTCATGCCCTGTGGAGAGCCCCTCACCTCTGGGAAGGGGAGCTGATCTTCCTCCTCGCTGGACAGGAACCCCCTCATCCATCCACATGGAATCCATGAACCCAAGAGTGAGACACCAAACCCAATCACCCCTCTCAAGGCAGCTTCTTCACAGACCCTGGTTTTAAAGGGGTCAGTTGGTCCTGGAAGGTCTGGGTGAGGGTACAGCAGCCTCAGCACACACCCATCACAGGGTGCTGATGGGATTCTTCAGAGCCCATGTTCTGCTGATGTAGGGCAGGAGCCTCGCTGGTGGAAAAAGTGCTCTTTGGGTAGGTGGAAGGGCTGGACACTCGGGCTCTGGCATCCTATTCAGAGCCCAGACAAGCACCCAGGACCCTCTGCATCCTCTCTATTCTGTAGCGCAGACACGGGTATCATTCCAGCGGTGTGGGCACAAGCCTTTGCTTGCTTGCTTTTTTTTTTTTTTTTTTTTTTTTGACAGGATCTGGCTCTGTCACCCAAACTGGAGTGCAATGGTGTGATCACGGCTCACTGCAGTCTCCAACTCCTGGGTTTGAGTGATCCTCCCACCTCAGTCTCCTGAGCAGCTGGGACCACAGGTGTGCACCACCATGCCCAAGCCTTTGGTTCTTTTTATTATTCTCAACTACTATGTGTGGAGAGCAAAGCTCTGCCTATTTGAAAGACCCTGACTTACAACACCTTAGTTGGAGGTCAAGCTCTGAGCTCTTCTCATGCAGGGGTCTCAGCCCTGACCCCACAGCAGATCACCAAAAGAAGCTTTATCAAACCAGATGCCAGGACTTCACCTTGGCCTACTGAATCAGAAGCCTCAAGGGTGGAGCCTGGGCCTCTAAGTTTGAAAAGTGACCCTAATATGCATCAGAGGCTGAGAACCACCAGTTGGAACTTATCAGGTCCCCTGCAAGCCTTTCCTCTTCTAAGCAACTCCCTACCTCACCCCATTTCTTCTAGTTTCTGTGGTGGGTCTCAAACCATGAGTCATCCCGGGTGCTTTGCTCTGGTTTCTACCAACAGAGCCCAGGCCTCCAGATGTGGTCCCAGAGCCTCTTGTTCTCAGGACACAGGACTTCTGTTCTGCTTTTTATTTTTGAGATGGAGTTTTACTCTTGTTGCCCAGGCTGGAGTGTAATGGCACTAATCTTAGCTCATTGCAACCTCAACCTCCTGGGTTCAAGCAATTCTCCTGCCTCAACCTCCCGAATAGCTGGGATTACAGGTGCCCACCATGCCCAGTTAATTTTTGTGTTTTTAGTAGAGACAGTGTTTCACCTTGTTAGCCAGGCTGGTCTCGAACTCCTGACCTCAGGAGATCCATCCTCCTCGGCCTCCCAAAGTGCTGGGATTATAGGCGTAAGCCACCGCACCCAGCAGGACTTCTGTTCTAGTAACCGTGCCTGCTCACCCCTGGGATTGTAGCATGTGGCCAGGCCTCCCATTCCCGGGCCAGGCAGTGGACTCTTTCCCTCTAGGTACTGCTCTTTGCACATGCTGCTTTCTGTAAAGTCTGGCTGGTGCTGGTACCCAGGGAGGTTCCGTGGCAGGCCCCACAGCAGGGCAGGGGCAGAGCCCAGAGGACCTGATGCCAGTCCTCATTGAGTCCAGGCCTGCACTTCTGCCCTTGAGAGGTAGGGAGTGCCAGGCTCAGGGGCTCACACACTTGGAGCTGCTCTCAGAGGGGAGATGATAGGGGGAGGCACCGCAGAGACAGTGCAGGGTCACCGAGTTTGTGTCCACTGGTGAATGATAAAGGGTCCCTGGGCCTGGAGGAAAGGCCAACCCATGGCTCTCTGGCAGAGGCCCAAGAGCAGAGAGTAGGTGATTTGCAGAAAGGATGTGGGCCTCAGAGGCAGTCCAAACCATGACAGCTCAGCTCCCCAATAATACCAGCAGGCAACTTCCTTCGGAGCCCGCCCCAAGGAACCCTCCACCTAATCTCCCCACAGTGGTAGACACTAGGGCCTCTTTCAAGAGTAGGGAAGACACACCCTCAGTACCAGGCCTCTCTAGGACCACCCAGGGATTCAGAACTCTGCTGCTCCTTCCCCTGACTCTAAATGGGTAGGTTTTGCCCCAAAATGTAGCACCCATTTGTTTTTCTGGAGAACTGGATCCCCCAGGGGAGAAAGTGAGACCAAGAGCTAGAATGTGCAGTTGCCAGAGTGGCCCAGGAGTCGAGGTGGAAGGGTGGGTGGACACGCTGAGTCCCCTTCCTTCCCATCCAGCTCCTAGAATGAGGGATCCAGCACTTCCTCCTTCCCATCTCCAGAGAGCTATGGAATGGTAGAGCTGGAGGGAGCTCCGGGGGAAGCAGAAAACAGCCTTGGCCTTCTAAATGTCCTGCCAAGCATGAGGGACCCACAGCAGCAGAGGGAGGAGGCAGTAGCCGGCAAATGCCGGGCATTCTCCTTCAGCTGTGCCAGGGGCCCTGAAGGATGTGGTGGGACAGGGCCGAAGGGAGCAAGGTTCTCCATCAGGGAAGGTGCCTGCATCCTTCTCCAGCGCTCTCTTTGGGATGCCACTCTTTGGCTGTGTTCTGGAAGCATAAGGGAGAACTTAACATTTGGGGCTTAGTGCTACATGGGGGGGCTGAAGCATCTTTGCTATGCTGCATGGCATTGCAGTGGTGGGCAGCAGGAGGCTTCGGGGCAGAGGATGCTGCTGGCTTCACCAGAGAGCTGTCTTCACTGCAGGATCCTGCCCACCTCTGGATGTCGTGACTCAGGGATGCCCCCCCCCAGAGGATCACCTGGCTCGGGCTGGAGCAGAGGGTGGGGTGGAGCACAGAGGTACCACCTGCTAAGCCTGGGGCAGAGTGATCCAGTGGAAGGCTCTGAATGGAAGAGAGATGGGCTCCCCTGCCTCCTGTAGCTGTCAGGGGCTGTCAAAGGCAGCCCTGCCCAGCCAGCCCCAGCAGCCCAGCTGAGAGGGGATTGAAAGATTCCTCCAGACTGGAGTCTAGTTGATAAGGACCCGTGTCTAGGCATCAATAGCCATAAATGCAAAACCCTCTAGGCTCTAGAAAGCTGGACCCAAGCTTGCAGAGGGCGTATGGCCAGCATACTCTGGGCATGATCCGTGGCAGTAACAGATCGGGGTTGGAGTGTTCAGATCACCTTCTGATTGCGTGACAGGACATGCGTGAGCTTCGAGTACTAGCTCATAGAAGCAGTATAAACTTGAGGTCCATTTTCCCCATTTGGAGAAGGGGAAGGTAAAACAATAGCTCTCTCCCAGGGCCATTATGAAGAACGGCTAAGATAACAACTGTGAAAATGCTGTTATCACCATTAGGGCCATTATGAACATTAAAGCTGATGGGGTTTAATCTACAGGTCACTTCTCCTCTTCCTCTGCCCCTGGATGATGCCTGATTGACCCCACACTCTGCGAGAGCAGAGCTTTCTGGCCCTGTGAGGTCTCCAGAGCAGCAGGGTGGGCCAGAGCCTGAGAGAAGCAGGTCTAGTTATACCTGCACTTGAACGGGCAGAGGAGAGAACCTGATCAACCACCACTTATCTAATGAAGGGCAGGGGCTCATTTGCCTTCACTCAACTGATTTGTGGGAACCAGATCTTTGCACGTCATTTCCCCACCTGCCCCATCACCACCCCGCCGATGTTGGCCTTCCTAATAATTCTCCTGCAAGTACTTATTGAGCACTGTGTGCCCACCATGGGTTCTAGCTTACAAACAGAGCTGGTGTGACCAGAGGATACACCCTTGACTAAAGGGAGTCGGGTAAGGGGTCCCTCCGGCAGAAGAATGAAATAGGGAGAGGAGGCTAATGCCACAAGCCAGTTTCACAAGGAGTAATCCACATTCATTATCATGGCAATGAAATGCCAGGTTGGACACCAGGAACCCTGACTTCCTCCAGGCTTCCTCACCAGCCAGCTGGGTGACATTTCCTCACCTCCCAGGCCTAGGCTGGAAACCTACAGCTGTGCAAGCCCTTGTGAAAACTACAAGAGAAATGTTTACTCTTTAGAAGAGGAAGGCAAGAATGTTAGAGGGAAGGGGTCCCAATCCAGACCCCAAGAGAGGGTTCTTGGATCTCGTGCAAGAAAGAATTCAGGGCGAGTCCATAAAGTGAAAGCAAGTTTGTTAGGAAAGTAAAGGAATAAAAGAGTGTCTACTCCATAGACAGAACAGCCCCCAGGGTTGGCCATTTCTCTGGTTATTACTTGATGATTTGCTAAACAAGGGGTGGATTATTCATGCGTCCCCTTTTTAGACCATATCGGGTACATTCCATGAAAACATAACATTGGAAACTGTATTGGCACTGGTAGGAGTGTAGCAGTGAGGACAACCAGAGGTCACTGTCATCACCATCTTGGTTTTCGTGGGTTTTGACCAGCTCCTTTACTGCAACCTGTTTTATCAGCAAGGTCTTTATGACCTGTATCTTGTGCTGACCTATCTTATCCTGTGACTTAGAATGCCTTAACCATCTGGGAATGCAGCCCAGTAGGTATCAGCCTCATTTTACCCAGCCCCTATTCAAGATGGAGCTGCTCTGGTTCAAATGCCTCTGACAGGAGCACATTTGTAGGTGGGAGGAGGATGGGCTGAAGACCCAGACCAAGGGCCTTCATCTGCATCCACTCTTCCTCGTTCACCTTCCTCTCAAATAGCTGGTCCCAGCAGGATAGCACAGAGCTCACCTGGGCTCCAGGGCAGGTTCTTCCCCTGGGAATACCCGAAATCTCAGCAGAACAGTGTGATGAAGGCTAGTGCTCCAGGAGGCCAGAAAGACCAGATGAAAGAGTGCTGGACAGAGTCCAGAGAGTGGGCTCCTCCTTCCAGCATGGCCCCTCACTCATTCAGTCCACGATCTTGGGAGCATCATTCCCTCTCTCTGAGCTTCAGTGTCCTCCTCTGTGAAATGTGCACAGTAATAGCTACCTTTAGGACAGGTAAGAGTGACAGCTGCTCAGTAAATTGTAGCAATAACTGCAATGATAAGGATGATCTCCAAAGCCCTTTGCTGCTCTCAAATCCTCTGCTCCCAGGCCAGGGATATTTCTCAAGCCCCCACAACCATTTGTTCTAGAGGCAGAGGGTCCTGGGCACAGCCGTGGTCCCTCTGGAGCTCTGGTCTCCCAACATCTTCCCCACCAGGGCTCTGCTTGTCTCCATAATGAGGTTTGAGTTTCATTATATCATTTGTCTGGTGCCCAGCTAAACATCATTTGACATAGGCACAGGTTCTGCAAGAGACCGAGAGTAATCCTTAAAGCTTAGCATCTACCCTCAGCTGCCATGTGTGGGAAGCTGGTCTTGCAGCTGGCGTGAGGCCAGGCTGGCGGAGAGCTGGATCCTGATTCCTCTTTGAGCTCCTCCAAGGAACAAGGCTTCAGCCTCAGCACCAGGTTCCAGCTGCCGTGGCCAGTGGCTTCTTAGTGTCTTAGCTGGACCTCCCACTCCCACTCCTGTGAAGGGTAATGACCCTTGGTGGCCCCTGAGTGGTAGACTTAGTTAGCAAAGGCCCACGCCATCTGCCACTGGCCACCAGGGCAGCATGCACAAAGTGTGGTAGTCAAGGGAAATATTAATAGGTCTTGCATACACAGACAATAGATACTGTAAAGGGATTGGTATTCCTTTGCTGCAGGACTTCTCAGGACCTTAAATTGCTCAGTCACCAAAAATGTATTGAGCACCTACTAGGTGCCAAGTACTCATCTAGCTGTTCAGAATAAGTGGTGAATAAGACACACAAGCTTTATGCTCTCATGACACTTATATTTCAGTGCAGAGGGAGGCAGAAAATAATATGCATTGTGAATGTCTAAGGAGAAGCAGAATCACATGTTCTATGAGCAAGTCTCAGAACTGCAATTCCTTGGCAAGGTATTGAGGAATGCTCTAGAATGGTCCTAACACTCAAATCTAAAGCATCCGTCCTTGGCATGAACTCCCCCGAAGACTGCCCCATCATCTCCAGGATAGCATCTGAGATGCTCCAGCTGATCCCGCCATTCCAGCTCACTTCCCCCCCATCCCTCTAGAAAATTGAGCGAGCTTGAACGTCCCCCAACACATTTCCGCATTTCCACATGCTCAACACGTTCCTGCTTCCCAGAAAGCCTCCTGTGCCTTCTTTGCCTGGCAAACATGTCCTCATCCTTCAAGGCTGTATTAGACAGGGTAGGTAATCCAAGATCTCGATGACTTAATCTTATACAAGTTTATTTCTCACTCACATCCCATGCCAGAGAGTCAGGAACTGCTGTGTTCTTCACAGTTCCTTCTTTCTCCTAGGGTCCCAGAGCCCTCCACTGGATTCCCTGTATGTGGTCAGCAAGGGGAGAAGAGAGTAAGTGTGGAGGAACATGCAGGAGACCTTAGGAGCTAGGCCTGGAGTGAGTTCATCATTTCAACTGCATCCGTTGGTCAGACTGAGCTGCATGCACAAGCCCATCTGGCTGCAGAGGGGCTGGGAAACGGAATGTCACTCAGTCTACAGGAAGAGGAAAGGTGGTCAATAGCATTGTCTTAGTTCAAGTGTCACCACCTTAGCCAAGGTAGTACAGAATGAGGGAAGTGGCTTGGTGTAATAGAAAGGAAGTAGGCAGGGCTTGGCATAGTGGCTCATGCCTATAACCCCAGCACTTTGGGAGGCCAAGGTGGGAGGATCAAGAGTTTGAGACCTGGGCAACAAGACAAAATCCCATCTCTGCACAAAATGCAAAAATCCCCTCTCTACAAAATACAAAAATCCCATCTCTACAAAAACAAGGCGAAATCACATCACTACAAAAAATACAAAAATTAGCTGGGCATGGTGGGTGTCACCTGCGGTTACAGCTAATCACGAGGCTGAGGTGGGAGGATTGCTTGAGCCCAGGAGGCAGAGGTTGCAGTAAGCGGTGATCACACCATTGCACTCCAGCCTGGGCAACAGAGCAAGGCCCTGCAAAAAAAAAAAAAAAAAAAAAAAACGAAAAGACAGGGGGAGAGAGAGAGAGAAAAGAAAGGATGTAGGGTTTGAAATCAACAGACCTGAGCTTCTGTTTTGTCTCTACAATTTATGCACGGGGGTGGAGGGTAGCCTGACTTCTGTCACTGGACCAGCTCTCTAACTTTGTACAAGTCACTCTATAGGTTTCAGTCTCCTCATCTATTAAACAGAGATGAGGATGGTGATAATGATAAAAGTTACCTGGGAGGATTGCAGGAGGATAAAATGACTTAGTCTGCATGAAATGCCCAACCTATGGCCAGTGCTTACAAATGTTATCTACGATCAGCATGAGCTCTGAGAACCTGGCTTAGGCTACCAGTCCTCAGGCCCTACTTTGTCATGGAGACAACAGTGGAGAAGGGGGAAGACAGTTCTCTAAGAGATGTCTGCCCATCTCAGAATGAGCCTGCTCTGTGGCTTTGAGCTTTGGCATGCAGAGGACAGGGTCTGCACCATCCCTCATCTGGTCACACCCCTGACTCAGTCTTCTGCCATCAAGCTCTGAGTGAGCCTGCCCATGCATCTGTCACACCCAGAGGGCAGCCTGGGCCAGAGACAAAAACAGCCCGTAGCCAGCCGAGTGCTGAGGGAGAGGGGGAAAAACCACCAAAAAGGTGAGACAGTGGGCCTAAGCACAGGGGATGGGGGCATGGCAAAGCCATTTCCTGCCACCCCCATGGAGCCCCTTCCGTGTGGCAGACACAGATCCAGGATCTTAAGAGAGAGCAGTGGAATAACAAAGATCCCTGCCCTCATGGGGCTTATGATCCAGCAGGAAGAGACAATCAGCCATAATAAACAAGTAAATTAGATACTGTGTTTGTGTGTCAATGCCACAGTCAGAAATGCTAAGGGGCATAGATACAAATACACAGTTTGAGAGAAGAAATAAGACCTAGTGTTAGATATAGATCAGTAGGGTGACTAGAGTTTACAGTAATCTATTGTATATTTCAGAATAGCTAGAAGAGAAACATTCAACTGTTTCTGGCATAAAGAAAAGACAAGTATTCAAGGTGATGAATATCCCCAATTCACTGACCTGATCTTTACAAATTTTATGAATGTTTTAAATTATCACATGTACCCCAAAATGATGTACCTTTAGTATGCATTGATTTTTAAAACAGAAGAAATACTAAGGAGAAAGCAGAGCAGAAAAAAAGCAGGTAAGAAGGGCAGGGGAGGGGCGGGATGCAGCACTGAACAGGTGGTCACGTCCTCATTGAAACAGGTTTGGCCAGGCGCAGCGGCTCATGCCTGTTAATCCCAGCACTTTGGGAGGCTGATGTGGGCAGATCGCCTGAGGTCGGGAGTTCAAGGCCAGCCTGACCAACATGGTGAAGTCCCATCTCTACTAAAAATACAAAAATTAGCTGGGCATGGTAGCAGACGCCTGTAATCTCAGCTACTTGGGAGGCTGAGGCAGGGGCATCGCTTGAAACTGGGAGGTGGAGGTTGCAGTGAGCCGAGATTGTGCCACTGCACTCCAGCCTGGGTGACAGAGCAAGACTCCATGAAAAACGAAAGAAGGAAGGAAGGAAGGAAGGAAGGAAGGAAGGAAGGAAGGAAGGAAGGAAGGAAGGAGGGAGGGAGGCAGGGAGGCAGGCAGGGAGGGAAGGAAGGAGGGAGGGAAGGAAGGAGGGAGGGAAGGAAGGAGGGAGGGAAGGAAGGAGGGAAGGAAGGAAAAAGAAAGGGAAGGGAAGAAGGGAAGGGAAGGGAGGGAAGGGAGGGAGGGAGGAAAGGAGGAGGTTTGAGCAGAGCTTTGAAGGAGGCAAGGAGTGAGCAGCAGGGACCAAGGCAGAGCTTCCCAGCAGAGGGACCAATGAGAGCAGAGGTCTGAAGCAGGAGGGTGCTTTGCATGTTCAGGGGCAGCAAAGAAGCCAGAGCAGCTGCAGCGGGAGAATCGCCAGGACCTGCAAGGCCTATTGAGGATGATTGTTCTAGAGCAGAGAAATGTGCCTTTGGCCCCTTGAGAGTTGTGTGTTCTCTGGTGAACAAAAACAATAACAAAGGTTAGGGAGTGCTTCTCAACGTGTTCAAAAACCAGTGTCTCTGCACAAAGGAGAGAAATGGGTTCTGTCTGGGAAGGCAATAAGCTGGCCCAGAATACTACTCATCGGTCCAATGAGACCAGCAGAGGTTTAAGTCGCCATACCCCGGTACAGTCCTCTGAAGCTTTAAACCAAGCTTACGCTTTTCCTTCTTGCAGATACAGTGTTAGACAGACATCTTTTCCCAAAATATAACTGCTTGGTGACATGGAAAACTATGCGGCAGGTAACCCGCCACCTCAGTGAACTCCACTAGTGGGCCCCTGGGAACTCCTGGGCCACTACGCCCTTGGCACTTGCAGCCTTGTTGGCACTTTCACCACCTCCTCTTGCTCAGGCTTTGATCTCCTAGACTGGCACCCGCCACAGATGCAGAGAAGCCCACAGAGTGCATCATCCATTTCATCCATCATTTCTCCTCATGTCTTCCTTCCATTGCCAGGGTGCTCAGGTCTAGCCCAGCCCTTTTCACATGTTGTATGTTGTGCAAATCTGCCCTCAGAATGGTCCTCCCTGTCACATGGCTCGTCCCATAGAGAAGCAGTACAACATTGGTCCATTTTCTCAATCATCTCCACTTTAGGGTCCATTGTAATAGTTCTCTTCTCCCACCACTTACACCACTGACTGCTTTTACATTTTCCTAACAAGAAAGAGTGAATGCAATGGTCACAAAGTAGGCACAAACTCAGCAAACACAAGATAGACACACCACATGGGGAACAAGGCCTAATGACAAGTGAAGGTGTGATTCCCTCTGGCACGGAGCTTCCTTTACATCTATGAAAGTGGAGAAGTAGAACCTTCACAAGCAGAGGGGCTTTTGTCAGCTGTTTTTAAAATGCAGCTGGCCCCTGACTTCTCCATCCCATTTCTTCTGAGCCTCTGCTCAGGTTCCATATTTAAGCAAGCCTGGAGAGCTGGGGAGCTGGAGGGCCAAGCTGAGCTGTCCCAGCCCCGTGGGTGCTGCCATGTCATCTGTTTCATCTGGTTCTCAGCTGTTCTTTGGGAGTTATTTGCCCTCTCTCTTTCCTTTATCCCCCCTTTCCTGAATATACCAACTTTCTTCCTAATGCGAGAAGTAAACACATTAACTAAAAAAACAACCTGCCCAGAGTCAGCTACAAGCACCCTCCACTCCAGGACCAGCTGTTGGGTGGTTGAGACACCAACAGGAAATGGCCTTGGTGCTTCAGTGACTGCTCTTGGCATTCACTTCATTTCAGCAGGCAGTTGGCTGGGATGGGAGGCTGGAGTGGGGGGCACATCGATGAGTGATAGTAATAAAAACCTTGGATTTTCTGCATCAGATCCTTCCATATAGCGTCAACAAGCTTTCCAGCATCCCTGTAAAATAGATATGATTGCCTCCACTTTAGAAAGAAGGAACTGATAGCCAGGCGTGGTGTAGCACACCTGTAATCCCAGTTACTCAGGAGGCTGAGGCAGGAGAATCACCTGAACCCAGGGGGTGGAGGTTGCAGTGAGCCGAGATGGCGCCACTGCACTCCAGCCTGGGTGACAGAGTCTAGAAAGAGAGAGAGGAGAAAGAAGGAAGGAAAGAAGAGAAGGAAGGAAAGAGAGAGAGAAAGAAGAGGAGAGAGAGAGGAGGGAGGGAAGGAGGGAGGGAAGGAAGGAAGGAAAGGATCTGAGGTTCAGAAAAGTTAAGCGCCTTCATTCATTCATTCATCTGTTCACTCATTCATTCACAAGGTGCCTACTCTGTTAGCTACTGGCTGAGAACTAGTGTTCAAGCCCAAGTCTGTTAGATCCCACCAGTTTCCACAGACTCATGCTTCTTCAACCTTGGGCCTCAGAAAACTTGCCCTCCAGCCAAGGAGACCCACATGTCATTTCGGTGCAACTCACAAAGTGGGGTTAAACACCTCTGATGCGAGTCACATGTCACATGCTGTGGGAGCTAGGAGCAAGAAATGATTCCAAGGAGATCTGGGAAGGCACACAGAAGATGTGGCATTTGCATGGGGCTGGCACACACACCCTGGTGAGGAGCCCTGGAGTCCAGTCCTGGGAGAGAGGGGGTGTTGTCCTGTGTATGGGAGCAGCCCATTCTAGGAGGCAGGCGTATGACAGGCTTGGGGGGCTCCCTTGGGACCCACAGTGCGTCAGTTACAGGAGCTTAAGCTCCTCAGGGTCCACATGGCAGGACAGCATCTTAGAGGGCCACTTCCATGCCCCTAGCAGCTGGCCCTCTGTGCTGGGTCAGACCCAGAGCCGCAGAAAGCCTGCCCCTCTGAACCAAGGGGCATCAGGGGTTTGTGACATCCCATTCCCTCTCAACACTGTCTCTGCAGAGGCTGTGAGGTTACATCTCTTCCCTCCCCCTGCTTCCCACTGTCCCCACTCCTCCAATATGTTCCTCCTGGACTTCTATGCCCATGGAATTGCTGTATGCAATTATTTATTCACGCCACATCTACCAGCTGACTATTGGTGCCAGGCACTGTGGAAGGTGCTAGGGAAACAGCTGGGGTCAAAGCAGACCTGATGCTGTGCTCCGGAAACATGTGCCTTAATGGGGAGATGAATACATAAGTGGCAGTTGCAATGCCGTGTTATGCAGTAAGCCCAGGGCATTCTGGGGCAAGTACGGCATCCTGCCCTTCCTGAGCGGCCTCCAAGGGCTTTTCAGCAGAAGTAAAGTTGAGCTAGAACATGAAGATAAGTCATTAACCGAGGGGCTGGGTAGGGTGGGAAACAGTCCCAGACCATCACAGGCAGAGGGACCCATGCATGCAAAGGCCCAGAGGAGAGGAGAGGAGAACAAGGGGCACTATAGGAAGAGGTTCTGGGTAGATGGAGCAAGGCGAGGGGCAGGAGGTTGCTTGGAGACATGACTGGAGCAGCCCCACAGAACTGTAGCAAGTGCAGATTTCGTCCCCATAGCCGGACAGAGCTGCTGCAGGATTTTAAGTGCAGGAGTGGCAGAATCACAGAGCGCCGTCTAAAGGGTCATCTGGCACAACTTCTCATTTTGGACAAAGAGGCCAAAACAGAGAGAGGAAGCCGCTTGTGCAGTGTCACTGCGGAACTGGTTAGAACCCAGGTCTCCAGACTCATTGTCCAGTGCTCACTGCCCTGGGCTACAGCCTCACCTCCCATTAGGGAGGGATCCAAAGATGCAGGAGGGAGCAGGCACAGGTCCTCCTCCCACTGCTCTGCTGAGAAGAGGAGAGCCCGCCTTCTTCACCAGGTGCTCCAGTCCTGCACAGAGGCACAGACATGTTCACCAATAAGCTCTGTGTCTGCAACGCCTGGGGAGGGATCTGCCCCTGCAGCCTGAGCTCTCCTGCTCACCTGCTGATAATGGCTGTGCCCAGGGACCCCTGCACCTGCCCTCCATCTCTATCCCTGAAATCCATCCAGCAGCCCTGGAGCCCTGCCCTCAGGAGAGCTCTTTGTCCAGGCCCCGCCAGGGTGGGGAGTTAAGCTTGGTTAGACATTTCCTGTTACGGCCTCATTAATTGTGTAATACAATGATGATTAATTTTACAGTAAGAAGTAAAACTGTTGGAGGGAATAGGCAGTGGGGGAGAAGGGGTGTGAGGGGCACAGGATGAAAACCATTGCCCCTAAAACAGGGATGGCCAGGCAGGATGTTATGCCAATTTTCTCTGACACTCTGAGCCCCAAGGGGCCTCTCCCAGGGACTTGGGAAACTCGCACAGGAGCTAGATTTCTGCCACCCTAGTAAGAGGCGGGCGAAGAAGTAAAGCCATGAGGTTTGCCTGCCCCAGGTCCTAAGAAGGTCCCAGAGAGAGCCTTGGCTGGAAGTCAAAAGGCTGGGTTCTGATTCTGGCTTTCCCATGAGTGAACTGTCTGTCCTCAGTTTCTTACATGTAAAACAGGATGATCAACTCTCACCCGGTCTACTTGAATGGAGCAATATGCAAATAAAATGAGAAGGTGGGTTTGAAAGCACCAGTGTAAACTACAATGAAGATATGACAGTAGAGAAGAGGACTGCACTGACTACAGGGCTGTTTCTGGACAGCTTGAGACATCAATTCATCCCTCTGGGCTTAGTTGCACACTTCCTGAAGTTGCTGTGCTGATTAAATAAGATGCTGTATTCAAAACCCTAGTATTATATCTGCACAAAGTAGGCACTCAACAAATGGCAGCTGGATTTAGAGCTATTATTATTTCCATCATCACCATCACTAATAAAATGCAGTCCTTTCCAACCCTTAAATTCTTTACTGTGTCCCTGGTCAAAGTGGCCCCTCCTTTCTTTCAAGGGAGAAGCCCACTTCAATGCCCCATCACACCCTCATCCTGCCCCCACCCCTCCCAGCAGCCAGGCCTGTCTAAATTCAAATGGGGAACTCAGTCAGGGAGCTCTGGGCAGGGGGCTGGAGCTTCTCTTGGGTCGGGGCAGACCTTTTCTCCTTTGGCTTCTTCCTAACTAGCCCTTTGCTCCTCCCCCCAACTCTAGGCCCTTCCTCCTGTGTCCCACCTCTGCCTCCCACCCCAGCCAGCCTGACATCCCCACACCTGAATGGCGAGCCCTGCTGTGACTTCCGTTTCCTGGGCAAGGGTCTTTCCGGCGACATTCTCCCCTCCTTCTCCAATGGGAGCTCTCTGCCTCTTCTTCAGCCCAGGAACACCTGTGGTCTGAAGAGCTCCTCTTCACGCTACCAAGCCAAACTTGGGTCTGCCTGCCTGGCTCAGCAAAGCCAAACACTAATGCTGAGATTTACAAGAAGGGGAAAAAGGCACGTATTGCGGGGCACCAAGCAAGAATCGGACAAATTCCCCGATGGTTTACAAGCAAGGGCTTGTAAAGGGAGGGTACACTTTCCAGGAAAGCAGAAGTTACAGGCAAAATCATAAATCCATACACGGAGCAAGGTTATACATTGGTTTGGCACAAAAAGGTGAGATATATTGAAGTGGCAGGGACTCTAGATGGTCACTTTAGGTCCATGATTTGAGAGATTTTTAAATTTGCAATTGGTTATGAAAGTGAGGCTTTGTCTAAAAACTCACTGGGTCACGTGAAAGTGAAATGTGAAGGATCTGTGGTGCCCGTAGGTGCTGGCAGCATCTCCCCAGCTTCCCCTCAGAAAGATGACTCAGAACATATATTAAGATGTCTATCTCTGGTTTCCTTCACTGTCCTGTGCCTGGGAATCGCTTCCTAATCCTCTCCTTCCTTCCTTCCTTCCTTCTGCTTTTTGTCTCTCTCCTCTGATCCTGCCACCAGTGTTCCCAGCCCTGGCATCACTGACATTTTGGACCTGATCATTCTCTTGTGGTTGCTATCCCGGGCTTGTAGGATATTTAGCAGTGTCCCTGGCCTTTACCCATTAGATGCTACAAGCAACTGCTCCCTCCTCACACCCAGTCATGGCAACCAAAAATGCCTCCAGACATTGCCATATGTCTCCTAGGGGGCAAAAATCACCCCTTGCTGAGAACCATGGCCCTAGATCTATACCCTAGATAGATCTCACCCCGCTTTCTCCCCACCCCGCCCCCGCTCCCTATGCTTTGTTCCTTCTCACGGCCTCCCTCCTGATCACCCCACCCACTGTGCCACAGCCAAGCGGCACTTTACAGCCCACACTGGACTAAACACCTTCTGCAACTGGAATAGCTGCTCTTTCTTCTGGCTACCCCAAGCCAGAGCCGCTCAAGATGGAGACAGAAAATGCAAATTGCACACACAGTGAAATGCTTTGCTGATGCCTGGGGCCTCTCCCTTGTTTTCTGCTCAGATGAAAGGCAGGAAGAGGGGATCGAGTGAGGTGGGCAGGGGCTCCTGGGAAGCTGCAGCTCACTTTCTCTCCAGCTCCCACTGCACCCAACCCCCTCCAGGGACGGTGGTCAGGAGGGGGCTGGGGAAGCTCCACGCTCTTCAAAGGCACAGAAGGAGGTGGAGAGCAGGGTGGAGCCCTCTCCCCTGCACCTTAGGGCTTCAGAGCCCCACGTCTCTTCCAGCGAAGCAGCCCAGACTGGCATTAAGTGCTTTCAGCCTAATCCTGAGAGGTCACCTTCTGTCTCTAAGTCAGAGCCTCCCCTGCCACACTGCCTCTGCACCTTCTTCCTGCAAGTCCCCACCTGCTTAACCTCCCACTCATGACACCTGACTCATAGACTAACTAGGGGTATCTTAAAGTCCTTCAGCAGCACCATGAAGTGCTCAGAAGAAGCCTTTTGGCTGTTGGAAAGATCCCGCGCCCAAGGTCTAGCCCAGCGTGCATCATGCCTGGTCTTGTGTGGACTGCCCCTTCCCTGCATCCATCTCCAGGAGAGGGCATTGCTCCTCTCTCACTGGTGAGATGCTAACGTGCCACCGCTTTACTAGCATCCTTTGCCCCACCAGACCAGTTTAATCCAACAAAAAGGGATTCACACTGCAGCTAAGATGTGGCCATGTCGGCAGTGAAGTCTCTAGAATCGAGATGGATGGCTACGTAACGCTGCCAGCCCTTCCCTAGTGCACATGAAGTCCCACTGAACAAGCTGACTTCTCTAGGCCGTTGACCCTCACTGGGAGGCCAAGGATGTGGTTACACTCATCCCTTCAGTGGTCAGCATTGACGGGGTCATACAGGGGCATAGCTGTACCATCAGACCGAGTCCCCACTCCCAGGGACCTGGGGTTAGGCGGGATCTCAAGTAGGGTAGGTCCATGGGATGCATCTTTGTCCACCTTTTTCCACACCCCTCTGCCTGCTTCCTTTGGGCCCACTATCAGGGTGAGAGAAACTGGACAAAATTTAGATTGACACCTGTGAGTCGAGAAAGAAAAGGGTCTCCAGTTTCTTTCTCTCTCTCTCTCTCTGCAAAACATCACCCAGTTCATCCTCCTAACACCCGTCTTCCCTACGGAAACCTTCCGCGGCCCTCTGTGGCCCATCAGATGAGCTGGAGCTCCTTGCCCCGGCATTCAAAGCCAGCACCATGCAGCCCACAGTCTCCACCTGCTGGACCTCCTGTAGCCACCAACTGACCCCTCAGCTCCAGCCAGAACTGAGGATGTCCCTTTTCCCCATCTCCCTGCAGAGTCACTGAGCTCTTTCTGTGTGCCAGGCCCCATGCTGATCACTTCATAATGCTCATAACGTGCCTCTGAGATTGGTGCTGGGATTAACCTCCTTTTACAAATGTGGAAACTGGGGGACAGAGGAATTGGAAACTGACATCAATAAGTGGCAGAGCCAGGCCTTGGCCCCAGACAGTGCAACTGCAGAGTCTGCTGTGCATCCTCCCCTCCTCCTCCACCTTCTCCTCCTCCTCCTCCTCTTCCCCCTCCTCCAGGACCCCTGGAATAGGCTCCCCCTGGCTTCCTGCTGCCAACCTCACTCCATTCAGAGCCCCCTTCACACTCTGCAAGAGAGGGCTTTCCATGGATCAGAGCTGATCACCACACGTAAGCTGCCATGTCTGTAGGGCCCAGCACGACCCTCTCTCCCTCTGCTGCAAGCCCTCAGCCACCACCTATGCACAGGCTAAAAGGCAGGCTCCTCTCAGGTCACTCGAGTCTTCACCCTCAGGCCCCGTGGTGTCTAATTCATCACCCACCAAACCCCTGCTCTCCCCGCCCCATGCACCCCTGCTTCCCAGATGCTCCCTGCCCTTTCCTGCCTTAAAACCTTTGCATGTGGTGTGGCCTTCATTTCCAATACATCACCTCACTCCCAGACTGGGAGAGAAGACACGCCTGTGTCCTTCAGGACCCAGCTCCACCGCGACCTCCTGTGTGACACCTTCCCTGACTCACCCAGACAGCGGTCACTCCATCCTCTGGGCTCCCTGCACACCTTGAGCTGCTCCTGTCCGGGAGTTTGTTTCTGGGTCTGTATCCAGCTCCGCAGATCCTGAACCCCTGGAGGTCAGAAGAGTTCTGGCCAACCCATCGTGACTGAGCACTTGCCATGTGCCTGATACATAGGCACCAGGAATCCAGATCTGAACAAGATCTTGACCTTCAAGGAGCTTCTGTCTAGTGGAGAGCTGGTGTGAAATAGCCAATCTTAAGAAAAGTGATAAATAGTACGAGAGAGGTGGCCATGGGTTGGTAGGGGAGCCCAGACATGGGGTAACACACCCATCCAGGGCAATGCCCCACCTGAGGGCAAAGGCCATGGAAGAAGCTGTCTAGCCAAAAAAAGGAAGCAGCTCAGAAGGAAGAGGGGCCATGCAGGAGGCCCAGCACGAGCAGAGGCATAGAGTGTGGTGTCTACAGGAGATGCAAGGTGCCATCGTGTCAGAAGATGGTAGAGAAGAGGTCGGGGGCACGGAAGCAGTCAGAGGGGATGAGTTTGGGTACACTGTCTCCATTAGAACTGCATTTGGCTCTGTGTAACGAAAACCCTCCACAACAGCGTGGCCAAATTAGAGACTTGTTTTTCTCGTCTAATGAGGAGTCTGGGAGCTGGCAGTTCAGGGCTGACCCAGTTGCTCAGGAGATCAGGCTCCTATTCCCTTCCTGCTCTGCCATCCTCATGATTGCAAGACAGCTGCACTTCCGATCCTCACTTTCCAGCAGAAAAAAAGGAGGTAGGATGATGTTTAAAATGTTTGTTGCAGGCTGGGCACAGTAGCTCACATCTGTAATCCCAGCACTTTGGGAGGCCAAGGTGGGTGGTTCACTTGAGGTCAGGAGTTCGAGAGCAGCCTGGTCAACACGGTGAAACTCCGTCTCTACTAAAAATACAAAAATGATCCAGGTGTGGTGGCGCCCACCTGTAGTCCCAGCTACTTGGGAGGCTGAGGCAGGAGAATCTCTTGAACCCAGGAGGCTGAAGTTGCAGCGAGCCGAGATCTCACCACCGCACTCCAGCCTGGGTGACAGAGCGAGACTTCATCTCAAAAAATAAAAATAATAAATAATAGAATAAAATGTTTGTGTCCATGGTATCTTTTACTATTTTTTGAAATTGTGGTAGAATACACATGACGTAAAATTTCCCATCTTAACCATTTTAAGTGTCCAGTGCAGTGGCATGAAGTACATTCACATTGTGGTACATCCATCACCACTATTTCTAAAACTTTGTCATCAGAAACTCTGGACCTGCTATGAGCAATAGTTCCCCATTCCCCTCCCCTCAGCCCCTGGAAACCACCATTCTTCTTTCTGTCTCTATGAAACGGACTACTCTAGGGACCTCACATAAGTGGAATCATACAGTATTTTCCCTTTATGTCTGCCCTATTTTACTAAGGATAATGTCCTCAAGGTTCATCCATGTTGTAGCATATGTCAGAATTTCCTTCCTTTTAAAGGCTGAATAATATTCTGTTGTATGTGTGTGCAATGTTCGATTTATCTATTCATCTGTCAATGGACACTTGAGTTGCTTACACCTTTTGGCTATTGTGAATAATGCTGCTATGAGTATGGGTGTACAAATACCTCTTCCAGTCCCTGCTTCAGTTCTTTTGGGTATATACCCAGACACTTCTGGATATATACCCAAATTGCTGGGTCACATGGTGATTCTAGGTTTCATTTTTTTGAGGAGCCATCCACTGTTTTGCTAGCTGCTGTGCCATTTTATATTCCCACCAGAAGTGCACGAGGATTTCAATTTTGCCACATCCCTGCCAACACTTGTTATTTTCTGAGTTTTGGGTTTGTTTTTTTAATAACAGCTATCCTCATGCAAATGAGGTACTATCTCAATGCGGTTTTGATTTTTCATTTCCCTAGCATTGAGCATCTTTTCCTGTACTTATTAGCCTTCTGTACCTCTTCTTTGGGGAACTGTCTATTCAAGTCTTTTGACCATTTTTAAACTGGGTTGTTTGGTTTTCTTGTTGAATTGTAAGTATTCTTTATATATTCTGGATATTAACCCCTTATCAGAGATATGATTTGCAAACACTTTCTCCCATTCCATGGGTTGCCTTTTCACTGTGATGACTGAGTCCTCGGATGCATAGAAGTTTTACATGTTGATGATGTCCAATTTATCTATTGTTTTCTTTTGTTAGCTGTGCTTTCAGTGTCATATCCAAGAAATTGTTGCCAGATCCAATGTAATGAAGGTTTTTCCTTATCTGTTCTTCTAAGAGTTTTATCATTTTAGGCTCTTGCATTCAAGCCTTCGATCCATTGTGAATGTCTGTCCTTTCTGTTTGAAGAAGAAATGCTTTCTTGGAAGCCCTTCCCTATCCCTCAACCCTCAAGAAATTTGATCTCATCACCCAGAACAGACGGTGACAGACACTTTGCCAACCGAAACACATTTGTAAGAAAGGGAGAATAGATATAGTGTAGACAGCAAGCAGTGTCTTCCCAAGTACGCATGTCCCCGGGTCAGCCTGGGACAATACTGAGCACATGGCGCATCTGTAGTAAGCAGACACTGGGGTGTGTGCCTGTTGAATTCCCTGGTGAATGGCCAAATGGGGACAGGCCAGTGGAGTGACTTCATGGTGGCAGAAATGACCCTGGATTTGACACTAAAGGTGCAAGCCCTGGCCCACCACTTCCAGTCTTATTGCCTCCAGCAAGACACTTAACCTAGCTGAACCTGTTGTCTCGGCCTCAAAATGATGACAGCAATCACTTTTCTTTAAGTCCGTGTTTCACAGATTACAAGACCCTCTTGCATATATTATCCTTGTCATCCCCACAAGGACCCTGTGAGGTAGATAGGGTAGGATTTAGTTAATCTCTGTTTTCAAGGTGAGGAAATGATTGCCCAGAGAGATTAACTGATTTGCCCAAGGAGGCTCAGCTGAGCACCAAAATGGGCCCTCTAACTTCCCAGGCAGTGTGGTCCCCTTCCTGCTCATCTCAGGGGCAGGGGAGAGAAGGGTGGATTGTGAGTGTCAAATGAGGGCCTGGACAGGAAAGTGCTTTGCAGAAAAATGGGTGTGTTTGGTTTTTCAGTGTCTGTGTAGATTGGAGATGGTCAAGATGGGACAAGATGAGGATTAGGTCAAAGCAGGAGAGTCAAGGTGCCTGCTTTTCTCCCAGGCACCTGTTGAGACAATTATCAAGGTGGGAGGGCTGCTCCACTGACTGATATTCCCCACAGCCCAGTAGGGACGTAGCTGCCAGAGAGGGTTTTTACCCTACAGGTCAGACACCTTCCAGGTGCATGCCCACCCCAACAGACCTGCAGGCTCTGTTGCTGCAGCTGCTGGCCTCTCTCCCTTCCCCACAGCTGCCCCTACCCCATCACACTCTGCCCCCCACCTTCTCTTCCCCCTCCATGCTCCCTCCTTTCAAAAGCATAATGAGTCTGATAAGACATTGTCTCGTTAACAGGATTAGCCACGGAGATCTCTTGTTCCCTCCCACTCATTCTATAATACTCCTCATCTCGTGTCCTGTAATTTTCTGCTGGTATCAGAAGCTCTGGACCACCTCGGTGATATTAATTTCTCCTCGCTCTTTAATGGTGTGACTGCTGATATGCTGAGATGCCCCCCCTCCCCGCGCAGCCGCTGGGCCACCAAGACCCTGTGGGTAAATTACAGGAGGCCCTCAGAGGCTCTCTCCCTCCAAAGTCAGCTGCTTGTCCCCTCCATCCCCCGCTTCCCCAACTGCCCCATCTCCCAGTTCTGGGGGCAGCAACTACCTCTATCTTATAGGCCAAGGAAGCAGGTCTAAACATGGTGCTCAAATGGCAGGAGGATGACAAATGCATGCCCCCAATCCAGTTCTTCCCTTCCCTTTCTACCCTGCCCCCAACACATGTCCCTCAGAAGACTCTAGGCAGGGTGCAGGCAGGGGGAGTCAGGCACGGTGGGGGAGAGGGCTGAGCTCTGGACCTGGGTTCTCCTCCTAGGTCTGTGACATAGACAACCTAATGACTTATCCAACCTCTCTGAGCCTCAGTTTTCTCCTCTGTACATTGGGGATGACCATACATATCTGGCAGGATTGTGGTAAAGCCCAGAGTTCAGGACCTGACACACAGCAGGTATCTGGCTGGAGTTTAGTGGGATTGGAGAATGCAGCTCTTGGGATTTACCCAGAAATGCTTTGTCAACCCTGAGGTATATCCCCAAACTTTGTCTCTGCACCAATTCTCTCTGAGCTTTGTTCTTCCAAATATCTTTTTCTTTACACGTTTTTAGGGACTAATGCAGAGGAAACTTTATGGCCCTTCAACCCAAAATGTTAATTAGAGGATAACGCAACATATAGGGTGAATCCTGAGAAAAGGGGGCAGGAAAATAAGAGAATTACCTGCCCCCTGCCCCCTGCCCCCAGCCCACGGCTGAGGACAGAGAAAAGAGGCATCCTGGGAAAGGCCACGTCCCACATGGTCCGGGGCCAGGGACAAGAAGAAACCCTGACTCGGAGTCAGCCGGGCATTTTCAGGAAGAGAGAGAGATACAGGCAGGCCAGTGCCCGGAGGAGTTAACAGAGGTAGAGAGGAAATTGCCAGAGTCAGAAAAGGTGAGGCTGGAGCTAAATCTAAGTTAATTTGGAACCAGTTTTGTGATCGATTGTGCAGAGAGTGTCAGCGAGTGAGAGGTGGGAAATTGCACCTGTCTGGTGAATGAGCTCAGAATTCCAAGTGTGCTGGGGAAGCTGGGGAGCTGGTGCCACACTGGGCAATGCCAAGGTGGGGAGGCAGTGCGTGTCCGGGGAGCTGGTGGGGCCCGTCTGCCCGCTCAGAATATAAGTGCACACAAAGCAGAGCAGAAATCATCTATTATACCTTTACTCTATGCCTAGCCCAGTGTGAAACCGTTACCTACATTTCTCAGATAATATTTGTAACACATTGAAAGCTGGCCATGGGCAGCAGCTAATGCTAATAAACAGACACTGGACTTTCAGGCCAGACACTGGCAGCGGAGGGATGGGATTTGAGGCCTCTGTCCTGAAGGAATATGGAGTCACACAATCTAGGTTCAGATCCCAAATGTGTTATTCTCTATCTCTGTGACCTTAGGCAAGCTTCTGAATCTCTGTGAGCCCAGTTCCCTGGTCTATCAAATGAGGATCATATTGCCCACCTCTCAGGATGAAATTGAGGCAATGCCTGTAAAGTGTCTAGCACTAAACCTGGAACATAGTGGAAATTGACAATTAAGAGGTATGTCCCCTCACCCACCCCTTTTCTTCCCCCTGTCCATTGTACTGTGAATGACAAGCTATCAGTGAATTTTACAAATTAACAGTAAAAGACCAGTATATGATGAAAGCTGGATAAGGAGTATAGACACTGTGAGCTAGGGGAGCAAGAAATGACTGAGGGCTGGCAGGGGACAAGGGAGAAGAGGTGCTGAGATGAGCCAGTGTGGAGAGGTTGGTGCGTGGACCAGCAGAGCTGGGACAGAGCACTCACATGTTCACATCTTTGCAGACTCAGTTTGAGACCTGATAAGACACAAATGTTGACGGGACTTGAAACATTTCTACCTTTGCTGATAAGCTCCCTGGCTGGCATAGCTGATGTACATCCAGTCATGCCGATTAGCCTGTAAGTTTAAAAAGCAGAGGTTCAAAACAACTGAATTGCCTCTGCTGTTTGAGCAGCGGCAGAGGATTTTTAACAGTTTTAAGAAGAGGAAAATGGGTATCAAGCATGATCTAGAATCACTGGCACAGCAGTCACTCCAAGCTCCGGAGTGTACCGATGTAGATGTCGGATGAGAAGCTGTAAGTCATAATCGGGAGAGCAATTGTTTATCAAGCAATCACTGTGCAGGCGCCGGGCCTGGCGCTTTAATTCACGTGACCACTACAACTCTGTGCGATTGGTAGTGTTATTAGCACAATTTTACAGACAAGGAAACTGAGTTAGAGAGGCTAAGTAACCTGTGCAAGGTCACACTGATAGAACGAAAGTCTATCTGACTTCAGAGCCACATACTTGCCACTGAGGCAGAGTAGCCGAGATTCATGCACTCATTCAATCATCCATTCATTCAATCAAGGAATATTTTTTTGAGCACCATCTCAAAGGCGTTGTAACTGAAACTGAGCCCAGAGCAGTGACCAGCATGTACCTGGCCTTTACCAAGTGCTAGGCTAGGGCTGTGCTAAGGACCAGGAGGCGGGGGAATGAGCCCACCTGCTGCTCCTGGCCTTTGGAGGCTGCAGCCACTCATTGTGGGGCTTCTGTCTGCAGGAGGAGCCACTGGAGGCCTCTGAGGCAGGTAGGCCCCTGGGGTGGGAAGATGGTGATGGGGAAACACGTGTAGGAAGGACAGAGGGATGGTCTCCACTGCCACCCAGTGCCCTTGGAGCCACACAGGGAGCACAGGGGCAGACACCAGATGGCTGCAAGAGGTCACAGTGCCATGTCCCTTTTAGTCACATCCCCTTATAAGAACCGGTAAGACCCGTTTTCTCCTTCTCTGTGTATAAGCACCCCATTGTTACCAAAGACATGAAATGAAGCAGAGACAGAAATGAGCCCATGCGAGGCACAGTTCCACGGCAGCCCAGTGACTCCTCCCGGTAACTCTAAGCGGGTGTGATCAAGACCACTTTGTAGATATCGAGACTGTGGGGTTTCTTCTCAGGGACTTGCATCCAGGTCATACAGCTGTGAAGCTAGCCCGATCTTCCAGATCTACGTCCAATCCTCCATCTCCAATGTGATCCAACCAGAACTGATGGTGCACTCGGGAATTCCCAGCCTTGGCCCAGGTGTTATGGGGGGGTTCAGAAGAGTGATGCTGATGTATCACTCTTTAAGAAACCTGCATCCTACCTGGGAATATGAAGATGACCCCGTCCAAATGTGGAACTTGAGGCCCTTATAGGTCCTAGGCTGTGGCCCAACTGAGGGAGCTGTGAACTGTCTGGAAAGGGAGAGAAGGTCCTGGTTAGCTGGACTTTCAGAGAGGGTCTAAGAGGAGCCTTGCTGGGGTGCAGCGAGGGGTGCACCCCTATGGGAAGGAGCTGGTAGGACTCCCCATGGCCATGCAGTGTACCGGGACATACCTAGCAAAAGTCTGCCTCTGGATTTGGACAGCCCCAGCTTTGAGATTTGGGGCAGGTTGCTTTGACCTCTCTGATCCTCAGTTTCCTTGGCTACTAGAAGGGAAGAAGAAAACCCTTAGCCCAAGAAGGCTGTTGCAAGAATTAAAGCAGATGGCGGAAAGAGGGCTGGCTTAGAGCCTGGAATCCATTCCACGGTATCGAGCCCTTGCCACTGAGGCAGGGCTGGGGTGACAGCAGCAGCTGGGATCCACATCTGCCCTCAAGGGCTTACTCTCTAGGGACAGTGCCAGGCCTTGAGCGACTCAGTCCACACCTTGTCCCAGTAGAGACGAGTATGCAATGAAGCAGCCCACGAGGCAGAAAGACCCATGGTGGGGGTCGTCTCCAGGAATGGGATGTGAGCTGACTCTGAGGGGTGGGTCAGGACAAACCCTGGGAAGGGCTGGGAGAGTGTCATGAGCAGCAGCAAGGCTTAGGGGAGGAGGAGCAGCGTGGCCGGAGGTCAGGGACATGACAGTGGGCTTGGGCTGCCCTGTTAAGGATTTTGGTCTTCATCCTAAGAAAAATAGGAAGCCACGAGATGTTTTCAGCATGCTCAGATGTCTATTTCAAGGGAGTCTGTCTGGCTATAGTGAGAATGAACTAGATGAGACCGCAAGTCTTACAGACACACAGTAGCACCTTGCTAAACGGCATCAGAGTGGCCTTTATAGCACGCGGGGTGTTGTGGGAGGGAAGGTGGAGCATGTGCAGGAAGCAGGGCTCCACGAGGGCCAGGCCCTGGGGTCAGGAAGCATCCCTACTCTTCCCAGCACCTTCTAGCTGCAGAGCCACCCAGGGTAAAAGAACAATCCCAGCTCCTCAGTGACTAATGGCGGTGTATGGTGTAGGGCGGTCCTTCAGGGCATGAGCAGAAGGGTGGGGCCACACCTCAGAGGCGAGCCAAGGGCGGGCAGCTGCCATCCTCCTCCCCAAAGCCCAGGCACACAAGGGTCCCCTTCCCTGCCGCTGTGCAGCTATTGGGGTTCTGTTGCAAGGAGGTAGCTTTCCCGAATTGTAATAACAGTGATTTCTATTCTACCGTGAGCATCTGACACATGGAGTGAGAGCTACAAAGCCCCCCCAGCGGGAAACATAAAAGTGGGAGTGGGGGCTCTGGGGAGGGTTGGAGGCTGTCGCCCCCGGCTGGGCTCCGCCATGTGCAGCGGACGAGGGCCGGGAATAAAGAGGCTTATTTCAGCACCCTGTTATTATGGCATCTTGTTTTCATAGTTTGTTCAACAAACCTCTCTCCCTCTCCCTCTCCCCTCTCCTCGCCTCTCTTTTTTTCATCTTCCTCTCTCAGCAAATCCATTTAAATGCAATTCGATTCTTAAAGCGCCCCTCTCATGCATGTCTAATGAATGTCAGGGAAATGCTATTACAATGGGGCTGAGGAGGGCCCAGTCTGCAGTGTGTGTACAAGTCATTTGAAAGGAAGCCTGGGAGCGCTCCAGTTTTATTACAGCATAATTAGAAATAAAATCTTGTTGCAATATGAGAATGAGAGATGTGTGCTAATCCTGGGGTAGAGGAAGATAGAGCTGTATTTAGAAGAAAGGATTCGGGGAGAGAGAGAACTAGCCACGGTGCCTCTGCACCTCCTCCCCCGGAAGGTTTGTCTGCTGGTCCCCACCCTCTGCACCCCTAAGACTTCTAGGAGCTGCTCCAGAGACAGTGAGGGGCCCTTCTAGATCTCAGTTGCCCCAAGAAGTCACTCCGTCAGGGCTCCCGGGGAACTGAGTAGGGTCCTTTCTGGTAACTCCACACCCCTTCCACCTACTTAAAAGACCAGTCTATGGGCAGTTAGGAGTTGGTGGGAATGGCTGGCAGAGCCCTGGACTTGGAGACTGAGACCCAGGTCAAGTTCTGAGTCCCCCACTGAGGAAAGCTATGCATTCATTTATTCATTCAGTTGTTCAACACTTACTGATCACCTGTTATGTACCAGGCACTGCGTTGGGTGCATTCGTTAACTGGTAATTGCCACAGGAAACAGGTTCAGAGAGATTCAGTGGCTCACATGGCGTCATCCAGCTAGACAGGAGAACCCAAGTTCAATCCAAGCCTTCTGACTGCAGAGCTGGGTTCTCTCTGCTCTACCATGCGGTTAACGTCCTGTGTCCTCCTGAGCCCTTCTGACACCCATCTCTCCAGTAATGCCATCTCCTATAGAGCCCAAAGGCAGAGATAAAGATGGTGGGACCTGACTGATCCCCTTTACAGCACAGAAAGGGGGACTTGGGGGTGGTGACACCACTTCAGCACTGATGGGCAGGTCAAAGCTTCTGGCTGTGTGTGCCTCGCACAAGTTCGCATAGCTGAGGTCCCACCTCCCATCCATCCACTCTTCTCCTGACCCAGGCATGTCCACGCTGCCTGACCCCAATTGCATGAGGAAACAGCAATGGGCCAGGAGACAGGAGGCTGCTCTTGACATCTGCACTCTGACCACACAGATGAGTTGTGTGATGCAGTGCCTCGGTTTCCTCCATGGGGGATGAGATATCAGTCTTTGATTGAGGTTGCAGATGAGGCCCAGCCTGTGTTAACGACCCATTTCCAGGGTCAGTTCCATGCCCATCTCATCCCTGGATGATGCCTTCAGCTTCCTCCCTGCCTCGCCTCAGCTCCTGGCCCTTGATACCCACCAGATGGTCTCAGACTCAATCTTTCTTCCCCGTCACATTCTCTGAACCCAGCCTGTACAGTACAGCCTAAAGCCTGGTGACCTTCAGAACTGGCTCCCCTCTGCCCTTCTCCCCATCTTCACATCTTTGCAGAGTAGAACCTGGTTCTAGAATGTTAGTGCTGGAAGGGTCCCAGGGAAAAGCATGTCTGGATGAGGAGTGTATTCGTCTGCTCTGGCTGCCATAACACGATAGTACAGACTGGGTGGCCTAAACAAATGTATTTCTTACAGTTCTGGAGGCTGGAAGTCTAAGGTCAAGGTCATGGCAGGTGTGGTTTCTGGTGAGGCCTCTCTCCCTGGCTTGCATACACTGCCTTCTTGCTGTGTCCTCACATGGCCTTTTCTCTGTGTGTGTATATTCCGGTGTCTCTTTCTTTTTCTTTTTTTTTTTTTTTTTTTTTTTTTTTTTTGAGACAGAGTCTTGCTCAGGCTACTTGCCCAGGCTAGAGTATGGTGGCACGATATCGCCTCACCACAACCTCCGCCTCCTTGGTTCAAGCAATTCTCCTGCCTCAGCCTCCCGAGTATCTGAGATTACAGGCGCCCGCTACCACGCCCAGTTCATTTTTGTATTTTTAGTAGAGACAGGGTTTTACCATCTTGGCCAAGCTAGTCTCAAACTCCTGACCTCGTGATCCACCCACCTCAGCCTCCCAAAGTGTTGGGATTACAGGCGTGAGCCACCATGCCTGGCCTCTTCCTCTTGTTATAAAGGCATCATCAGTCAGGACCCCACTCTCGTGACTTCATTTAACCTTAACCACCTCTTTCAAGGCTCTACCTCCAGATATGGTTGCATTGGGAGTTAAGGCTTCAACATAAAATGTTGGGGGAAAACAATTCAGTCCAAAACAAGGAGGATCTGAAACCTAGAGCCAGCCTGGCCTGAGCTGGGACTTGAATCCCAGTTCCCAACTCACATCTCATGTGCTTTTCACTCTGCTACAAATCTCCCTCTGGGGTATTGAGTTGAGGGTTTATAATCCTAGGAGTTCAGAATCCAGGGAAAGGAGAGGAAGAAGGATGGGCTTGGCTTCCCTTGGTTTTTTCAAACCCAGGCTGGCAGGGACTCCCAAGATGTTCACCATCAGCAGGTAGAACTAAAAGGAAAGAAAGGAAGGTGCCCTGCAGAGTCCGCCTTGACTTACTCCCTGCAGACTGCCCTGGTGCCAGGGCCCCTAGACAGCAGCTAATTCCTGCCAGCCAGGAAGTATCGATCACCCCCAACTGCCCTGCCCCACAGCACAAATAGCTTGGGAGGAAAGGACAGCCCTGATTGTGGAGCAAGTTAGCTCATTAGTCCTATGAACTATCTGCAGGCTCCACACTGCAGGCTGACGACGCTGTTTTTATAAATCTGTATTGCATGGAGCAGCAACTGGTAACCTGTATTGATTGCAATTTCTCTTTTGGAATTGGGAGGCCCCCGGGGGCCAATTGAGGTACTTCAAAGCCCTGGCATCCTGCAGCTACTCCAGGAAACAGACTTGAGCTGTGACAGACTAAGTAGCTCTTCTCTTCCAAGAGAGACAACGATTTTTTTCTGACCCTGGCCAAAGCCTGGTCTCAATGCAAAGCCTCACCCGATTCCCTTCCTCCTCCCTCTTACTCCATATCCCCCATTGCCTACCAGGACCTTCCTCATAGAGGAAAGCGGGTAGGCAAAGCAGGAAACCCCTTCCTCAGTGTCTGGTTTCTCTGCTTCAGGAAGGCATCTGACGCCAGCAGTGGAAAAGCAGCTCCCACCCCCACGTGAATACCTACCTATGCACTGCATATGCATCATAGACCTGCCTGCTTGTGCTGTTACACGTTTAGTATTATGATCTTTAAAAAAACAAAAAACAAAAAACCTGCCCTATAAGCATACAGTGCATATACATCACAACAGCCTTTCATAAGCATTGTTGCACGGACACCACAGAAGAACTCCATGAACAGAGAAAATTGGGGTTTAGAATCCCCAATTTGGGGGTGAGCAAATGCCCAGAAAGGTAAATGGGTGTTCCTAAAGCCACACAGCTGGTAGGTGGCAGGTCTCAAACCTCCAAATACAGAACTCTGTATCGTACCCATTGGGACCTACGCCTCCCTAAGCTGCCAGTCCCTTTCTTGTCCCCTACAATGCCCCATCAGCCTGTGTAAGTGTACCCAACAAGTACACACGCCAGTGCAGGTACACACACCAGCACAGGGTCACACACCAGAGCAGGTACACAACATGCCAGCACAGGTACACACACCAGTGCAGGTACACACACCAGCGCAGTACACACACCAGCATAGGTTCACATGCCAGTGCAGGTATACAACATGCCAGCGCAGGTACACACACCAGCACAGTACACACACCAGCACAGGTTCACATACCAGCGCAGGTACACAACTTGCCAGCGAATGCACCGTGTTCCCTTGCAGGCACATTCAGCCACCTGCCCAAGATTGCACTTCCCACTAACACAGGGCACCTGGTCATGGCAGGATTTCTTTGCTCCCTAAGCCTCAGCTTCTGAGGCCCCCTAACCTCTTAACTCACTCTGCATTAGCCTGTGAGATCATTCATCCACTCTTTCATTCAGTAACTGTAATGTCTTCCAAAACTGGTCTCATCTCGCCATTTGCCCATCCACCTACTCTGGCCCTGGCTAGTGAGAGGGAAGCCTCCACTGGAAGAATCAAGAGGCCAGGGGACCAACCTCTGCCCAGAAAGGAGAGAGAAGTCCACCTCACAGAGAAGGGATTAGCCAAAGCACCCCCAGCATGCAGCACACACTTTCCTGGCAGCAGGGTTGGGGGAAACCGCTCTGAATTTGTGTTCAGGAGCCCCGGGTAGGAGCCCAGGCTCTTCCACTCGCTAGATGTGTGGCTTGAACAAGACTCTTAGCCCAAGCCATAATTTCCTCATCTGTAAAGCAAGAGAAGGATGGTCTTCCTAGGTGTGTGCCAATGCTCAAGAGAGGGAAGATGTGCCTGGCACAGTGCCTGGTATTTGACAGGCATTTCAGCACAAGGGTGCCCACTGATTCATGCACCTCGGGGTGTTTTTCTTGCAGAGTTTATAACACAATTTAAGATAGTTCACCTGGATCTCTCTCCAAATCCAAAGTACAGTGCTTGGAGAGGGGTACCTAAAAGAGTTGAGGAGGGGAAGTTTATAGCTGCTGGTCCCTAGACACAGGGCTTCTTCCACAAGGGCCTCAGCTGTGGAAACCTTTCACATCTAAGAGACTGAACTCGCCTTAAGGCAGGCAGAGATGGAACCACCCAAGGCAACTTGATTCCGGGGCTTCTCTTTCCTCAGAGCACAGCACTACGTCGCCTGCACTTTTTTTTTGATAGGGATGCGATCTCGGCTCACTGCTGGATTCAAGCGATTCTCCTGTCTCAGCCTCCTGAGTAGCTGAGATTACAGGAGCCTGACACCATGCCCAGCTAATTTTTGTATTTTAGTAGAGATGGGGTTTCATCATATTGCCCAGGCTGGTCTCGAACTCCTGACCTCAAGTGATCCACTCTACTTGGCCAACCAAAATGCTGGGATTACAGGCATAAGCCACAGCGCCCAGCCTCATTATGTCTTCTATATCACATACCTCTGCTCTGAATGTTGGGTCCTGGACTTGAACGTGGTTCCATCCTGAAACCAGCAGCCCCGTGTTGCTAGTAGTCCTTCTTCGGGGTGGAGGTAGCATTTCCAATCTAATCACCTAACGAAGAGGTCCGTCTTTAGTCGGGGAGGGACACAGAAGCCGGGATGCTACTGAGGGAGAGTCTGCTTCCCGCCTTCCCCCGGGCCCTGCCGTGGGAAGTGTGAGGTCCCACTGCCCACATGGGCTCAGCTGGGAGGCCCTGCAGGGGCCTCACTAAGATGAGACCACCATGGCTTACAGTCCAGATAACCTGGGCTGTGTGCTTGTCTGTGCTTTTCTCTTTTGTTAGCTACAAACCATTCGTCTTGCTTTATGTCCCAAGCTGGGGAAACAAGGAAAGGATCAAAGTGGCCCAAAGAGGAAATAGTGGCCCAAACCATTGCAATGTGGCAGCAGTGGCTAGACAGGGAGAGACCCCCAGGGCACAGGGCACATTAGGGACAGGAGTCCAGGTTGGAGGTCCAGCTGCCTCACCCCATGTGGAGATGCCTCCTCCACTGCCAGGATTCATTGATTCAGCACATGTTCACTGAGCATCTGCTGTGTGCAAGACGTCTTCTGGAGCCGGCATACAGGGTGAACCAAAATAACTTCTTGCTCTCAAACAGAAGCACCATGTGCTCCAAGGACAAATAAAGCAGAGTAAGGAGTTGGGCAGGGACGAGGGACACAGTCTAATTTTTAGAGCGTGGTCAGACAAGGCTTCTCCAAGGAACTGTCCACTAAGCAGAGACCTGAATGAGGCCAGAAGTAAGTCAAGGAAAGAGCATTTCAGGCCTAGAAGGAATCGTGACAGCAAAGGCCTTGGGGTGGAAGTGTGCAAATGCATATGCAGACAAACGCATTTTAAAATCCCCGCAGTAGATGATCATCAATATTGCAGCTCCGACATTCCCTAAGCTGTGAACTTCTAAATCTCTGGGAGACAAAGGGTGTTAAGGATGGTCCGGTTTATTTCTTCTATTCAAGACTGAAATCCCCTATGCAATATCTCAGCCAAGGGTTTCTTCAGCATCAACTTAAATACCCCTGGTGACAGAAGACTCACTACCTGACAAAGACACTCATTCCAACTTTTTATTATTATTATTATTACTATAGTTTAAGTTCCACTGTACATGTGCACAACGTGCAGGTTTGTTACATAGGTATACATGTGCCATGTTGGTTTGCTGCACCCATCAACTCGTCATTTACATTAGGTATTTCTCCTAATGCTATCCCTCCCCCCAGCCCCCTACCCCCCAACAAGCCTCGGTGTGTGATGTTCCCCACCCTGTGTCCAAGTGTGCTCATTGTTCAATTCCCACCTATCACCCATTCCAACTTTTTATAGCCTTGACTTAATTTTTTTTCAAGTTTAATTGTGGTAAAATATACATAACATAAAATTTACCATCTTAATCATTTTTAAGGGCTACGTTCAGTCATGTTTAAGTTCAGTTTCCTTTTGCAACACTGAAACTCCATTCCCATTAAACCAGCAGTCCCCACCTGGTTTTGTGGAAGACAATGTTTCCACAGGACGGGGGTAGGGGGATGGTTTCGGGGTGAAACTGTTTCATTTCAGATCATCAGGCATTAGATTCTCATAAGGAGCACGCAACCTAGATCCCTCGCATATGCAGTTCACAATCGGATTCCCGCCCGTGTGAGAATTTCATGCTGCTGACCTGACAGGAGGCGGGGCGCAGGTGAAAATGCTCACTCACCTGCCGCTCACCTCCTGCTCTGGGGCCCAGTTACTAACAGGCCATGGACAGGTACCGGTCCACGGCCCCAGGGTTGGGAACCCCTGCATTAAACATCTCCCCTTTTTCCCTCCCTTTAGCCCCTAGCAACCACCATTCTACTTTCTGTCTCTATGAGCTTGACAACTCCAATACTTGCTATAAGTAAAGTAGAATCATACCATATTTGCCTTTTTGCAGTTGGCTTATTTCACTTAGGATAATATCCTCAAGATTCATCCATGTCAAAGCATGGGCCCAAATTTCCATCCTTTTCAAAACTGAATAATATTCCATTGTATGTATATGTCACATGTTGTTTACCCGTTTGTCTGTTGATGGACACTTTGGTTCCTTCCACCTTTTTGGCTATTGTGAATAACGCTGCTATAAACATGGGTGTGCAAATATCTATCTCCCTGCTTTCAATTCTTTTGGATATATACCCACAAGTGGAATCACTGGATCATATAGTAATTCTGTTTTGTATTTTGGGGGGAACCATCATACTATTTAATCTTGACTTTTGAACACTCACTTTCGTGAGCATCTGGCAAACTTCTTGCCACTGCTAATTAGACCTTTATTCCTTTTTTTTTTGAGACAGAGTTTCACTCTTGTTGCCCAGGCTGCAGTGAAATGGCGCGATCTCGGCTCACTGCAACATCCGTCTCCTGGGTTCAAGCGATTCTCCTACCTCAGCCTCCTGAGCAGCTGGGATTACAGGCACCCGCCCCCATGCTCGGCTAATTTTTGTATTTTTAGTAGAGATGGGGTTTCACCACATTGATCAGGCTGGTCTTGAACTCCTGACCTCATGTGATCCACCCTCCTCAGCCTCCCAAAGTACTGGGATTATAGGCATGAGCCACCACGCCTGGCCTAGACCATTTTTCTTAAAGGTCTAACTGGAAGTAGTGGAAATAATGATTAGCAGGACAAGAGGTTTGCCAGGTGCAGAAACACTCAGAAATGGGAGTGGGTTTAATCTGGGAAGGCTTCCTGAAGAAGGTGAATTTCCAGCTGAGATCAGACTTTTCTGAGTTGCAGTTTCCTCGTGAGTGAAATGGAGACAAAATGCTGTAGAGTTTTGGGAAATTTCATTCAGGCATTCATTCTGGAACATGTGTTGAGTGCCTGTTTTATGACCGGATTGAAATGGGAATGCATTAGAGGATTTTGAGCAGAGGAGCCGCATGATCTGACTTGGGTTGAAAGCATTGCTCTGGCTACATGCTGGGGACAGAAGGAGGAGGGGCAGGGGTGGATTCAGGGTGGCCAGTCAGGAGGCTGCTGGCCCCTGCCTCATTCAATCCTTTCCCTTCCTTTGCTCTAGAGGCTGCAGTGGGATCTGTCCAGTTCATATCCTCCCCCAAACCCCCAGTTTCCCCCTCCTCCCCTGATTATCACCTTCTCCCCACCACACTCCCCCTCACGCCTCCCCGAGAGCAGAGCAGCCAGGGCCCCACCTTTGCAGAGGGCGGCTTCTCTCTGTCCAGCCCTCTGGAGCTGCCAGAAGCCCAGAGGTTTCTATCAATTATCTCTCCACGGCTCCTGCAGCTCCGGGGAGTCTCCAAAGCCCAGTTCTCTGACCTTTTAGAAAAAGACAGAGAAGATGCTGTCAGCTCACTTAGCACCTGTGTGCAGGGCCTCAGAATTGCCAAGGAGGCTTCTTCATCTCCAAGCTCCCTGCTCTCCAACCCAGCTCCAGAGGAGGAGGGAGGGAGTCTACCTGCAGAAGGCCTGACCGCAGGAGGTGCTGAGGGCCCAGCAGCCCCAACCTCAGCTACTCTGGCCCTTCATCTTCCTGAGATGACACTGAGCCAGCCACCCACGTGCTGGGGACTTTTATACTCAGTATTTAACTTAATCCTCCCAACAGCCCTGTGACATCAGTTCTATTTCTTTTCTCCATTTTCCTGAAGAAGAAATGGGGCTTGCACTGGTGTAGTGAGATCATGGAGACATCAAATTGTCAATGAGTGTGAAGAGTCTTTGCAAATTGATCTCATCCAGGGGTTCTCTGCCATGCACATTAGACACTCCCTGCAGCTCTGTAAAAATATCCATTCCCAGACCACCACACCCTCAGAGATTCAGAGCTTCATTTGAAAAGATCCTTCAATGATTCTAATGTACAAACATGATGGAAAACACTCACCAAATCTCAATTCCCCCCTTTTTTACGGATGGGAAACTGAGGGTCTGAAAGAAGACTGGACCTCCCTAAAGGCACCCTAGGTGAGCTGCCCAGAGCTGCCATGAGAAATCACTGCAAACTGGGTGGCTTTAAACAACAGAGTTCTGGAGACTGGAAGTCCAAAATGGAGGTGCCAGCAGGGGCAGCGTCTCTCTACAGGCTCTAGGGGAGGGTCCTTCCTGGCCTCTCCTAGCTTCCGGTGGCTGCTGGCAGTCCTTGCGTTTCTTTGCTGTTAGGTGCATCCTCCCGCCTCTGCTTCCGCCTCTGCGCAGCACTTTCCCTGGGTGAGTGTCTGTCTGTGTCCAGATCACCCTTTTCTTAGACGAACACTAGTCATGTTAGAACTCAGGGCTCAATCTAACCCAGGAGGACCCCATCTTAACTTGATTACATTTGCAAAGACTGTATTTCCAGTAAGGTCACATTCACAGATCCTAGGGGTCATTAATTTGGTGGGGGGGATGCTATTCAACCCAGTATACACCCCAACATAAGTGGCAGAGCCTGGACTCCAACCTGGCCTCCTATATTCCCGCCCTGTGCTTGCCCCACCACCCCTGGTGGCCCAGCCCCTCTTTGTACACCTCCTTTTACTCATAGCTTCACAAGACCTTCCACAGCCTTCCCCAGTACCCCAGCACTGATGGCCACACCTTCCATGGTGGAAGGATATCGTCTTCTAACCGTGGGATCCCAAAGGGCAGAGACCAAGTCCAGGACTTCTCCCATGTTACCCAGACCAGAACCTGGAGACACTCCAGAAAGATGTGATAGATTCAGCCAAACTGAGCTGGATGGATAAGTGCTCCTCCAGGAGGCAGTGAGAACCTCATTGAGAGAAGAAACCAGGCAGAGGCTGGCTGACCACATGTCCTTATGAGTGGTGCTGTCATTCTAGGAGAGTCAGTCCAGCATAGAGCTTTGGAAGAAGACAGAAAGCAGACTAATGGTCCAGGCTCTGCCACCTTCTAGCTGTGTGACCTTAAATGGATTATGTAACCTCTCTGTGCATCAGTTAATAAAAATAGTATCCATTTCAAAGGTTGTGGGAATTAAATGAGATAATGTATGTAAAGTCATTGGCCTAATTTGTAATAGCTACTCAATAAATATTCAGCTTTAAAAACAGTAGAGTCCTGCTTGAGATCACAGGGGAAAGGGGATGGCAAAACAGGTCAAGGTCTTTGTGGTAATAATAAAAAGAAGAAAAGCAGAAACCAACCACTCCCCTAGTCATGAGCATGTAGATGGATGATACCACAGCCTTTGAAATATGTCGATCAAGCAATGTCAAGGGCACAGTCAGCATTTAAACGCAGCTCTGTGTCTTGGTCTTAGAGCCTAAAGGAATGGCACCCTCCAGCCTAAACCCACAGGGAAACTCTTGGCATTTGGGGTGCAACAGTTCTTTGTGACTCAAGCTCCCTTGGCCCCTAACCACTAAATGCCCTTAGCAACCCCAAATTATGGTGTCAACCCCAAAAATCCCACCTGCCCCCACGTTTCCAAGTGGCCTCAGGATTGGTGCTGGACCCGGAGGTACTGGCTGCCATTTTATCCTTCTCCCGTGGGACCCAGCCTGTCTCAAAGCAGAGAACGTGGGCCAGCTACACTTCTCCCTTCCTAGGGATGGCTAGTTGCATCTGGGGTGCAGAGCATGGGCTGCCAGCCTGGGAGGCCAGCCAAGTTGTCCAGCCCTGGCCCATCTCCATCCCCCACCAGCGGGCCGGGCCTCCCTCCGCTCTCATACTATACGAGGCTTACTCCACAGGCCTCTTGCTCCTTCCTTCCCCAGCAGGGCCCACCGTCCGATGCTCATCAAACATGCAGAACTGATGTTGCACAAGCCCCCCCGAGGGGACTAACATCATACCCCTGATTTCTCCTTCCCCTCTCGCGCTGTGCATCCCCCTGGCTGCAGCCTGCCTTTGTTTCAGGAGGAGCAAAACACTGTGTCTGAAAACGTTACTGCAATTAAATATGCACAAGAAGGGGGGAGGGAGGGGAAAATGAGGACAATGAAGGATGTGAAACATCAGATGCAGCAGCTGCTTGTTGCTATAGAAACCCTAGCTCCCCACCACCACCAAGGCAGCATCAGCCCCCCACCCTCCACCCCCCACCCCTGGTTTAAAATCCTCGTAGGGCCAAGTGCTCTGTTTGTCCTGAGGTGCTGGGTGATGCAAGATCACAGGGTCCTAGCTATCCAGAGCTGGAGCACCTGTCGGCTGTGAGCATTGATTTCTGTGTCTTTCCTGCTTTTCCTCACCCCACCATCACTACCTCCTGACACTGGTACTTCTGATTGGCAGCAACACCCTCCAGTAGTTCTGCATTCCAGTCCCAGTTACATAATAAATTACAGAAGAGCTTCTGCGTTTGACTTTGGGATGTCACAACATGGAGAAAAACCGCACATGCAGAGTCCATTGGGGAGCCGGCTTTCTCTGTGCTTCCTCGGTTCCTCTCTGACAGCCAGCTGCGGGGCTTGGCGCCCTCCACCATCCTTCTTGTCCCCACCCACAGCCCTGAGTGGGGGTCTGCCTAGTTGCGGGGTCTGCCCAGCTGTGATCTGTGTGCTGGAGCCAGGCAGAGCAGGGTGTCCACAAACTCCAGGTTCCAGAAGATGGGCAGGCTGCCAGATGGCCAAGTGCTCATCTGGGAGGATCCCCAACAAGATGTAGCTCAACCGGGATCAATGGGAAGTTCCAGACTCTGGCCCACATAACCACTGTCCAAGGACAGAGAGAGAGAGAGAAAGTGGCATGGCAGTGGCTCCCAGAGACAGGGCCAGGGTCTTTAGTTGACTGCAAGAAGAGTAGTATAACAGGGCTGCCTCCCTCCTCCCACACCATCCCCATGACAAGGTGATGCAGCCTGAGGCTGGGTGTTGGTAGTCTTGCTCTACTCTGCTCTGATGGGCTAAGTCTAATCTTAGAGCCTCACAAAGTGGGGCACAGTGTCTGGCACATGGTAGGTCCAGCCCTATACAAAGATGTGCAGGAGGGAGGAAAGAAAGGAGGGAGGGAGGGGCAATTGGAATTGTAGATAAACCAAAGTTCATTCAGAAGCAAGAGACCAAACTGATGAAGTTATCTGAAACTATATTAAATAAATATTAAAAAATAAAATCCCTGTCATCCCAGCACTTTGGAGGGCCAAGGCAGAAGGATCCCTTGCATCCAGGAGTTTGAGACCAGCCTGGGCAACATAGCGAGACCTCATCTCTACCAGAAAATTTTTTAAATTAGCCACGTGTGGTGGTGCATGCCTGTGGTCCCAGCTACTGGGGAGGCTGAGGTGGGAGGATCACTTGAGCCCAGCATGCCAAGGCTGCAATGAGTTGTGATCATACCACTGCACTCAGTCCGGGTGACAGAGTGGCAGTCTGTCTCAAAAAATACATAAAATGAAAATAAAATCCTAAGGCTGTTAACCCTGAAGAAAATTCAAAGGGCATCACAGCCACCTTCCAGTGTGTGAGGGAGTATGTCAGGAACACGGGTTTTGGCTAGTTCAGCAGGGCACCAGTGAGTCAGAGCAGGACCCATGGTGGGAGCGCCAAGAAGATCAGTGGTCACCAAGGAAGACTGATCTACAAGTCAACTTTGGGGCTGGGCGCGGTGGCTCACGCCTGTAATCCCAGCACTTGGGAGGCCGAGGCGGGCGGATCACGAGGTCAGGAGATCGAGACCATCCTGACTAACACGTTGAAACCCCATCTCTACTAAAAATACAAAAAAAAATTAGCCGGGTGTGGTGGCGGGTGCCTGTAGTCCCAGCTACTCGGGAGGCTGAGGCAGGAGAATGGCGTGAACCCGGGAGGCGGAGCTTGCAGTGAGCTGAGATCGCGCCACTGCACTCTAGCCTGGGTGACAGAGTGAGACTCCATCTCAAAAAAAAAAAAAAGGCCAATTCCAGGCTGGTGATAGAGCGAGCCAATCTCTAAAATAAGTAAGTAAATAAAATAGTCGTTAAAATGGCCAATTCCAGCCGAGTGCAGTGGCTCACGCCTGTAATCCCAGCACTTTGGGAGGCCGAGATGGGCGGATCACGAGGTCAGGAGATCGAGACCATCCTCGCTGACACGGTGAAACCCCGTCTCTACTAAAAATACAAAAAAATTAGCCAGGCGTGGTGGCGGGTGCCTGTAGTCCCAGCTACTCGGGAGGCTGAGGCAGGAGAATGGCGTGAACCCGGGAGGCGGAGCTTGCAGTGAGCTGAGATCGCGCCACTGCACTCCAGCCTGGACAACGCAGCAAGACTCTGTCTCAAAAGAGAAAAAAAAAAAAAGTCAACTTTGGAATGGGCTGCTGAGTGAGGGAGGGAGTTCCCCAGCCCCGGAGATATTCAAATGAAGGCTGGAGAACCTTTGTCAAAGATATCGTCGCGCGCACTCAGCTTTTCAGCCCTGCAGTTCTACAGCCTCCAGCAGCAGAAGATGCCCTTTGGTGAGGTCCCCACCTCCGAATGCTGAGAATCTTGGACTCATGCTTGGGATGGTGGAGGGAGATGGGTGGGATACCACAGAATATTCCTCACAGGAGCGAAGCTCTCATCTTGGCTGAGGGGATGTCACTTAGGCCTCAGGTAGGAGGAAGCAGACCTCTAAATAATGGGGCTAGAAGGGCATGGAATTGCCCAAAATGTTTCCCTCTGCCAGCCTGACATGTGGTGCTATCGGGTTCTTCCCGTGGGTTCAGCACGACCCTCTCCCCTGCGGCTTTGAAGTCACTATCACTATCCTGATTCCAAGACCCCTCCCAGTGGAAATGGCAGCCTGGGCCCTTGAGGCCTGCCTGGGAAACCCCCAAAGAGGAGGCAGAGGACCCCAGAGTTCGCCTCTCCATCTTTTTCTGAGATGGAGTCTCGCTCTGTCGCCCAGGCTGGAGTGCAGTGGCCGGATCTCAGCTCACTGCAAGCTCCGCCTCCCGGGTTCACACCGTTCTCCTGCCTCAGCCTCCTGAGTAGCTGGGACTACAGGTGCCCACCACCTCGCCCGGCTAGTTTTTTGTATTTTTAGTAGAGACGGGGTTTCACCGTGTTAGCCAGGATGGTCTTGATGTCCTGATCTCATGATACGCCTGCCTCGGCCTCCCAAAGTGCTGGGATTATAGGCTTGAGCCACCGCGTCCGGCCTCGCCTCTCCATCTTAGTCTGGCCTCAGTGGGAGGACACATCCATGAGCTTAGGGAGTCTAGTGCAAACCCCTTCCCAACCCTCAAGTCCAGTTTTCTCCTTTAAATCAGCCTTTATCGGCTCAAGGTGAGGGTGAGCCTTAGGACCTTAGACAAGGAAATCCACTTCCCCTCTGGGATGGGAAGGGGGGCTCTTGTGTCGCAATCTGCAATGTGGGTAGGCTGCCCCCTGTGCTTCCTGCTCCCCTGCCAGGTTCCAACAGTCAGGGCAGAGATGGCTGTGGCAGTGGCAGGAGGCATAGAGTACAGTGCCTGTTCCCTTCACGGCCTTGTGCACAGTGCGTGTTTGAGAACTGTTTGAGTGATTACCGTGTATCTGCCCCTCCTTGTCCCCATGCTAGTATAACTTTGCCTCAATAATCGTTTGTTGAGTGAATAAATGATTTAAATTGAGAGAAGGGGATGGAGGCTTATGTGTAATTCCATACAGAGGGACAACTGGGAGTCAGAAGTTCCAGTCCACTTCCTGGCTGTGTGACCTGGGCCAGTTACTTTACTACAAGCCTCAGTTTCCTTCTTTGTAAAATGGAGCTAGCATCTCAAACAGTTGTAAAAGCCAACAAGCAAGGAATATGAGTTTTGCAAACTCTTGCAAAGAGGTAGGAAAGATGAGAACTAATATTCACTTAGTGCTTATTCTGCACCAAACGCTTTATTCTCCTTTTTATTTTTACTTTTTTAGAGACAAGAGTCTCACTCTGTCACCCAGGCTGGAGTACGGTGGCATGATCACGGCTCACTGCAGCCTTGACCTCCTGGGCTCAGGCAATCCTCCTGCCTCAGCCTCCCGAGTATCTGGGACTACAGGCATGCCCTACCAAACCCAGCTAATCGTTTAATTTTTTTCTTTTTTTATAGACAGGGTCTCGCTATATTGCCCAGGCTAGTCTCCAACTCCTGGTCTCAAGTGATCCTCCTGCCTGAGCCTCCCAAAGCATTGGGATTACAGGTGCGAGCCACCACACCTGGCCCTATTTCTTAAATCTGTACACCCACCCCATTATTTGTACTCTATTGTATAGATAAGGCTCAGAGAGGTTAAGTAACTTTCCCAAGGTCACACAGCCCATAAGTAGAAGAGCTGGATCGGGACCCAGATCTCAGCCTAACTCTAAAGCCCAGCTTCTTTCTGTTAAACCCTGGAGCATCTACACTGAAAGGAACAATTACTATCGTTTCTATTTGTCATTTTGTTTGTGTGTGAAAATCCTCCTCTGTCAGAGACGCTACCCTGCCTCTGAGGCTGTACCAAACCGGGAAGTAACGAACTATGTCCTGATTGTGTCTCCAGAAAACAGGTTTTTTATTACCTACCATGGCGGGCTGTACATCTCTGACGTACAGAAGGAGGACGCCCTCTCTACCTATCGCTGCATCACCAAGCACAAGTACAGCGGGGAGACCCGGCAGAGCAATGGGGCACGTCTCTCCGTGACAGGTATGGGAGAGAGCCGGGGGAGAACGGGGCGGGCTGGGAAGGGAGGACACCAGGCCATCCCTGGAACTTGGTGTGTCCCACCACAGATGGAGGAGCCCCCTGTGTACTCAGGGAAATCAGAGGAAGAGATTAAAGAAATCAGGTACTGAAACCACCAAGGAAGACCTCTTTGCTATGTTTTCATTTTCAAATAATGAGGGCTACGAAACTCACCCTCTTTTTCCCTTTTTTTTTTTTTTTTTTTTTTTTTGCCTTTCCTGTCCGGAAGCTCATAGATAAAATCAGATACTCAAACATAGTAACTATTAGTGTTGCTTTTCAGGGGGGCGGGGAGGGGGCGTTGCATATCCGTGCCTCTAGGTGCTTTTGAGGATTCTATCTTTTCGTTCTTTTTTTTTTTTTTTGAGACAGTGTTTCTCTCTTGTTGCTGAGGCTGGAGTGCAATGGCCTGATCTTGGCTAACTGGAACTTCTGCCTCCTGCAACTTCTGCCTCCTGGGTTCAAGCAATTCTCCTGCCTCAACCTCCTGAGTAGCTGGGATTACAGGCGTGTGCCACGACCCCCGGCTAATTTTTTGTGTTAGTAGAGACAGGGTTTCACCATGTTGGCTAGGCTAGTCTTGAACTCCTGACCTCAGGTGAGCTGCCCGCCTCGGCCTCCCAAAGTGCTGGGATTACAGGTGTGAGCCACTGCGCCTAGCCGGAGAATTCTATCTGATCAATGAGTACACATGTATGTTTCGTCATAGGCCACCTCGCAACATTTGAAAGCAGGCAGAACATAATTTATAAACAAAATATTTCTAAACGGAATAAAGGATTCTTGTTCTGGGGTGATTATAGTTTCTCGGGAGGGATAGAAGCTGGTGTTTATTGAATCCTCCTGTGTATCTGGGATTCCCTCATTTGTTTCTGTCAGGCACCGTCATAGCCCTGTGAGGTGAGTGCTGTTCCCCCTATTTTTACAGACGAGAAAACCAAATCTTAGGGAAGCCAAGTGACTAGCCAGAGCTATTTAACCAGTGGGAGGCACAGCCGGAATTCAGACTCTGAACCCCTGGCCTCAGGGTCCTACAGGACCCCGTAGAAGGGGTCAGCTGAATGCCCATATCCATGCTGAGGTCACAGAGAGGCGCTCCTCGAGGAAGGCCTTCTGAACAGTAGTTTCCAAACCCTTTGACTGCAATGCCCAGACAGACGTTCTTAGCATGGCCTGCGCAATACGCGCTGGCATTTTCTACCATGCTTGTTGCAAGGCGCCTGAAATTTTCTATTCTATTCTATCTAATTCTAATTTCTCTAAATGCCAGCCACAACTCACCAAAGGGATTTCACAACCTCCTAACAGTTTGTGGGTTGTGAGTTGAAAATCTCTGTCTTGAGATTGGAGTTTTTGAAAAGGGGATGAACACTAAGTCAGAATACCTGGCTTTTGGGATTAAACTCATGAAATCTCGCAGCCTCTCTAGGCCTCTGGAAAAGGAACCCGTCTAGGTGGCTGCTCTGATTCTATCTGCCTCTGGCCCTCAGAGCTCTCAGAGCTCTGCCCTGAGTTTGGTGGTTTGGTGATGAGCTCTGCCCTGACCCACAGATGACTGTCTCCAGGACCCCTTCCACATATCTGTCACATGTGGGGCAAGGCCAGGAGATCAGGAGCTGGGAGGGCAACAACCTGGCTCCCGATTCACCCCTGTGTCTTCAGCGCCTGGCCCTGTGCCTAACACACAGTAGGTGCCAAGTAAATATTTATGGCATTAATCAATGCCAAGGGAAACCATGCTGTCATAAGGGTAGGGGACGGGGCTGCTCCGTGCAGCCCCATCTTTGTGGCTTGACTTTGGAATCCACAGCCCAGTTTCCAAAGGGCTCGCCTCAAAATAACAGGGACTTGTTTGTATGGTGTTTTGCATCTCATTTGCATGCCTATCCTGCAATGTGGGAAAGACACAGAAATCCCCTTCCTTCAGGCCTGCTCCCTTCTCCTCCGCGAATATTTGGCCCCGTCATCCTCTAGTCTCCTGGTTGGACCTCTAGCTTGTGGGGGCACTAGGCAGGAGTTCCTCAAAAAGAGACATTCTTTGAACTGGAGGCCATGCCAGCCCTTCTTCCCCTCCTCTTTCACCACCAGCTTCCGGGAGAAGGGCGAGGGGGAGGAGACTCACAGATAAAGCCCAAACAGAAAAGCGGGCATGAAGATGGGACGGTACCCAGACAGACAAGAGAGAGGCCCTGGCACAAAGAGAGATTGGCATGGGGCAGGGGAAAGGCAGAACGGAGAGACGTGCACAGAGACAAAGGACGCGAGCGAGGGGGCTCCAGGGAGGGAGCCCATGCAGTGACACGGGGCCCTGATGTGATGGGATGTGACAAGGCGATCTGCAAGCTGCTTGTCTCGGCAAAAATGCAACTGATACTGGAGCAAGCAATGCCTAGGGGGTTGGCATTGGGAAGCCCAGAGCCTGCCTCGGGCTCACCCGCCCCTCCCCACTGCACTTGGAATCCACTCCCCAGAGCTGAGGGTGGAGATCCAGCCCCAGAGAGAGGCAGGGCACGAGTGTCTGCTGAGACGTTTCAGTCTCTAGAAGCCAGGGTCCCGAGAGCTCCTGGGGCTTGTTGCGGGTGAGAATGGTACACATGGCAGTGCATTGGAGGTGGTCAGTTCATGAGAACAGGAACCACATGTGTGGTCTCTTCCGCACTCAGTGCTAAAGTTGCTGGGGGTGGGGAGAGCTAACGAGATGTATTGTTAAGACAGCAGTTACGAATTAGGCCAGACTTTCCATCTCCGCCTCAACACTCACTAGTTGTGCAGCCTGGCATAAAATAACGTTCCAAACCTCAGCTGCCTGATCCGGAAAACGGGAGTAACAAAATGTACTCCTACTGGGTTGCTGTGAGAATGAAACAGAATATCTCCTATTAAGAAAGGCCAGGCGTGGTGATTCAGGCCTGTAATCCTAGCACTTCGGGAAGCCAAAGCAGGTGGCTCACTTGAGGACAGGAGTTCAAGACCAGCCTGGCCAACATGGCAAAACCCCATCTTTACTAAAAATACAAACATTAGCCGAGTGTGATGGCACCCCAGCTGCTCGGGAGGTGGAGGCAGAGAATCGCTTGAACCAGGGAGGCAGAGGTTGCAGTGAACCAAGATCATGAGATCGTGCCACTGCACTCCAGCCTGGGTGACAGTGGATTATTCAATAATGAATAATTATTTATTATTTAATAAATAAATAATTATTAATTAATTAATACTGCTTATAAAAAGTTTAGCTAGTGCCTGACACAGGAAGCTGAGGACAGACAGTAGCTGCTACTATTATTGTCAGTGGTGGTTCTGTTGTTGCTATATTGTTATTCCCACTACCTTCCCAAGGCATAGGGGTGGGGAAGAAGGGCAACTTTCATTTTTCTATATTTTCCAAGTTGCAGAGGCAGTTGCAAGAATAGTCTGTGCCTCCACAAAATACAACCTAATCATAATCATTCCATACATCTAGGTGCTTTTTTTAGAGCTTACCAAGTGCTTTCAGGTGTATTAACTCACTCCGTCCCCACCACAACTCAGTGGGATGGGTATTGTCATCTGTAGTTATAAAGGAGGAAACCAGCGGTCAGAGAGGCTGAGGAACTGGAATCAGATCCCCCAGCTCACAAAGGACAGAGCCAGGTGCAGAAGCCATGCTCCTGGCGGTGCCTTAACCACCTAACCATAGCAGTGCCGTTCAGCTGGCCGTAGGGGGTTCCCAGCAGCCGCCCCAGGGCGTCTCAGACCCCCAGTCAGCCCAGCCTAGCTCCAGTGCACCCCCAGCAGTTTCTCAGGCCTGACCATCTGTCTCCCCCAGCCCTGCCTCAGTGCTAGCAGCGCTCGGTCCCCCCGGGCTGTCGCCGTGTACACGCCGCAGCATTTTACTTCTGCTCTGGAGTAATGAAAGAGGTTTCTTTCCCTCAGAATTTAATTTCACGCCTGAGCCTCGGTGATTAATTCCCTCCCCCCGCCCCTTCCTCCACCACCCTGATGGCCCCTCCGCTTGTAAATTCTGCGGTGTGCCGCGGAATTTGTGTATTTTGCATCAATTAAGTGTCACATTGAGTAATTCTTCCCTGGCACCGGGTTTGTTTATCCCAGCCATTCCCACCAGGTTGGGGGTGGGAGAAGAGGCCACAGAATCTGGCAGGCAGGGCGTGTGGGCTCTAGATAGTAATTGTCCCGCGCATCTGCAGGCGGATTGAGCATCTAAGGCACTTCCACACACCTATGCCACTGGTTGCCTGCAACGGCCTTGTGAGGTCTGGAGGCAATGTTATCACCTCTAGCAGGGCAGGTGGGGAAACTCGGGCTCTAGGAGATCACAAAACTTGCCCAAGATCACAGGGCTTCTCAGTGACCCAGGCACTGGGTCAGAGAGAGCCTCTGGAGAGCCTGATTCCCAGCCTGGGCTCCTTCTGTAGCCCGCAGGCAGCCCCTGACGAGCGCTGGAAGGTGGGAAGAGAACAAGATCTTTCCCCTAGAGAGGAGAATTCTCACCCCAACCCCTCTCCGGGGCAATTGCTGAGGGCAGAGGAAAGTGCCCGTTAGTGAAGGGACCACTATCCACTCTTAAGCAAAATTTAAGATTTTAGATTATTCCATCTCAGATACCATTTACTGAACAAGGCTTGGGGAGACCTGGCTTCTGATCTTTTTTTTTTTTTTTTTTTGAGACGGAGTCTCGCTCTGTCGCCCAGGCTGGAATGCAGTGGCCAGACCTTGGCTCACTGCAAGCTCCGCCTCCCGGGTTTACACCATTCTTCTGCCTCAGCCTCCGAGTAACTGGGACTACAGGCACCCGCCACCTCGCCCGGCTAGTTTTTTGTGTGTGTTTTTTAGTAGAGACGGGGTTTCACCGTGTTCACCAGGATGGTCTCGATCTCCTGACCTCGTGATCCACCCATCTCGGCCTCCCAAAGTGCTGGGATTACAGGCTTGAGCCACCGCGCCCGGCCCTGGCTTCTGATCTTAGTTCCATGGTGTGATCCCAGGCAGGGACATTTCTGGTCTCGGCATCCTCATCTCTTCATGCTTCAAGCTCCCTAAGCCAGCTCTGTAATTCCACAAGTCTATACAGTTCTGCAATGTGGATTTCTATCCAGAAAAATCAGACTACTGGCCTGCCCATGCCCGAGTTCCTCATTCATCCTCCCTAGACATTTGTGGTTCAGCAGCCTGGGGAGATACAGCAGTGGTTTCACACTGCCTTGAGGAGCTCACAGTCTTCCGGGTGCTGACTGCCCTTGGAAGGGGCAGTGCCGATGGGGGCTACCTCTGGAGAGTCACGTGGGGTGGCAGAGGGCAGGAGGGTGGGGAGATGGGGAGACTCCCTTTATGACATGCTCTTCTATATTTTCTGAAGTTTTACCAAGTGCATATATTATCTATCTGTTAAAACACTTTTAAGGCTTTTATTAGTATGAGTATTAGGATTATCATTATTTTTGAGACAAGATCTTGCTCTGTTGCCCAGGATGGGATACAGTAGCACAATCATAGCTCACTGCAGCCTCACATCTCTGGCTCAGTTGATCCTCCCACCTCAGCCTCCTGTGTAGCCAGGACCACAGGCTTGTGCCACCACACCTGGCACTATAGTCGTGTGTGTGTGTGTGTGTGTGTGTGTGTGTGTGTGTGTGTGTATGTGTTTTGGCAGAGATGGGATCTCACTATGTTGCCCAGGCTGGTCTCCAACTCCTGGGTTCAAGTGATCTTCCCACCTTGGCCTCCCAAAGTGCTGGGATTACAGGCATGAGTTACTATGCCTGACCTATTAATAAAACATTTATTTTAAAATAAGGGGGAGTTCTGGGGCTGGGAGCGGTGGCTCATGCCTGTAATCTCAGCACTTTGGGAGGCCAAGGCAGGTGGTCAGGAGTTCAAGACCAGCCTGGCCAAGATGGTGAAACTTCATCTCTACTAAAATACAAAAATTAGCTGGGCATGGTGGCAGGCGCCTGTAATCCCAGTTACTCGGGAGGCTGAGGCAGAGAATTGCTTGAACCCGGGAAGCAGAGGTTGCAGTGAGCCAAGATCACACCACTGCACTCCAGCCTGGGCAACAGAGTGAGACTCTGTCTCAAAAAACAAATAAATAAAAATAAAAATAACGGGGAGTTCTTTGAAAATAAAATGAAAGGAAAAGAAAAATCTGTGGGAGTCATTGAGAGTGGTCTGGGGGAGGCATCCAGAAAAGGTGACATTTAAGCTGATTTGTGAAAGAGGAGTAGAAGCTGGCCAGGCAGAGCAGGCTGGCTGGACATCCAGGTGACCCAGATGACCCAGCACACCACTGCAGGGTTCCGTGGAGACAGGGGACAGTGTAGGCAGGCCAGGCCGACTCATTGGCCCAGATCATAGAAGGCCTTGGCATTCAGGATAAGCAGTGGAGGTGTGTTGTGTAGGTGAGGGGGATCCTGGTGAGGTTTAGAGCGGGAGGAGGTCCCCCAGGAGCAGGAAACCCAGAGAGGCCTTGGAGGGTGGGAACGAGCCTGAGAGGGCTGACAGGACACCACTCAGAAATGCCTGGGCATCGCACACAGAATCCTGCCCGCAGGGGCTGTGGTTTTCTGCGGCTTCAGGTTGCAGGTCTCATAGTTGCTGGTTTCTCTTGGTTTCGGAATGCAAAATATAGGATTGTCACGGGTGACTGCTGGGGCTTCTGAATCCTTTTAGGCTCTGGCAGAAATGAACTGGTCATTTCTGAGTCTTTCCAGAGTTCAGGCAGGAGAAGATAGAGCAGGAACAAATAGATCGTCCTCCCATCTCCCAGTAGGCCCAGAGAGATACTTACTATGAATTGCAAACTTGAGACATCATGACACATCACTGCTCTAGAGCCTGGGCTAGAATACAGGGACACAGCTGGGCGTGGTGGCTAAGGCCTGTAATCCCAGCATTTTGGGAGGCCAAGGCAGGCGGATCACCTGAGGTGAGGAGTTCGGGACCAGCCCGGCCAACATGGTGAAACCCTGTCTCTACTAAAAGTACAAAAAATAGTTGGGTGTGGTGGTGTGTGCCTGTAGGCCCAGCTACTTGGGAGGCTGAGGCAGGAGAATTGCTTGAACCTGGAAGGTGGAGGTTGCAGTGAGCCAAGATCACACCACTGCACTCCAGCCTGGGCAACGGAGTGATTGAGACGCCATCTCAAAAATAAAAGAACCCAGGGACTCTCCGTGGGAAAGGAGTTCTCACGCACACCCTCTCCCTCCCTGCATGTCTTGCTCTGTTCCCCACTTCTTCCATCTGTGCCTCTGTCTGTCACTCTAGTCCCGAACTCCATCATATTCTCGCCTCCTCCCAGCCCCTGCTGGGAATCCCTGTCAAGGTTGTCTGGGGCTCAGTCTGGCCTGAGCACAGAAGACACAGTGCACCCTCCCTGAAACGTTCCTCTGGAGCCGCCCTGGAAACTCCTTGCTATGGGCGCCAGTGGGCAGCAGGCTCCTGTCTGGGTGCTTGCCTTCCGTCCCCCAGCCCTGCTTCATCCCACCCAGGGCTGGCCAGGGCTGCCGACCCTCTCTGCCTTCCAGACCCTGCCGAGTCGATCCCCACCATCCTGGATGGCTTCCACTCCCGGGAAGTGTGGGCCGGCCACACTGTGGAGCTGCCCTGCACCGCCTCGGGCTACCCTATCCCCGCCATCCGCTGGCTCAAGGATGGCCGGCCCCTCCCGGCTGACAGCCGCTGGACCAAGCGCATCACGGGGCTGACCATCAGCGACTTGCGGACCGAGGACAGCGGCACCTACATTTGTGAGGTCACCAACACCTTCGGTTCGGCAGAGGCCACAGGCATCCTCACGGTCATTGGTGAGTTGGGAAAGCCCCTTCTGCAGCCCCAGTAACCTTTGAGAGCACTGCAGGGGTCGGGGGAGGAGTGTGGACAGCTGGACCTGTCTCTGACCAGGCCCTGGGAATTACACTGGCTGACTGGGGAAGGCAGTCTGGTGTCCTGGAAAAGCCCTTGGTTTGAAATCAGGTGGCCTGCCTTTTGTTTCTGGCATTAGCCGATAGCAACTGACTTTGGGCAAACCACATAACCATGACCATCAGCTCAGTGCCCTTGTCTGTAAAATGGGAACGTGGTCCCAGCCTTCCTACCTCCCAGAGGTCATGAGGCTCCAGTGGGATGAGGAGGGTGATGGTGATGTGCTCGCCATGAGGGCAGGGCTTCTGGGCTTGTAGGGAGGCAGTATCTGAACTAAGGGAAGCAAGGCAGCTGTCAATCCACTAGAGAGGACATACATCCCAATCCTAGGGTGACATTCAGGATGTTTAACAATCATTGATAGGGGCACTGATTAATCAGATCAGAAACTGGCCATAAACAAGCAAATCATCTCTGCCAGGACCTTCCAGCTGGATGTCAAACCTGGTCCCTTCCTACTCCTCCTCCTGCCCCTTCTGGGGTCCAAGACCTTAGCATACCCCTTCTGCTGAGGAGCCCCCAAGGTAGGCAGAGAGGGTAGAAGCAGATGGGCGAATGCCCTGGAAAGCACTCTGGATGAGGATTTGTGAGGCCCAGCTCATCCCGTCCCCCTACCCCACCTCTGTCCACTCCTGTGTGACCCAGTCTCAGGGTTCCCATCTGTGAAATGAAGAGGTTCCTTCTAGCTCCAGCGCCAAGAGTCTGACTCTGAGTTCCCTGCTCTCTAGGTTGCAGTGGGGCTGGGATCTGGAGACCCTTGAGGAAATGCCATGCCTCATGGGACAGGAATGAGGCTGTCATTACTGACAGTATCTTGAGGGTCATTAAATGTGGGCAGTGGAAAGAGACCATCCGGAGGTGATCCCACCTCCTGTCCTGGTTGACCAAAGAAACTCTCCTCCCACCTCCCACCCATTGCGAACATAGGGCAGCAGGGCTACGGACCCTCAGGCTGACCAGAGAACCACAGCAGAGCCCACTCCTGGGCCTAGTGTCTGACTCCCCCAGCCCAGATAAGGGCTGAGTCTCCTTCCTCGCCGTCAAGAGAGTCTTGAGATTTGGAGCGTGCCCAGAAAAGTGCCCTCCCAACACAAATTCACTGTCAGGGTGGAAGAACAGAAAGAGCCCCAAGACACGCTCTGGAGTGGCAGTGCACGGCACAAACGCTTTGGTTACAACGCTGAAAGCCCTGCTTCAGGGACCTGGGGGTTCCTCTCGTAAAAACCAGCCCTGGACAGCAGAGCAGACAGAGGATCAGGATCGGCACCTCTCTTCCTGCCCTAAGTACAGTCTAAAAAAGTTTATTCCAATATTACCTTCACCTCCTTCCCACCCTCCTGCTCTACACATACGCTCTCTCTGTCTCTCTCTCTTTCTCTCTCTCTCTCTCTAAATAGGTCACAAGGGCAACACACCCTCAAATCCTTGGAAAATTAGCAAACCTTCCTGTAGGTAAATGCAGTGTTCACAGCTCCTGCACCAGTATTTGCAGGGAAGCAGAGACACACACAGACACAGGCACACCTGTTGAAAATGCACCTGCCCACCTCCCCATGTACACACGCATAGATGTACGGTGCCCGTACACATACACAGCTACACAATCCCTTCACAGTAACACGCCCATATCCAAGTACACTCTCACAGATGTACAACAAGTCACCACCTCCAAATGTGTGCATGCCCACGCTGACCCTGAATGCATCTTCTCTGATCCCCAGCCCCCTACCCCTCCCCACAGTGGGCTTGTTTGGACCACCAAGGTTCAAGGGGAATCAACGTGACTTTTCTCCATCTTCTAGCCTCTCTACAGCCTCTCTCTGCCAGGTTCATGGAGAGGAAAGCAATGCTTTCCATATGCCCCTACTCCTCCACGAAGGCCCCCACCCAACCTGTGCCAAGCCCATGCAGGAGCAGTGAGGAGACAGTGGCTGGCAGAGCACTGGGAGCTCCAGCTGGTGACTGGGATGAGCAGGGCGCCACCTGCCTCAGTGTGCACTGACATTTCCTGGACAGTAGGCAGAGGCTCTGGGAAATGAGCAGGGAGAACCAAGCATGCAGTCATGTCTGCTTTGGCTGTACCCAGCCCACATGAGCTTGCAATCTTCCTCTCTCCTGTAGGCCTCCTCACTTGGGGTACCAAGCTATACAGGGAGCCTGAGCCCACATACAGAACGTCTAGCCCATAGAGATCAAGGAGAGGTCAGCTTGGAGCTTGTAAATGGCTTGCTAAGCCAGTTAGACCATCAGTAATGACTCAGGTCATGGTAGGCCTATGAAGCTGAGAGATGTCACCCTGCTCTCAAGCGGCACACAGTCCAGAGGGAGAGAGAGACAGACACAAAAGAGGTGATGAAGAGACAAGGTGCTCAGTGTGGTGTGAGTTATACACGGGGAGGGTAGAGGAGGGATACTTAGCCCAACCTGGGAGAGGGAGTTATGCCAGGAAGGCTTCCTGGAAGAGGTGATACCATGTGAAGAATGAGTAAGAATTAGGCAAAGAATGCTCTAGGTGAGGCCCTGGGGCCAGAAGCAGCCCAGGGTATGCAGAAATCACAGGCAGGTTGCTGGTGCTCTAAAGACCTATGGCTTTGGTGACAATGGAACCCCTTTGAACCCCTAGAGTCAGGCCCTCAGGGCCTTGAGGGCCTCAAATGCCATGCTGAATTGTTTGGACTCATGGAAGTTCTGAGCAGCGAGTGGTCGGCTGCAGCATGGAGAACAGCTAGGGGGAAGCAGGGCGGTACTGCCGTGTGGATCCAGGTTGGGAGCTCCAGGCCTGCAGTGGGGTGACGCAGGGCGATGCCGAGCAGGGGGTCCACAGATCCATCTAGAGGAAATCAGACCAGCAGCACGTAGCAATGGGTTATCTCTGCAAGTATGGGAGACAGCCTGCTGGGCCAAGGGTGCCCCCCTGGTTTCTGAGATGGGTGGCAGGGAAGATAATGAGCCAGTCAAGTCTCCGCCCTCCTCAGTGAGCCAGAGGGAGCCTCACGCTATCACCGGGCACAGGGACACGTTTCAGGGGAGCACAGGCCATCAGAACAACAAGTACCAAGAGATCCCTCAATCTGAGCCTGCCATTTAACAAATGAGTAAACTGAGGATTAGAGTGAGGAATTCCCCAGTCCCAGTCCACACAAGGGGTCTGGAGGCAGAACCTGGGCCTTTTGTGACCCCGACTGCCCCGAGCTGCACTCCACTCACAGTTAGCCCTTTTTTCGTTCTTTCCTCCCCCCCGTTCTCCCTCACGTCTCCCCGGCCCGGCCCAGATCCCCTTCATGTGACCCTGACACCAAAGAAGCTGAAGACCGGCATTGGCAGCACGGTCATCCTCTCCTGTGCCCTGACGGGCTCCCCGGAGTTCACCATCCGCTGGTATCGCAACACAGAGCTGGTGCTGCCCGACGAGGCCATCTCCATCCGCGGGCTCAGCAACGAGACGCTGCTCATCACCTCGGCCCAGAAGAGCCATTCCGGCGCCTACCAGTGCTTCGCCACCCGCAAGGCCCAGACCGCCCAGGACTTTGCCATCATTGCACTCGAGGGTGAGCTGGGGCGCCAGGACATGGTGGGGCAGGTTAGGGCTGCCAAGCTCATGCCCTCCCTCCTGCTGAGGTGGGAACAATGCCAGGAGGCGTTAAACCAGTGCTTACTACACACCAGGCCCATGCACCATCTCACCCTAAGGGCCCTGTGTGGAGGTCCTTTTTTATATTTAAATCTTTTTTATCTTTTTTTCTCTTTTGAGGCAGTGTCCCACTCTGTCTCTCAGACTGGAGAACAGTGGTGCCATCACAGCCTACTGCAGCCTCAATCTCCCTGGCTCAAACAGTCCTCCCACCTCAGCCTCCCAAGTAGCTGGGACTGTGGGCAGGGACCACCTTGCACCACGCTAATGTCCAAGGATAATTTTTCACCTGGATAATTTTTTATGTATTTTTTTTATTATTATTTTTTTTTTAATAGAGACAGAGTCTCACTATGTTACTCAGGCTGGTCTTGAACTGGGGGTGAAGTGATCCTCCCGCCTGGGCTGAGGCCTTTTTTTTTTTTTTAATGATGTTACCCATTTTGCTCTTGAGGAAAATGCGGCTTTGGTCACTTGCCCGAGGTGACACAGCTCTGCCCAAGGGACAGAGCAGAGATTTGAGTTCAGGTCCCTTAACCATCATACTATACTGTCTCTGCCCTCAGAAATTACTAGAATTTCAGTATTAGAGGAGTCTTCAGAGGCTGGAAGAGTGCCAATAACCTCTGGACTTGCAATTCCTCTCCCTGCCTGAGACCTCTTCAAGGCAGGCTCTGTGTCTCACCAACATCCTGGGTTTTACCTGTTTCTTTCTCTCTCTCCTCCTTTAAAGCTGCCACCACCCAGGGTTCCTTACATAGCACACCTGTGTATGGTTATTCAGGTTGTTCACTGCACATGTTGCCCAGCCAAGAGGGTAGGTGAGGACTGAAATCCAGCCTGCACCTCATTTTCCAAGCCATGAGCCCTGGCACTGGGCTCTGTCCACACAGAGGAGGCACCACTTTCTCATTTGTACAAAGGTGCGGTGGGGGCTGGCAGAAACCCTGTCCTTACAAACAAGGTTAATGGTTCCCCACCTCCTCCGTCATTGCCACCAAAACAAACACAACACAATTCTGTTCCTTCCAGGGGCTTGTCGTAACAAAGATGCCAGCCAAACCCAAGCAAGCCCCACAGGTTTGGGATCCTCCCCACGTGTCCCCGTCACGGCCTGTGGGTCCACACTCCTTGAAGGTGTGAGGCACCCAGGAACCTAAGCCCTTACTCCTCACCCCGACCACACAAACATTTGTCTTCCTTTTTGTTTCTTGTTTCTGTTTCTTAGAGACGGGGTCTCATTGCTCTGTTGCCCAGGCTGGAGTGCAGTGATGAAACCATAGCTCACTGCGGCCTCAAACTCCTGAGCTCGAGCCGTCCTCCCGGCCTCAGCTCCTGAGTAGCTGGGACTACAGGCATGTGCCACCACACCTGGCTGTTTTATTTTACAATTTTTCTAGAGACATGGTCTCCCTACATTGCCCAGACTGGTCTCAAACTCCTGGGTTCAAGCAATCCTCCCATCTCAACCTCCCAGAGTGCTGAGATTACAGGCATAAGCAACCATGCCTGGCCTACTTTTAAAGTACTTAATGCCTATTTTAATCCTTTTCAACGATCCTGTGCGGAAGGATGGCCAGGGTTAATAATTACATCCCCGTGTTCCACGTGAGGAAGCCAGGGCACAGAGCTTAATTGTCTCGTCCAGGGTTATTCTGTTAGCCAAGACTTAAGCCCCGGCCAAGACTCCTCACTGCCACTGCCTCTGTGCACTTTCAGCCTCAGACTTAAGGCCTTGTGCTAACAGGCCTGCAGCACCACCACCCCCTCCGGAGGTCCCACGCAGAGGGAACTGGAATCAGACTCCACAGGGCCAGACGGTTCCATAGGTAGTTCTAAGCAGTTAACTTCTGAGCTTGTGTCTTTATTAATAGTGGAAGAGTTGAGAGGAACCAGCATTTATTAAGAAATTACAAAGCGCTGTGTGAAGCATCTGAAATGCATTAATTCATTTTATCCTCAGAATATCCATGAGGTGGGTATAAACATGATTGCTGTTATCCCCATCCTCCCTCCATAAGAGACAAAGACTCAGAGAGGTTAAGCCACTTGCCCAAAAACCCAGAGCTAATAAGTGATTGAGGGAGGATGCAAACCCTACAGCCTGAATCCACGTACAGCAGTAACTGGCACCACTTGGGGCTGTGGATAGCAGAATTGATGTACACAAAAGTTCTTTTTTGCTCTTACGGCTGCTTTTTGCCTCCTCCCCTGCTGAGGTGGGGTGGCTGGGGGGACGATCTCTCCGTGGCTTGGTGACCCTGAAGGGGGCTCCTCACTCCTGCAGACGGCACACCCCGCATCGTCTCGTCCTTCAGCGAGAAGGTGGTCAACCCGGGGGAGCAGTTCTCACTGATGTGTGCGGCCAAGGGCGCCCCACCCCCCACAGTCACCTGGGCCCTCGACGACGAGCCCATTGTGCGGGATGGCAGCCACCGCACCAACCAGTACACCATGTCGGACGGCACCACCATCAGCCACATGAACGTCACAGGCCCCCAGATCCGCGACGGGGGCGTGTACCGGTGCACCGCGCGGAACTCGGTGGGCAGTGCTGAATATCAGGCGCGAATAAACGTAAGAGGTGCCTGTCTACATTTAAATATCAGAATAGGTTTTTGAGTTCCTTTGCCATCTCTGTGGTTACCATTATTCTTGTGCTGATTAGTACTTATTATTAATCGTCATTTTGATTTTAGTAGAGGTCTCTCTCCCCTCCCTCGTCCCCTTTCCCTGCCCTCCTCAAGCGCCATCATCCATTCTTGTGTGCGTGTGTGTGTCTGGTACTGTTCACCCTCATTCACCTCCCCAGTCCCCCTCCTCCTTCCCCCTCTCCAGAAATCCAACCTGCCCAGCCCCTCCTCCTACCCTCTAGCCCATTCCTCCCCACCAAATCTCTCTGGGGCCTAAGTATACTAAGCACCTGCTGATATCTGCCAGCCCCACCAGGGCCTCGTAAGGGCAAGACAGGGCAGGGGCTGGGGACCAGGTTTGGCGTTTAACATGGGTGCCCACCCAAGCTGTGCTCCCTGTGTCTTCCCACTGAGCCAGCCCCCCAGATGCTCCAGGAGGTGTGAGCAACCAGGAGCCAGGGCATCATCTTCTCCCGCAAGGCTCACACCATCAAGAGTAAGAGGCTGAGCCTGGCTGGGGGTGTCCCAAAGCAGGCAGCCTCCAAGAGTGGGGAAAGGAGCCCTCAGGGGCATCGTCCCCACATCTCAGTTCTCCAAGTCACTGTGGTGAGAACACAGTCTCCACTGAAGCTCTTTGTAGCCCCGTGGGGTCTGATTGGTCTTCATCTGACCCTACTGCTGACCCCTGACCCCAGGGCAGAGGAGCAGGGGGACAGCAGGAAGGGAAGGGGCACTGATCCAGGGGCACTCCTGGTTGCCACAGGGGTAGGAAAAGGAGCAAAGATGGAGTTTCATGTTAAGTTTGCCTGTGCGAGGCCTTGGACCCCCAACAGAAGTACGGGTTTCCCATCTGGCCACCCTCCTGATCTCTCCTCTGAATTGCAAGGGGGACAGAGATGTGGGGCCCTGGAAGATTTCCCAGTCGGGCCCCTCCTGTTCTAGATGGGGACCTGAAGCCCAGAGTGCACCCTGTACCCTGTGGAGCACTGTCTTGCTTGGTAGCCTCTGAACTCCCATTCCAACCCCTAGATTGCCATCTGCCCAGCAGGCCCAGCCCAGGACACTCTCTCTCCCCGGCCAGCACTATCGGCACCCCTTTCACAGCTCCTTCCCAGGGGCCTACAATACACATTTACTTGTTGACCGAAAGTCATCACCTCACCTGGCGAGACCTTCCTGCTGTCTTTAAGTAGTTAACTTAAATTCCTTTTGGGTACGAGATCAAAAATAAGCAAGTAGAATGGAAACAACAAAATCTCTACCTTTCCACTTTCATCCCAAAATCTTAATCTCCCCATAACTGAGTAACTTGCCCTCCCAAATCCCAGTCACTCCTTGGTGGGGCTGCAGCTTGGTCCTATCCCTGTCTCACTAGGGGAATGGCTCTTGGCCCAGGCGTGTATATACTGCGTCTGTTTGCAACTCTTTGAAGCTAGTAATAGTGAGTGCTGGAGAGACTGTGGGCACCCCCCCAGTTCCAGCCCCTGTCTGTAGCTTTGTAAAAAGGCATCCCTGTGCCCCCACCAAATGTCCGCCCCCTGAAAGTCTCAGGGGCCGCGTGCCTGAGAAGAGCAACGCAGGGTGGTGCCCGGCTGTCCCTGGCTGACGGCAGCACATGCCCCTCTCCTCCTCCTCCTCCTCCCTCCTGACTCCTGCCCAGGCCCCCCCAGCATCCGGGCCATGCGGAACATCACAGCAGTCGCCGGGCGGGACACCCTTATCAACTGCAGGGTCATCGGCTATCCCTACTACTCCATCAAATGGTACAAGGATGCCCTGCTGCTGCCGGACAACCACCGCCAGGTGGTGTTTGAGAACGGGACCCTCAAGCTGACTGACGTGCAGAAAGGCATGGACGAGGGGGAGTACCTGTGCAGCGTTCTCATCCAGCCCCAGCTCTCCATTAGCCAGAGCGTTCACGTGGCTGTCAAAGGTAGGCCTCCCTCACCAGCCAGGGCCCCTGCCCGCCTGACCACCCAGGATGCACGGGCCCCTCCCCAGGTGGGACTCAGACAACAATAGGCAATCCTGAGCAAGAGAGGCCCCAGCTTGGCATTCAGAAAAAAGGGAGCAGGGCAGAAGACTGTGGGTGGACACAGGCCATGAGATCCCTCTACATCTGGGTTCCTCCTCGGGCTGCAGAACAAGACGGCACACACCCCAGGTGCATGAGCAGGTCAGTTACAGACAGAGGAGGCAGGCCGCCTTCCGGGAGAGAGGCCAGGCCAGAGATGGGCTGCATGGGGCCTCTGCCCCCAGGAGCTCAGCGGGCCCACACAAGAGACCAGCAACAGGAGGCCAGGGTTGAGAGAGCACGCTTGGAGCCCGACTCCCTGTGGGATACACAGTACACAGGCTGCTTCTACAGGACTGGGAACACCCTTCCACCTTCTAGTACTGCTTCAGGCCTGGAAAGTACTGGGTGGTGCTTAAAAGCCTCCTCCCTCAGGCCAGGCACAGTAGCTCACGCTTGTAATCCCAGCACTTTGGGAGGCCGAGGCGGGCGGATCACGAGGTCAGGAGTTTGAGACCAGCTTGGCCAAGATGGTGAAACCCTGTCTCTACTAAAAATTCAAAAAATAGCCAGGCGTGGTGGCAGATGCCTGTAATCCCAGCTACCTGGGAGGCTGAGGCAGGATAATCGCTTGAACCTGGGAGATGGAGGTTGCAGTGAACCAAGAGTGAGCCATTACACTCCAGCCTGGGCAACAAGAGTGAAACTGTGTCCAGAAAAAAAAAAAAAAAAAGCTTCCTCCCTCCTGGGCCCTTGACACCCACCTGGGTGAGGTCTGCATTTCATGCCTGGTACTGGGTAGCCACTCACTAAGTCTGTGGATCAAATGAATGAGTGAATATAAACGAGAAAATACATGAGCATGTGAGTCAATGATGATGTCTCCCTGGTTCTGGGGCTGTGAAGGTCTTCGAAGCCCCCAAATATATTCTTTGGGACTGACAGACCTGGAGACTATCTGGATGGTGTGTGAGAGGAGGGTGGCCTGGTTGCTCTGGGGCCAGGCTGGGGAGGTGGATACCCCAGGCTTGACTAAGGAGAAGCCAGTGAAAACCAGGCTGCAGGGCTTGGGTACCGAGTCAGCCATGGCTATGATGGCTGAAGAGCTTATGTCTCTTTGTGAAGAGCCAGGGTGGGCTCAGGCCTGGGGAGGATACGCAGACAGGTTGTCCTCCGCAGCCTGAGGTTCCAGAAGCATGAAGACCTCAGCCTGGGGCTCTGCCTGGGAGGAAGGGAGGTCTGGGGATCTCCAGTCACCATCCTGGGCTATCGCAGCAGGCTGTGATGGTTATAATGATCTGCCACTGTCACTGCAGCAGGTGCACTGTGCACCCCTCACAGTGCTCCATGCTCCACGTGCACTGCTGTCTTCAACCCCACAGCTGCTCACTCAGCTAAGGCAGGCAACATTTCCTCCCCAGTTTTGGGGGCAGAAAGTGGAGGCATAGAAAAGTTAAGTAACGCCGGGCATGGTGGCTCACGCCTGTAATCCCAACACTCTGGGAGGCCGAGGTGGGTGGATCACCCGAGGTCAAGAGTTTGAGTCCAGCCTGACCAATATGGAGAAACCCCGTTTCTACTAAAAATACAAAATTAGCAGAGTGTGGTGGCACATGCCTGTAATACCAGCTACTTGGGAGGCAGAGGCAGGAGAATCACTTGAACCTGGGAGGCAGAGGTTGCAGTGAGCTTAGATCGTGCCATTGCACTCCAGCCTGGGCAACAAGAGTGAAACTCCATCTCAAAAAAAAAAAAAGAAAGAAAAGTTAAGTAAATTGCCATCTGGTGTGAGAATCTTTCCCAGGTCTGCGTAACTCCAGAACCTGGGCTCCAACCGAGAATGGCCGTGAGCCAGGGAAAGGACAGGCTGGAGGGAGGACTGTTTGCTCCATGCCCTGCCTTAGGAATAAAGACATAGAGCTTCTGGGACTGCCAGGGAGGGTGTGGAAGAGACAAGAGTCCTTGAGAACTCTGAGGGCCCTGTCACCACGGGGCTTCCCTCTCCTGAACATCTGTGTCACCCCAGGGCAGTGGGGAGGGGAAGCTGGGGAGAACCCCCTCTGTATCCCCAAGGGAAGAGAGAGAGGGATAGCGTTGACCAGGAGAGGAAAGCTAGCAGGAGGCCCATGGAAGGAAGAAAAAGAAAAGAGGGGTCCAGGCCTGGTAAGGGGCCCTGGCAGCGGGGGAGGGCCCTGGGGACGCCCTGACTACTGCTTTGCCCAAGACTGGAAGCGACATGGAACACACTGTCAGCAGCAAGAGGGACGCATGGGAAGAGGAAGTGTTTGTGGGGGACCCTCGAGCATGTGATAACACTGGGCATCTGGTGGAAGGGCCTGGTGGCCCCCGGAAGGACTGAACAGTGGCAGTGGAAGGCTGGGTGGGGACTTCTCCCCGAGCTCCTGCCATCAGTGCACGGGAGCAGAGTCACACGCCTCTCGTGTGCCTAACACCCGTCACAGTGCCAGACAGTGTGTGCTTTGAACTGAAACTGAGACATTAGGCTGAGTTGGAGTGACTTACTAGGAAACCTCACTTTGAGCCCAGGAAAGAAAGTGGGCTCTCTTTTGTTGTTGTTGTTGTTTCTTTCTTTTTTTCTTTTTTTTTTGAAACTGAGTCTTGCTCTGTCACCCAGATTGGAGTGCAGTGGCGTGATCTCGGCTCACTACAACCTCCTCCTCCCAGGTTCAAGCAATTCTCCTGTGTCAGGCTCCTGAGTAGCTGGGACTACAGGTCCACGCCACCACACCCAGCTAATTTTTGTATTTTTAATAGAGATGGGGTTTCCCCATATTGGTCAGGCTGGTCTCGGACTCCTGACTTCAGATGATCCACCCACCTTGGCCTCCCAAAGTGCTGGGATTACAGGCGTGAGCCGCTGCTCCCAGCTAAAAGTGGACTCTCAAAGTCTACTTTGAGGACTTACTAGGAAACCTGACTGTGGCCATCTGAGGCCTGGGAGGAGAGAGGAGACCCTCACAGCCAAACACCCGTTTCCCTGCTGTTGCACGGGAGCCATGTGGAAGGGCATCCTGGCCACTTTCTCTGCCCAGCCCAGGGGCCTTGCCATGCCACCAGGGACCTCACATCCCCCAGGCCACATCCCCCCTCCCCGACATCCGGGACAAATCATCTTGGTGGCTGTGTACACAGCTCAGCCTCCCTCCTTTAAGCAGCATCACGGGGCCGGGCCGCCTGTATCCATTTCCCCTACAAGCAGTGGACCGAGAGTTTACAGTGTAAACATCACATATTAAAACATCTAACCTTTGCTTCGCTCCCTTCACCCGCCCTCACTGGCGAGCATTTGGTCGGGTTTGTTGGCTTAAAAAATAATAATAACAGGGCTGCAGCGGGCCTCAGAGGACTCGGAACATCCTGAAAGCTGCTTCTGCTCATCAATTATTCAGCCCTATTCAGGGAGTGATCAGTCCTAATGAATTGAATCTGATGCATTCCGTCTCAGCGACTCGCTGGGCCTGTTGTGATGGTGCTGAGCGACAGTGTCTCTGCAGCCCAGGGAGAGGGAGGGAAGGCGGGGGCGGGAGGGGTGTGTGTGTGTGTGTGTGTGTGAGCCTAGAGGACAGAGTCCATGCCCTGGCTACGTGTGAATCCCCAGCACCCAGCATAAGCTGTGCATAGCAGGCATATGTGTATGTGTGTGTGTACACACACTTGTATGCACACCTTCCGCCTTCCCCACCCTCAGGGTCTGAAAAATCCCAGAAATCCAGCCCTGAGAGGGGTGTAGTCACCTGTTTTCTCTCTAGACCAAGAAGTAGCATTGGTGTGAGGGGCTCTGGGACATGTCCCCACCACTCCAAAAGCTCGGGCCCCCTCATCCCCATTCTTTCCCTGACTCCCTCTCCCACCTCATTAGAATGCACTTTTGCAGAAGAACCATCAGAGCTGATTATGATCACACTGCTTGATTAGCGGATGCGCTGTTCCAAGAACTACCCGAGGAGGGAGGTGGAGGAGGTGCCCGTGGGCATGGCAGGGGCCCTGACTTGCAGGGGGAGAAGGGTATGGGCCTGGGGGCAGCTCTCCAGACCCCACTGCTGCTGCCCGACTAGGAAGTGCATCCCACCCAAGGTTCAGAGCAGAGAGCTAGAAAGTAGAAAAGGGCGAGTGGGGGGCAGGGACAGGGGGGACAGAGCACCAGAAATGTGAGATAAAATTGGAAGTCTCCCACCCCAGCTCTCTGTGAGGCCAAGGGTCAGTGGGCAGGGTGGGGCTGAAACCCAGGTTGCTCCATGAGCTGGAAAAACAACTGCTGACTCCATTCCTTCTGGGACTGCTTGCCTTCTAACGAATTTTTCAAACACTAAGCTAAGAACAGCAGCACATGCTCAACACGCATGCACATGTGTGCAGAGACCTGTGTGTGAGCACTCGTGCGTGTGCACCCTGGTACGTATTGCATGCACGTGCAGCAAATTAGCACATTAGCCCATTCACACGTGAGTGCACACACATATACATGCACGCCAGCAGTTACACATACACAAGTGTGTTGACCACCAGGGCCCTCCTGTAAGGCAACATTCCTGAGCCCAAAAGGTGGTTGCAGGTGGTACCATATGAAATATTGCCCAAGGGAGCCTGCTGTGGCCCAGCAAAGTGGGAGGAGCAGGGAGGAGGGAGGGTGGAGGGTGCTTTCGGGGCTGTGTGTGCCTTGACATATGTGACACTGGCTGGCAGAGGAGAGCCAGGCCGCAGGGGAGGCGGGTATTTGTCTCTGGTCATCCGGAGAGATCCTTGGCAGGATGCTAAGAGGAGGGCATGCAGACCAAACCTAGATGTGGTGACTTTAGGGCCCCCTGTAGCTGAAAAATAATGTAGCACAAAAGCGTCTCTGGGCCTGCAGGCTGAATGTTTAATTAACTAGGAAGGCAGGGCTACAACTGGGGCCCCTTGGCATTGGCTCTGTGAAGAAACATCTCCATTCCTACATCTGAGCCTCTGAGGGCTTCTTGAGCCAAAACAAGGCCAAGAGGTGCTTTCTGCCCATGCTCAGCAGAACCAGCACAGGGAGGTGGTGCCAGGCTCCTGTGGAGGACAAGTGGAAGAGGGACACACCCACCCACGCACAAACACCCTCTCTCCCAAATGCCCATGTTCGCTCCCTCCCTCCCTCGTTTTTCCCTAGCCGCTCAATGCTGAGCTTCAGCACTGCTCCATCCAGCCTCTGCCGTATGCCTGGGAGCATGTGCCAGAGACCCTCTCCCACCCTTACGAGTGGGTCGGGGATTTCTATGATCATAAGCTTAAGGGAGAGTCAGCCACCTGGCCAAGTGCCTGCTACTGGTGAAGGTGGAGGTTTGGAAGGAACCTCACTGGGATCCACAGGAAAGGGGCACAACAGGCTCCTAGGAGGAGATGGCCTGCATGCCATTTGGGGGAGGAACACCGAGGAAGCCGCTACCAACAACCTTATTTCCTCAGCCAAGGGAGCCAGTAACAAAGGAGCAAGCAGTCTCCTGTGGGACAGACGGGGCTGGTGACGATGGTAGTGGTGATGAGGATAATGACCACGAATGTCATTCGTTCAGTGACATCTACTGTGCCTCCACTAGATTCCAGGCACTATTTTAGGTTCTATGAATACAGCTATGCTCAAAATAGACAAAAATCCCTGCCATCAGGGAGTTTACATTTTAGTGAGGAAAGGGATCCTATGGCAAATACCCCAGAGATTTCTCCTGTCAAACAGGAGAGAGGCTGAGAGTGCCGAGGAGAGGGAGGTTTGCAAAGTCCAGTAAGGTGATCCGGGAAGGGCTTCCTGAGAAGAGAGGATTGTGTAAAAAACTTAAGTCAGTTATCGTTATTCCTAAAATATGGGACTTGTTTTAACTAGAAAATCAGTGTCTGACTTCAGAGATTAGTTGGTCCAACCGCTCCGTTTTGCAGATGAGAAAACTGAGGTAAGACAGGATGCTGATGAGGAGGTGCCTTTCCCACAGTCACTTGAATGGGTAGCAGAGTCCGGAACTGGGCGTTTTGGGTTCCAGGCATGGCTAGTGCCCCATCTCCATGCTGCAAGGGCAGAGAAGCCCCGACTTCCCACAGCGCGCACTCTGCTAGCAGGTGCAGTAAATAAAAGGCTCCATCTCAGAGAGAGATCATGAGAGACACCATAAAATGTTTATGAGCTGGGCTGGGGGTCAGCACGCCTTCCTCTGTGCAGCACTCCCAAACAAGTGGCCATAAAAGCTTTATGGTGACTGGACACTGAATGGCCTGCCTCGACCACTGTGTCTTCTCAGCCACTCAGGCCTCTGCCTCCTCGCCATTGCAGCACCTTGCTAAAGATGATTATGGCCAGAGCAGGGCTTCTGGAGAGAAAGCCCCAGGTTGTGAGGCATTCATGCCCCCTACATCCAGCTGCCTGCTAGGGGACACGCTGGGACTCAGGGGCAGGTCTATAGGCTGGACTCCACAGTAAAGAGGGCCCAGGTCATAATCGGGGTGCAGGTGGTCAGACCCCACCTCCAGGAGGATGGCTTTCCCAGAGGTGGAAATGTCCAAGCATGCATGCGGCTACTAGCCCTGAGCATTGGAGAGGGCGCCACTGACTCACAGGTCAGAAGGCAGCCCCATTTGGACAGCCTGTACGTATGGGGAGGAGTACATATGTACATATATGGAGGAGTCCCCCCTCTCTGCTTTGGAAACCGCACTCACAGCACTCCTAGTACTGAATGAGCTGGTGGAGGAGCCAGGATCCCTGGGCTTTCTTCCCCCTCCAGGCCGCCCGGTGTGTGTATTGACCGGATGTGAGTGACTAGCCTGGAGCCCCAGCCATGCATCACACCTGCCCATCCCCCAGAAGCAAGGGTGGAGGGGAGCAAGGAGCCTGCCTTGTTGGGAGGTCATCTGGTCATCTGCCTCCCAACAGCCCTCTGGGAGCACGGGGCCAGCACACCTGCATGTCTAACTCCCAGGATGGATGTTGGCTACTTCTTCTTCAGTGGCCTCTCCGAGCTGTTGATGTTATTCAGAAGACCAGAAGGAATGACAGCCCCTTGGCTCAGCCTCCTCTGTCTCCTTCACCCCATCTATTGTTTGAAAGCATGTGTGTCCTCTAACTCTCAGCTCAAATTCCACTCCTCCATGAAGCTGCAGTCACCCCCCCGGATGACATCGCCCTCTGCTTGGGCTCAGCATCTGCATATCCAGGCAGTCCTTGTCCAGTCATCTTTGGAGAAGTATCTTGCCTTCCCTAGTAAATGAGAAGCTCCCCGAGGCTCTCTCTGTAGCTGAAGTGTGTTTCTACTTTCCCCAGCCCACACGGAGCATAATGCCTTCACAGAGCAGCATTTCATAAATATTAGATGAATTAGTTAATTAATGAATTAACCTGCCTTAGTAACTTGCTCCATTATCTAAATTCCTCCTTACTGAGAGAGACAGTCTTCTCCTTGCCTGAACTAAACCTTCTCGCCTGATTTCACTGTCTCTATCCACTGGCTGTGGCCTCAATGGAAACGTGGTGTTCTGGCCGTCTCCACCCAGGCTTGGCCCTCCAGACTCCACAGCCCCTTAGCTTTCTCTCGGCTCTGCAGAACCTTGAACCACCTTGCTTTGCCCACACATCCTGTTCTCCAGCCCCTCGTCACTGCCTCCACCCTCCCCTTGCTCATGTTCAAGCGTACACAGAGCTCTCAAATCACAGCAGCTTGTTTGGTGCTGTGACAGCAAGGGCCTGGCCCCTAGGAGGGACCAAGGGACCAAGGTTCCAGAACCCCAAAGCATCCCAAGGAGCAGCACAGAGCTCCCTCTTATTCTGGCTGAGCCCCCAACCTGTGCTTGCCGCACCCTCTGCCCCCTCGCAGGTAAACTTCTGAGGTCACCCTAGGAAATGATATTCAGACACAAGTTCGTTCGTTTCCTCACCCGACAAGCATTCATTGGGCACCTGCCATTTGCTGGATGAATAAGTCTTAGTTATGTAAGCACTTATACAGGGAGTTACCCCAGGGAGGGGTAATGCAGTTACCCTGACGGCCATGTGATGCGTGCCCTAATCCAGGTGTGGACCGAAGTCTGCAGGGCTGTGTGGAAAGAAGGTGGGCTTCACAGAAGAGGCAGCATTTGAGCAGATCTGAAAGGATATAGGGGAGTTTCCCAGGGGAGTTTCCCAGGAGGCCTTTGTGGGCAGGAGGACTTGGCCAGAACTGGTCCTTCTAGGCCTAAGGAAACAAACTGGGCAGCACATCTGGGTCTCTGCTACAATCCATCAGAAAGCCCAAGAGAGCTGGGAGGCGTAGATCTGACCTAGGCACACACACAAACTAGGAGGGCGGTCAGCAGAGGCCCAACAAGAGAAATCTCGGGGAGGTCTCAGGAATGGGCATTGGGCCATTGCTAGAGTCAGGGCCCAAGAGAAATCTATCTGAAGATGTCTAAGGCCCAATAAACCACTCAGAACACTGGGGGCAGAGTCCTAATCCAGGAAAAGAGGCAGCCAGAGACTGGGATGAGGTGGTCCGGGCCATGACCAGAACCCCGGAAAAGCTGGCTGGGATTTAGGTTCCAGGTGGATCTGGAATAAGGTGGATCAAAGCCAGCTGGTAGGTGAGGAGCCCATGTACTGGGGGATGAGAAGGACAGACGCCCAGTGGTGTTCGCCCAGGCAGGCTGAGGTGTGCGGTTGTGGCATTCACGGCATGCTGGTGGGAGCACAGGCTAGAGTGAGCACGAGGTGGAAGATGACATTGGAAGGGTCAGCTGAGGGCCCCACTGAGGATCACAGAGGCCACATCCCTCCTAAATATCACTTCCTCTGGACCTACAGCTCCTGATCAAGAACTCTCCCAGGATCCAAAGGGCTGCCTGGGTTTTTCTATGGCCACACCTGGCTGCTCCCTGCAGGCAGCTCCCTTCTGAGCCCTGAAAGTGCAGGGGTGCCCTGAGGGTGGAGGGCCATGCATCTGATGCCATCCATCCTTCCCCCCAGAGCCCATCCCCCACTGTGGCCACTCTGGATGGGCCCAGGGTGGAGAGTAGCAGGCTTCTAGGGAGGGGTGGGGCTGGTGCCTGGGAGAAGGCTAGAGGACTGTGTGGCCTTGTAATTTAATTATTCGACTGCAGAAAGGAGATCTCATCTATTGGGTGCTCATCCTTGTTAAGCTAATTGTCTATCTCCTTCACTCTCTTCTCCCCCACTTGCTGGGGAAGTCGCTGCAGCCTAATTGAGTTATCATAAAGATAATGGCTGATGCTCTAGCCAGAGCCGAGAAAGGAGGATCCATCTCACATCGACTCAGGCTCCAGACAGGCCCCCAAGGGGCTGAGACGTAGGCAGTGTTGGCAGGGGGGTGCAGGCTGCATTTCTAGCAGGAGGAAGGCTGGGTGGATGGTGTTTTGCCCAGAAGCATCTAACCAACTGGTTGTCCTGCAGAAGACAGGGCTTCCTCTCTGCTCTTTCCTGCCACCCAAGGAAGCTCACCTACAAGACAAAAAGATCTCTGGACCTGGTGTGGTGGCTCTTGCCTGTCAACCCAGCACTTAGGATGTTGAGGTGGGAGGATCACTTGAGACCAGAAGTTTGAGGCCAGCCTGGCCAACATAATGACACCTGTCTCTTAAAAAAAAATAAAAATAAAAATTAGCCAGACACAGTGGTGTGTACCTGCATTCCCAGCTACTTGAGAGGCTGAGATGGGAGGATCACTCGAGCCCAGGAGGTTGAGGCTACAGTCAGCCATGTTCATGCCACTGTACTCCCGCCTGGGTGACAGAGCAAGACCTTGTCTCAAAAAAAAAAAAAAAGTGATCCCTTACCTCTTGTCTGGGCATGTCTGGGGCTTTCTCAGAGAGGCAACCAAGCCACATGGTGATGAGACATGGACTTGGAGAGCAGACGAGGTTTTAAATTCCATGGGCATATCTTATGACCAGGGCAACCTAGGGCAATTTCTTTTCTGCTCTGAACCTGAGTTTTCTCATCTGTAAAATGGGGACATTATTGGTAGGAGGATCCAGTGAGATCATATATATAAAGCAACTGCACAGTGATATGAGCTTCCACTCGCCTGTCCTAACACTCGATGACAATAGAGAGGGGTGAGGTGGCTGAGGACCCTGTGGGAGACGCAGAGTTCAGTGCTCTGGTTTCAGATGAGCAGCCGTAGGACATGCATGGGGGACAGTCCCAGCACCGTGCTTCCTCTCTTGCCACCGGGCACCTCGCCTGTATCCCAGGCCCTCAGAGAGCTGTGAGCTGCATCACTGGGATGAGAAGGTGGGTACAGGGGTGCCAAGGAGCAGCAGGGAAGCTGGAGGGAAAGGTGAGCAGAGGTCAGCAGGCATGAATCAAATTCCAGGACACATGGGAAGGTCAAAGTGAATTCAGGCCAGCCAAGGCCCTGAACAGAGACAGTGGATCCCAGCCTGGGCGGGCAGAGGGACAGGAGCCAGGCCCCATTAGGAGACCCTGCATGGATAGGAGAACGAGGCCCCAGTTCCCCAGGGTATCTCTGTTCAAGGCCCAACCCAAAGCCCCAGGTAAGGCAGCATTGCCGGCCAGGCGAGGGCGCACAGGGTCCCGACGGCAGCACCCCCTTGCCTTCCCAGTGCCCCCTCTGATCCAGCCCTTCGAGTTCCCACCCGCTTCCATCGGCCAGCTGCTCTACATTCCCTGTGTGGTGTCCTCGGGGGACATGCCCATCCGCATCACCTGGAGGAAGGACGGCCAGGTGATCATCTCAGGCTCGGGCGTGACCATCGAGAGCAAGGAATTCATGAGCTCCCTGCAGATCTCTAGCGTCTCCCTCAAGCACAACGGCAACTACACATGCATCGCCAGCAATGCAGCGGCCACCGTGAGCCGGGAGCGCCAGCTCATCGTGCGCGGTGAGCAGGGACAGGCCAGCCTCGGGGGAGGGAGGAGCCAGCTCTGCCTGCTGCTACTGCAGTCTCTAGATTTCCAGTTCCAATCACAGGCTTATGGAAGGTGGGCTCCAGCAGCGCCCTTCAAGATGATCTTGGAGCCTAAACCTCTTTATTTTCCAGGGCAGGAAACCAAAGCCCTGAGCAGAGAGACACTTGCTCAGTCAGCCAGTGGTAAAGGCAGGATCAGAACTCAGAACTCCCAACTCCCTACCCAGTACTCGACAAAAGCTCTCAGCATCTTGGGTTTCAGAAGCTGCCTGCTTCCAACTTTATAATGGCCCAGGCAGGGCTGACCTCAAACAGAAGGTGCTCCAAGCCCTAGGAGACCCATCAGAGACTGAAATGGTCTGTTTCCCTACCTTCCCTCTTTCTGCAGTGCCCCCTCGATTTGTGGTGCAACCCAACAACCAGGACGGCATCTATGGCAAAGCTGGTGTGCTCAACTGCTCGGTGGACGGCTACCCCCCGCCCAAGGTCATGTGGAAGCATGCCAAGGGTAAGCCCCTGGCCCAGCCAGAATCTCCAAGAAGGGCAGGGATGGGGAAAGGAGGATGCTCTGATGGGATTTGAACCTGTTCCCTGTAGGCAACTCCTAGCCCTGGGTGGGAGTCCTTGGGTCTGCACCCCAGCGGACCCCAGGCTACACCTTACCTGGAGTCATCCTCAGCCACCCCCGGGGGTCTGTGGACCAGGAACAGCCATCATGCTGACCCCCTATTTCCTCTTGTCCCCCCAGACGTGACCTCTCCTCTCCTGCCTCCGCCCCAGAACTCAGTGTACACCTGCTTTCCCTACCCCACCCTGCCCTGGGGCCCCAGACCTGGAAGCCCCCTGCTTCTCACCAGTCAACCTTTTCTGGGGTCAGGGTCCTTCTTGGAGCCCAATTTCATCCCAAGGATGCCTTTGCTTTCTGACTAAGGCCCAATCCTAAACTGTATTCGTGACTGACACTGGGGAATGGAGGGGCAGGAGGTGCCCACAAGGCCCCCTTGGAGGATGCTGGCCTCTCTCCCAGGCCTGGTTGCCTAAGACCAGACGACTGCCATTCGAAGACTCAGTCTTCTCTCCACCTGCAGCCAGCTGGCCCAAAGACAGCTCTTTCTTCCTCTCCGAGGAATTCACCCCAAAGAAGCTCCATGCCAGTGTCAAAGTGGGCATTGAGCTGAGACTCCCAACCCAGTCTCCTTGAATCAGAGCTGGGGCAAGGCCCGTCTTCTGGGAGGGGGGGTCCTTCCTGTTGTCTGCTGGGAGCTGTGTGGCCTCAGCACTTTGGGGATGGTGCAGCTCTGCTACGAAACAGCCCTCGATCTGCAAGAGCGAGGTGTCAGGGCCATTCCTGGGGCACTCTCAGCTTATGCCCCAGTACACACCTAGCCCTCCTAACAGCTGCCTCCTTCCAGGGAGCGGGAACCCCCAGCAGTACCACCCTGTGCCCCTCACTGGCCGCATCCAGATCCTGCCCAACAGCTCGCTGCTGATCCGCCACGTCCTAGAAGAGGACATTGGCTACTACCTCTGCCAGGCCAGCAACGGCGTAGGCACCGACATCAGCAAGTCCATGTTCCTCACAGTCAAGAGTGAGTCCTGCCCCCGCACAGACCCCCAGCACCCCCAAATCACAGCCAAGCCCCGGCTCTGCACTCTCCCTGCCTACTCTCTTGGTCTCCACTGTTTTATCTATAAAGGGGAGGAAGGAAGGCTTCCCAGTCAGAGCGGGGCTTGGGACCCTCAGATGGGGCATTCGAAAGCACTGTCATCTAAAACAGGGGCCTCACCCTGAAAGGCCCCAGCTCACCCCTACCCTGGTCATAATAAGCTCGTGATTTGCTCTGCTGCAATATCATGTGACATCCTGTTTACTTTGGTCTGTAGATTGGCGATTCAATCTGAATAATCCTAGCAAACCATTTATTTTTGCTAGTTGATATACACTTGCTTGTGTACAACCTGTTTGTGGCGTAGAAAGGAAAATAGCATATACTCAATGTAGAAGAAGGGCCTGTGGGTCAGAAAACCTGGGTTCCAATTCCAGATCAGCCTAATGAGCTGAGTGACCTTGGGAGAGTCACTTCCCCTCTCTGTGTTCCAGTTTCCTCACCTGTTCGAGGGTTCTCTTCCCAGCCCACTGATCTCACAAAATTGCTGTGAGTTCTGCAGGAACTGATCATGGAAAGAGGAAGCTGCTTTGGAAAAGCCCAAGGACCAATGCAGCTCATTACAACTCGGTGCTGTACCCACGGCTTCTAAATCCCCCCACCCAGAGCAGGCCTCAACGGCCTTAGAAGTACACTGCTTATTTGCCGTCCCAGGGTGTTCTTAAGTCTCGTACAGACACCCCTACTGGGTGAGCTTCTTGCTTTACACTGCGGGGGTCTGCATAATGGGTCCCTGGGAATCACATCAGAAGGGCCATGTCCATCTGGCCCCATGTCAAGACATGGCTATAAGGGCCTGAGTGTTAGTGTCTGACCCGGCCAAGTATGAATCTGGGAGCCAGGACTTAATACCTTGGGACCTTGATGAGCGTACTTGGCCTTGTGCTACTTCATTTTCCTGATCTACACCATGGGCAGGGGGCGGGGCTCGTAATAGGGCCTCACCTGTTACGTTTCATGTCAAGGGTGAGTCAGATGGTGTAAGTGAAGCAACCGGTATGGTAAGTGGCCGGCAAAGATTTCATGGCTTGGCCAGCTTTGTTATCTGTAGCAGCAGTCCCTCCAGGGTGCGGGTGGGAAAGCCGGCTGACGGCAGAGGCCCGCGTGTGGTCTGCCCAGCCTCTCCCCAGAGTGCCCGCCTTTAAGAATCATAGCTTCTTTATCACTTGCCAAAGCCCGCGTTCAGCTCAGCACAAGACAGGGAAGCCCCAGCGATCGATGCTCAGGGAGCTCCGAGCCGGAATCCCCGCCCTGGGGAGCTGCTTCCCTCACACTATCAAAAAGCACTTTGTCCTTAATAAAACCAGGCAATCAATCTACATCCCTCAGCTTGGGAGAGCTTGGCTAATTCTGGCTGCGCGAGGCGGAGGAAGAGCAGGCACCTCTGCAACCCTCCTCATCTCCCAAACTCATAATGCTTTTTCGCTGTAGTTGTTCTTTGCCTTTTCCTTCAAGTTGGGGGATTCCACTGAGCTGCCAGCTCTGTGGCAGGTGGAGACGCAGGGGTCGCGGGTGCCGGAGGACACAGTGGTCAGGAGCTGGGCTGTGTGTGAGGAGACCCCACGTGCCTCAGGCGGTCGCTGATGCCCTGTGCCCCTGAGCGAACCACCTCCCCTGGGGGGGCTGCACTTTTTCTATGCCATCCTCACTTTGCAACCCAGCAGCAGCTGCAAAGTGCTCTGAGAAGTTCAGAAGGAGCACATTTGGTAAATCCAGGGCCACCTCCTGAACACATGCTGCACAAAACCTCACGCACCAGACACGCGCTGGGGCTCACCTATGGGGCCCCATCTTCCCAAGGGAATGGCAGGAGTTTCCTACTATGCCAGTCACTGCCGGGCAGAACCTGGACCTGGCTTCCTCCTTCCTTTCCTCCCCCATGTCCTCATCTGCAGGCCTTGGTGGGCTCCTTCACTTCTCTCCCGGTAGGGCCGACGACACACCTTTCTTACAGCTGCTGTCTCTCCACATCTGGGGTCATGTCATCCCACTCAGGCACCTCCAATCACCCGCAGCAGCTCTCAGCACCCACTCATGGCTCCTGCGTGGCCCTCAGATGGGCTGCTCTCCAGCCTCACCACGCACACATTCCCTCTGATACATCCTCCATTTCTCACACCCTTCCTGTCACAAATGACCCTTCCCATTCTGGCCCCACTCTCCCCAGTGACCTGCCCCAGCCATCCTAGAGGCCTTCATGCCACCCAGAAGGGGAGGGGCACCCAGGAGGGGAAGAGGCAGGGCCGAGGACATTGGAGCCTGCAGGGCAGCAGTCAGGGAGGCTGCCAGGGTCAGGGCCCCTGTCTGGGGTTGGAGGGGCTGACTGTCTTCGTGTAGCAGCCTGCATGATTCTGCGCTGTATCTGGCTGCCAGAGGACGCTCCTATGACAATGCAATGCTGTCGGGGGGTGGAAGTGGGCACTGGGTGGACCTCTGGCGTGCCTGGCCTTCTTTGGAACACTTGTTCTGCCCCCTGCTGCTTTGAGGCAGGTGCCTGTTCCAAGTAACCCGCCCCAGCTACTGCCCTGCACAGCCTCTCTCCTTGCCTGCTCTTTTCTTTCCCTCCTTTCCTTTTCCTCAACCTGATAGCAATTCTCCCACTCCCCCATTCTGATTTCAGTTTAAAGGACACAGGTAGGTAGAACTTTCAGGACCCGGTCACCCATGCCCTCAGCAGGGGAAACCACTCCTCATCATCCCTCTATCCATCTCAAACGCCCATACCATCGCCCACTTGCAGAGCCAGCCACAGAAAGATCTACCATTTGCAACGCCAATTTCAAGGTTTGCCTCAATGCCCCTAACACACTCGGGAAAGTTTTGACCCAAAATAACTTTACCGTTCCAGACCTCACACTTTTATGAACTCTTGGAAAGCAAACTGATCTTAATCCCCACTTTGCCCAAGCAGAAGGAAGAAAATAAATCTATCAAAGGGACCATAACAGCAGAGAAAGCCTCCAAGTGTCGGATCGGACGTTTGTGGTTGGCTTCTATTGGGGAGTGTCTATACCATTGATCCCTGCAGCTTCCAGAGATAACTCAGCACTCACTTAATGGTGCTCCCTGAGCACTCACTAAATAGATCAATAAAGCATGGTGATTAAAAACACGGACTTTAGAGCCAGACAGCCCTGGGTTCAAAGCCCAGCTCTGCCACCGGATAGCTGTGGGGTCCAGGACAACAATCTGTCAGCCCTAGTGTCCTCCCCTGTAAGTCTGGAACTACTGTGTAGTACTTTGTGCATTGATGAGGTCTAAATGAGACCATGCACTTACAGGAATGAATACAGTATTTGGCACAAAATACACATTCGATAATTAGCAGTCATTAGTTTTAGGTGCTAGAAACCTGGCGATGAGTCAGACAGAGCTGCCGTTCTCAGAGAATTTAGAATCTTGAAGAGGAAATAGACAGACACCCAAAACAACTATGATACACAAAATGATAAATGCCTTAAAAAGCTACAAGCAAGGTGATACGGAAAGAATCTGAGACAGAGTCATGAATTTTAACTCTGGGGGTGAAGAAGCAGGTGTCAAGAAAAGCTTCACAAAAGCAATAGTCTCTAATTAGGGCTTGAAGGATGAGAAGGATTTGGACAAGGGCCAGCAGGGATGGAGGTCATGCCCTTCCAGGGATGCAGAAACAGCACGGTGTGGAGACAGGAAGGCCTGTGAATGTCCTATGTTGAGGGAACTCAAGGTGTCTGGCAGAGAGTGATGGGGAGAATGTTTTAGAAAGCTAAATGTTTTCTATCTATGTAGAGTTGACGCTTGACACTAAGCTCCAAACAAGAGTTCCAGGGGTCCAAAGGTCTGGATGGGAGTCGGCATTCCCAAGCTAGTTCTTGGAAAACTGCTATGCAGAACCCTTTTCAGGATCGCAGGGAGCTAAGGGTTTATTAGAGCAGGCAAGTGGTTTTCCAAGTCCTTGGACATATTTGATGGCAACCAACCAGGCCCAAGTGGTCCCCACTCCTCCCTGGGTCTTGGTGTGGGCTGAACTCACGAGTGCATGAGCATACAGTCCAGCATTGCCGCCTGCATGTACAGCACTTTACAGTTTACAAAGTTGTTCCCATACCTTGCTTGTGAAGTTGGTAGGCAATAGCTCCTTCTCAGAGAGTGTCAGAGATTAGATCAAGGTGATTGGGTTAAGTATAGTCCCAGCTGAGGCCAGAACTTACTTCTATGGACTGATGGTTTGGTAGAAGGAACACAGACAGAGTAAAAAGGCTGGGTGCTAGTCCTGGCTCAGACCCACTGGCTCTGCATCCGTGAGCTGTCCCTTCCTTTCTCTGGGCCTGTTTCCTCATCCATACAGTGAGAGGCCTGAATTAAGATCTAGTCACTAGATGACCCCAGTTCCCTTCCAGCTCAGACTAGCTATGACTCTAGCAGCATGAGCAGTCTTTTCAAGGCACCAGACCACCTCCCAGAACTTGGTTGAAAATAAATGTAATTAACAGAATAAAATACCATGTCCACAGAACTGCCTTTTATCTCCCTTTTAAAATATATTTTTTAAAAAAGGAAGCGAGATAATGACCAAAAGGAGGGGGAAGTAATTCCCCCTTCAACTGACACATGGGGAAAAAATAAAGCATCTTCAAAGAGAATTCTTCAACGAGAGGCAGGTACAAAGCCAAGCTGCCTAGTCCCAGGGAGAAGGAGGCTGGCTGTGTTTTGAGGCAGCCATCGCGTGGCAGTGCCCTCCCGGGACTCGGCCACCCTCTTGTCCAGCAGGTGACCTTATTAGACAGGTCTCGTTGGACCTCCCAGACTCTTCCACTCTGTGAAGGCACCAGTGATTGGGTTCTAGACAAAGCCCATAGCCAAATAAATCCAAAAGGGCTCTTTGTTTGGTTTGAGTTTTGATTTATTTGTTTAGCAAAATGTCAGACCAATTAAAGTGAGGTCCAAGTGCCCTCAGCGAGCATACACCCAGCTGCACAGCCACAACATCAGGAGAGGGGATCTTGGGGCCAAACTCCCATGGGGACTTGAGAAATGGAGGGGGCAGGCCTAGCAAAGGAAGCCCTTGGGCCTCTGTGGACCAGGTCGCCCACCTTGGTTGGCCACTGGGACTGAGGTCAGGATGCAAAACTTTGGAAAAGTGCGTCTGGTGATCCAAGATGGTCCTCATTTCAAATTTGCCCAAAGGAAATTCCTTCTTGTCAAACAGAAGGAGCACCTCCCTGAGACCTGGGGGACTGGGGCCCCGCCCCTTCCACAGGGCAAGGAGTCTATAAGCCCAAGGAAATGGCTGCTCAGAGCCCACAAATCCCTTTCTAGATCACAGTCCAGGCACCCAGGGAATTCCCTGCCTGCATGCCCCCAGCCTGCTTCCAAGACCTCCCAAGGCCTCCTCCACAGACTGTCCTGCCATGGATGGGCACTGCCTCTGCCGTGACCCCTAGAGCTAAGGGACGGCTGTTGGCAGAGCATGTAAGTGGAGCCTGGGCACATGGATTGGGTGTCCACACACTATACTCACAAGGGCCCTCTCAGCACGGATGACAAACTGAGGCACCAGAGAGGGCAAACAACTGACCCAAGATATTCCTGTGTGTTCCCTGGTGGTGGGTCCTGTCTCGTCACAGACTGAAGCTCCTTGGGGGCTGGGGCTGGTCTTCCCCTCCCTGGGTGAGAACTCTCACTCCTGGCACCCCGCTCAGCACGGGCCTCTGCCCACTCTGGAGTCTGCACTGGGGACTGACTGGCTGACTGACCTCCAGCCCACAGGCCTAGTCCAATCCCATCTGGGCTCACAGGTCACCCCCTCTGCTCTTCCCTTCTCCCCTTATGAGTCCCCCTGATTGGGCAAGGGGTGGATGGTATAGACTCTCTGCTGGATCTGAAAGTAGCAGGGGGAGGAAGCAGGATAGCACTCAAGGGCTGAGGCCTAGGTGCTGAGTTATGCTGGCCTGGGCCTGATGCTTGGCCATGCCACAGCTGTGGGATTTGGGGGACCATCACCTGCTCTCCCCAGCCAGGAAATAATCATAGTCGGCCTCACCTGCCCAGCCTCCAGGCAGCAGAAAGGGTCCCTTCCTGGCTCATGCCAAGCTAGGGAGTCCCCTCTGGAGACCTGGGGACCAGTGCCCACCCCCACCCCCACCGCCGCTGAAGGGAGGGCGGGGAGGAAGAGAGAATGAGTCATTGTGATGATTTCCATGGCAATGATATCCGGCTGGCTCTTCAGCCTCACTGATTTTGAAACTTCACAGAATAAGGAGCAACACTTTGACTCCTGCTTCATTAAACAGAGGCAAGGAGAGAGGCTGGACACGTCCTCTCACCAGGCCAGGCTCCCCGCTGTGGCCCCCATTCTCAGAGGAGCAAGGAGTCAGCAAACCTCCTTGAGCCCTCGCCAGGAAGTCTGCAGCCCTGAGCCGGCTGCAGGCTCTCCCAACCCTCTGCAGAGCCCAGGGAGGCCAAAACAAATGGTTCATTTAGGGGACAGAAAGGTTCTGACCCTGGTTCATGTCCCAGGGTTCCTCGCTATGCCCTGGGTAAACTGGACACAGTCCTTCTCGCAGGGACTCAGTTTGCTCCTCTGTTCAGAGGGGTCACCATCCTCCTGTCCCTTTCCCTCACCCACTAAGGCATGACTAGAGCTCAGCAAGTGGGTTGCGTTCTGTTGTGCCAGTGGAGACTCGAGGGCATGTGTCGCCAGTTCCAGGCCCCAGCATTCAGAAGCTGTAGCCTTTTTGGGGAGCAATAGGAAAGATGAAGATAAGCCTGAACCAACGAAAAGTGGGAGATCTTACTGACCTCCCAATGTGAACAGCATCATTGGAACAATCACATCACATCCCAAACCTAACCCCAAAGCGGACGTTTGTACAAAAGTTTCAAGGTCGAATAGAACAGTCTCCATGTGGAACAATCTCCATCCTCGCCCTGGTCCCCTGACAAGCAAGGAGGTTTTATTAAAGGGATAGGAGGGATGAACCTGCCCATGCATCCTCCGGTTCCAATTTAAAAGTGCTTGTCCCTAAGGATCTCATCTGGGCTCTTACCTCCTTCTTAGAGGCCTTAGCCAGTGGTGGCAAAAAGCACATCACCACCACTCCACTCTCATCCCTGCAGTCCCCATGACCACAGCGCTGAAGAGTTCCCAGATGAATCTGAGCTCCAAGGTATCATAAAGGGCGAGACCAGATTAATCACAAAACTGTTTGCATCCTATATGTCAGTCAAGGTGAAGGTGCCAGCAAACGCTCCGAGACGAAAGAGAGTCAAGGTTATCATGAGGTGGCTCAATTTAATAGATAAGAAAATGCAGGCAGGCACAGGGCTTAGCAGTGCCTCCAAACCCTGCCCTAAGTGGGCAGCCCAGAATTGTGCCCCCAGCTACAGCTGAAGCCCCTCTGAATGGTGGGGCCACGATAAATTGTTGGATCAGCCAAGCAATAACCAGGTGCTTCCTGAGCAGCCCTCGGGTGTCCAGCCTGGTGACAAAGACTGACAGAGAGAAAGGTGAGATTGAAGCACCATCCCTGCCCTCCAGGAAAGTACAGACTCATTAGGAAGCTGGAACTGACCTCCGGGAAACAAGACAAGATCACGTGCTAAAATGTTCGGCACTAGAAGTGTGATGTGAAGTTACAGAAGGAAAAACCTGAGGTGGACAGACGTGGTCAGATGGAGCTTCCCGGAGGGATGGGCTTGAGTTGGGTTTGGAAGGGCAAAGGAAGAAAGGAGGCATCCAGGTAGAAGGAGGAGCATGAGCAAAGACCCTGGGGGCAGGAAGCCCGGGCAGGCAGTGAGGCGCACACCTGACCAGAGGGTGGCTGCTGGAGACTAGAGGAATGGGAAGTATGGTTCTGAAGTCTGGACATGATGCACTAGATGATAGGAATGATATTAAGATCTTCAGCATGGAATGGAGAGAAAATGGAACTCTAAGAGTCACTCTGAAGGAACAAATACCAGGCCTTGATGAGGGCTCCAGGCTGAGAGATGAGGATGATGGCCCCACCAATAGAAATGGAGTACATGGGAATGGAGGGGTGACATGTTCACTGTGACCATGTCAAAGTGGAGGTGACACGGGGTGCCCTGAGCAGCCAGACGCTGGCTGACACTCTGCCAGGATCCTCCCTAGAGCCGTGTGCTAGACCAGACAAGCCTAAGGCTCCCACCCTGCTAAAGTGACTCATGACTTGTGTGACTGGCAGGTGTCCTGTCCTGAGCCAGAAAGCAATGAGACTGGGAGCTGAGTGCAGATTCACCTAGAAGCCTGAGCCCCCACCCGCCCCTCCCTGCCTAGTCCTCTGGGCCTCTCAAGTCCACAGAGACTTGAGACATAGGAGAATTCGATTCTAAAGAGCATCTTCTCCTGTCTGTGTTTGCTCATGTCCATTTCACAGCAAAGAGCTTGAGCCAGGTGCTGGGGAGGATATCGGGGGCAAGATGGGCATGGTCTTTGCACACTCCTGCACCTGCCTGCCTACCGCCAGCTGGGGCCTTTGGGGCTGGGAGCATAACAGGGGGTATACTCCCCATAGAGCAGGGAATGTGAAGCCCATACAACCTGGTACCTAGGAAGCCCCCCTACCCTGTCGCAGCTCCATGGGGCAGAGGCTTGGCTACCATCCCTAGGCACTCTGCACTGAGAAGGTCTCATCACACACTGGATCCCTGCATTAGCTTCCAGGGGCTGCTGTCACAAAGTGCCACAAGCTGCGTGGCCTGAAACAACAGGAACTTATTCTGTCACAGTTCTGGGAGGCTGGGACTCTGACATCCAGGTGTCGGCAGGCCCATGTGCTCTTGAAAGGGAAGGAGGCTTCTTTGCCTCTTCTGGTGGTTGCCAGCAGTCCTCGGTGTTCCCTGCACGGTAGACACATCACTCCAATCTCTGCCTCCATCACCACATGGCCTTCTCTTCCTGTGGCTTCACATCCTCTTCCCTCTGTGTGGGTCTCTTCTCTTCTTATGAGGACATCAGTCATGTTGGATTAAGGGCTCGCCTTACTCTGGTGTGACCTCATCTTAACTTACATCTTGATTGCATCTGCAAAGACCTTATTTCCAAGTAAGCTCCCGTTCACAGGTAGCGGGGGTGAGGACTTCAACATATCTATTTGGGGACACAGTTCAACCCACAACAATCCCATGCCCAGCCAGTGATCTGTTATTGATAACTCCATGCTTTCCAACATCTGGAAACCGACATGCTCTCCTTCCCCGTATCCTACAACTGCCACTGTCTAAATGAAAAACAGTCTCCTAGCCAAAAAAAAAATCCCTCTAGGTCAAGTCTAAAAGCCCAACACTCCTGTGCTCAAAATCTCAGGGCAGGGTTCAGTAAACCGGGTCTCAGATCTGGCCAGTGGTCTATGTAACTGGAAACCAGCCACACCCATTCTTTATGTTGTGTTGTCTGTGGCTGCTTATAGGTACAACAGCAGAGTTGAGTCCTTGCAATGGAGACCTATGGCCCACAAAGCCTAAAATATTTACTTCAGGCCCTTTACAGCTCTAGAGTGTTCACAGAAATGACCCAGAAGTACCTTCCAAGTGATCAAAGGAAGATGGCATGTCCTTCTGTTTCTGAAAGGATTCTGATGTTCAGAGTCATTTCTCTCATGTCTAAAATGGAAATAAAAAATACTACCCACATCTTAGGGCTGTGTTTGGAGAAGGGAGGGTTAATGAGACAATTCATGTAGAGCATTATCCATGGTACATGCACATAACAAGCTTTCAATAAATGTTAGCTATTATTATTACTATCATTTTTCCAACATTCTCAGGAAAGTAGAGGACCAGGCCAGGCACAGTGGCTCACACCTGTAATCCCACCATTCTGGGAGGCGGAGGAGGGAGAATTGCTTGAGCCCAGGAGTTCAAGACTAGCCTGGACAATCAGCCAAAAATACAAAAATTAACCAGGCATGGTGGCACACGCCTATAGTCCCAGCTACTGAGGAGGCTGAGGCAGGAGGATCGCTTGGACCTGGGAGATGGAGCCTGCAGTGAGCCATCATCATGCCACTGCACTCCAGCCTAGGTGACAGAGTGAGATCCTGTCTCAAAAAAAATAAATAAGAAGTAGAGGACCAGGCCCGGCACGGTGGCTCACGCCTGTAATCCCAGCACTTTGGGAGGCCGAGGTGGGCAGATCACGAGGTCAGGAGATCAAGACCATCCTGGCCAACATGGTGAAACCCCATCTCTACTAAAATACAAAAAATTAGCTGGGCGTGGTGGTGCGCCCCTGTAGTCCCAGCTACTAAGGAGGCTGAGGCAGGAGAATCACTTGAACCCGGGAGGTGAAGGTTGCAGTGAGCCAAGATCGTGCCACTGCACTCCAGCCTGGTGACAGAGCAAGACTGTCTCGGAAAAAAAAAAAAGAGTACCAGAGGAAGGGGGAGAACTGGGTCCCCGTCTTCATTTGAGAACACTCCCCGTCCTGCGCTTCTACTCTCTAGCAAGGAGCCAAGAGAAGAGGTGACTGGCTCCATTTTAAAGCTGGACAAAGTAAGGCCTGACGAGTTTGAGGGCCTCAACTGGACCCCCAGTGCAGCAGAAACAGCTCTGCAGTCCAAGTCCCCAATCATTCTCTGTGACTCTCGCCCCTACCCCTTGCACACACACTGTTTGGGCCAGTTCTGCTCCCTGTGTTCTCCTCCCTGTGTACTGGAGCAGTGGACAGCCAGGGTCCCATGGGCCCCAGCTCCCCCGGCACCTCCCCACTGGCTCTCGGCGCTGAGGCTGATTGCTTCCATGCAATCTGAATTAATCTCATGCTTCAGGTGGAGCTTGGCTAATCAGGGGAGACAAGAAGCCGAAGTGGGTACAATCAAATTAACAACGCCATGGCCCTGGCTCTTTAAGAAGGGAAAAACAAAGCAGGCACCAGAAGGCACCCCCTCCCCACTCCACCCCCAGCCTTTCCCAGGGGAGGCCTGGAGATGCCGCTGCTGTCGAAGGCTGAGCGAAGCGCTGCTCCTACCCACCCCGCCGCCGACCGCCCCGCGCGCCAACAATGCCCCTTTGTGGCAGCTTATCTCACACCGCCAAACAGCGCTGCAGCTCTTGTCGGGAGCTTGTTAACAAGGAGCAGCGACACAAGGCTTTGGGGGTAGAAGGGGAGTGGGGTGGGTTGGGGAAAAGGAGGGGCCCCCTCACCTCTCAGGGGTGCATGTAATCCTTTCAGAAACAAAAGGAGATGAGAGCCTCTGAATACACGGGCTCCCTGCTCCCTGACAAGGTGGATTCACAGAGCCCTTGAGAGGCTTCAGGGCACCTGCTGTCCCTTGGAAAAGCCTCTCCCAGAAGGCAAAGAAGAGGACATCCGAGAAGGCCTTTCATCATCCCCAAAGCATCCTTTTTGGCGACAAGCTCTATGAGAGTCCCGGAGAGATTTCAGTTAGACTTTCAGAAGGACTTCCCGACAAAGTCAAGTCCCTTCCTGATGAAGAACACCTTAAGTTTGCTGCCCTTCTTCCAATCCTGTTACCTCTGGGATTGTCCTGCCTGAGGCAGCTGCTGTCACAGGAGGTAGAGGAGGGCTCATCCAGCCCTGGGGTTCTTCTCCTAACCACGTGAGAATTACTTTGGGGTAAGGATGGGGAATGCAGGTGCCCAGGCCCACCATGGAACAATTAAGTCAGAGCCTGGGGGATGGGGTGGGATCTGTGTAATATTTTTAAAAAACTTCCAAGGTGATTCTCAGGTGTAGCCAGGCCTGAGAACCTCCTCAAGACCCTCCTCGAGACCAGCCACCTGGAAGTGCAGACTAGCCTAACCCCTTGGTCTCCTGGTTCCCAGACCAATCTTCTTTCCCCCAAATTCACGTGCATTTCTCTTCAGAGAAGCTCAACTTGGCACCCCCATTCCTGGGCCCTTGATTCTGCTTCAATGTCTACTGGCTTTCTCTGACGTTCATAGGGTTGTTTTTTGTTTTTATTGAGACAGTCTCACTCTGTTGTACAGGCTGGAGTGCAGTGGTGCAATCTCAGCTCACTGCAGCCTCCACCTCCTGGATGCAAGCGATCCTCCCACCTCAGCCTCCCGAGGAGCTGGGATTCCAGGCACACAGCACCACACCCAGCTAATTTTTGTATTTTTAGTAGAGACAGGGTTTCACCATGTTGACCGTGGCTGGTCTCAAACCCCTGACCTCAAGCGATCCACCTGCCTCGGCCTCCCAAAGTGCTGGGATTACAGGCATGAGCCATCATGCCCGGCCAACATTCACATTCTTTCTCACATCGTGGATGAGACTACAAATGGCCTCAGCCATGGCTTGACTCTGCCACTTACTAGCCATGCGACAAGGGGCAATTTACTTATCTCAGCCTCAGTTCCCCATCTGTAAAGTGGAAATAAAAATCGGGTTGTGTGAGGATTCCATGAGTTAATGCAGGTAACAGAACTCAGAACAGTACCTGGCACATAGTAAGCTCTCAGTAAAGAGACTGTGATGATTATTATCGTAGTCATGCCCATGAATGGGGTGAAGATGTGCCCAGGCTTCCTTTTGGAGTTCAATGTTCCATGCTTCTGTTGCATTTTAGCAGCCTCTCCCAACAGCCCGTGGCATTCTCATCCCATTCCTTCAAAATCCTCCTTCCCACACGCACTGCTCGCTCCTCTCCTTTGGGTATTCATAACTGAATCTTCACTCCCTGGTGACTTGGGGACTTGTCAGAAACACCAGCTGAGCTCCAACCACCAGAGGAAAAGAGGCCAGGAGACAAAGATGGGGAAGGCCAGACTCACCGTTCTCCCCAGCTCCTGCCTCCAGCCCCAGCCTGCCCTAGACTGGCCTCCTGGCCCTGTCAGCCCAGCCCTCCTCCAGTGTCCAGCCTCTTTCAGAATCCCCCACTTGCCTTCACTCTCCCCAGAATCTCTCCATGTGGGGAAGAAAAACCTACACAGGAGAAGGCTAGGATAAACCAAAAGAAAGGTGCTGACCAGTTGTCAGAGGACTTGAGACTCAGTCTCCTTCTTGCCACTCACCAGCTGTGTGACCTTACACAAATCACTGAACCTCTCCGGGCTTCCATTTCCTCACTGGTTCTGTAGGGGATAATAGACCCAGGCCACCTCCTTAGTAAGAATGAAGCTGGAGGCAAAGGATGCAGCACTGCTTTGTAAACTGCAAGGAGCGGGCCTGCCCCAGCTTATTATTAAGTGGGACCCCAGTGGAAGGGGGGATCTGGGGGAGCTAAGTAGGGGCCAAGTAGAAGCAGAGTTTGCAATCCCCGTGGCAGGGTCTGGGGACCCCTAGAACTCTACCTCCACGCCTGGGGGTTGGTCAGAAAGTGTGTGGATGCCGGGAGTGAGTGAGGCAGCAGAGCTGTCTCGTGGTGTTTTAAAAATCTATCAGCCTCTCACATCAAATTAAAATGTAAATAGCAGCTGGTCCGAGCAGGACCTCAGGGGTGACAGGAGCCGGCCTGCGAGTAATTTCACAGACGGGAACCGGTTACATCAGATTCTGACAACTGTCTTGTTTCTGAAATTGATTTCCTCCCTCCTCGGCTTGCTGCCCTGAAAGGGCCCTGGAGCAAGGGGAGGGGATGATTCCTGTTCGGCTCTGGTGCCTTTCTCCTCTCCATGGTGCCTCCTCTCCAATGGGTGCCCACCCATCGGATCCAGCAGAAGGAAGTCTGGAGTTTCTGCATGGTTATAAGGCAGCTTCCTAAGCCCCAGTGGCCCAGCAGGGCTCCCTGCTCCCCTGAGTGAGCCTAAGTGCGGACTGGGGCAGGTTGCCCTGGGGCACTGGAGGAGGATGGCAAAGGCACCCAGTAAAGCTCTCCTTTCCACAAATATGAGCCAAGTCCTGGAATAGAGATGCTTCTGCCCTGGAGAGTCTCACAGTCAGACACAAGGAGGCAAGGAGGCTGCCGGAAGACACGTGCCATGCAGGGGATGCACCACAGGAGAGGCCTGCATGCAATGTGGGGTGTCAGGGAAGGGCCCTGGAAGTCCTCAGGAAGCCTCCTTGGCCTCCGCCAGAGTTTGCCCCCATCTGATCATCACAGTGCCAGGCACTGGGAGTGTAACCGGGGCTTGAATGAAATGGGCCAGCTTCACACCAGGGCCTTCACTCCGCCAGGGTCTCAGAGAGAAGACCCTGCCCCACCTAAAGCTGTTGTATAGGAAGGAGTTGTGGATTGAGAAGGAGCTCACCCACACCACTGTGCCTAGCCCTAGCCCTTCCCTTCTCCCCAGTCCCCAGAAAGTCTCCCCTGCACCCCTGTTTGTAAAGAGAAATCAGATTTCCCTGGCAGTTAATTGAATTAGATTGCAGGAAAGCAGAGAAGTTGTATTTCATTAAAGCCTCCTGTGCCCTATAGAGCAGTGAGGTGCTTTTGTGACTGTCATTAGCATTTGTCACGCAGGACCCAGCCCTGTGCATACAGTCCCCTCCCCACCCCGGCTCTCCCACCTGCACCCCTAAAGTAGCAGTCCCCACTGCCTGCCCCAGGAGTACCTGCTGCAGTTGCCCCGCCGCAGAGGCCACAGCTTTTTGGTGACAGCCAAATTCCATTTCCAAAAGCCAGGGACTGTGTGCAAGGGTGGCAGACAAATAGGTGGCTAGAGGTGGCCAGCCCCCTTAGAGGTGGAAGAACCACTTTCTGAAAGCCTCAGTTTCCTCATTTGAAAAGTGGAGATGATACGACCCACGTTCATGGTTGCTATTGGGAGGAACCACTGAACGATAGGCCAAAAAGCAGAGGCATCCAGCTCAGGGCCTGCTTTGTCAGGGGAACCCAGGCATGTGGGAGGCCACGAAGCTTCGTCAAGAAATACATCAAGACACAGGCTTTGGAGCCAGGGCATAATAATAGTGCCTACCTCAAATGAGTATATTCATGCAAAGTACTTAGAATCCTGTCAGGACATGGTAAGCGCCCAATAAAAGGGAACTATAAAAGTGTGTGTGTGTGGAGAGAGCGTGTGCACTTATGGACTGCAGCAGTGTGGGGAGACATGTGTTAAACAAGCACATCAGGGTACTGACATGCAATTGATCATTGCATCAGGGTATGTGTGTGTGGTGCCGTGCATGGGTTTATGGTAAGGGTGTCAGAGCATGGGCTGTAAGGGTAACTATGTTTGTGACTGTTGAGGTGTGTTTCTGACACTGCTCCCGGTGTGTGGTGTGTGTCTGTGTATGTGTCTGTGTGTGTGTGTTTGTCTGTGTGTGTCAGGATTTGTACTCCTGGTGACTGCATATGACCATATCCCCAGGGAATTCATGGTGGCCACCTTCACCCAGAAAGCCCTGTGGGGTACAGCTGGTCTCCATATAAAGAAGGTTCAATCTTGTTTATTACTGCAACTCAGTGGAGCAGAGAGACCTTGTAGTCCAGAGCAAGAAGTAAGGGAGAGGTGGAAAAAGATGAAGGATCGATGGGGCAGGCACCTATGCCCTGGACTTCCCCCTATTAAGGGGCTGCCTTGTTAAGCCCAGCAGTACAGCAGCCAGGAGGGCGGAAGCTCCTATTTGTGGGCACAGGAGGACACCGTGGTCCTTGGAGGCTGGGTGCAGGGTCTGATGGAGGGGCACAGTGGCAGAGTTCTCTGTTCCGGTTAGTTGGCAGAGGAAGAGGGGAAGAAGATTCCCTGCCTCTTACCCAGCACAAGGGGCCGAAAGCCCCCATCTGCAAGGACATGAGTACTCCGATTCAGAGAATCACTTGGCCAGACAGTGAGCCACATTCCCAGACCATTATTCCCTCTTCTGAGACCCCGGGCATCCCCAAGGGCTCAAAGACAAGGGGCCCAGATCCAGGCCTTAATTGACTCCTCTCTGTGAGGCCACAGGTTGTCTAATTCCAGTGCAGGGAGTTTACTGCTTCCCACTGTGGCCCTTTTCCCAAACAGCAGAAAATACTAGAACATTCCTTTTTAGGCCAAGTAGGAGGTCTTCCCTTCCCCCCTTGCAGTATCTCTGCCTTGCTCCCTGGGTTACTAATTCCCAGTTCTCAGCATGCTTTCAAGTCAGCCCATCTTCCTGGTCACACTCCAGCCTGTCAATGTCCTTCATCAAATAGGGTCCCCAGAACAAGACCTGATATTTCTTGGTTAATGTTAGGAACAGGTAACCTGAGCTTGTAATTATGAGTCCTAGAGAGCTGAGAAATCGCATTCCCAGTGATGCCGGGGCGCCCACCTTTTGCAGCATCGCTGTGTTCAGTATTGCCCTCTGCAACCCATCCTCTTTTGAGATGCTCTTCTGCTTACCAGCAACATGACCTTGGGCAAATTGCTTCCTTGCATCGCCTCAGTTTCTCCATTTGCCAAAGGAAGGGTCTGTGTCACTGATCTATACCAATGCCATTCAGTAGAACCATAATGTGAGCCAAATAATATGTAATTTAAAATCATTTCTTTGTCATATGTTAAAAAAAATTAAAAAAGAAACAGGTGAGATTAATTATAATAGTATATTCTATTTAACTCCATACATCTAAAATATTAACAGGTAGTCAATATAAAACTTAATGACAGCCAGGCGCAGTTGCTCACGCCTGTAATTCCAGCACTTTGGGAGGCTGAGGTCGGTGAATCACCTGAGGTCAGGAGTTCAAGACCAGCCTGACCAATATGGTGAAACCCCATCTCTACTAAAAATACAAAAATTAGCGAGGTGTAGTGGTACACGCTTGTAATCCCAGCTGCTTGGGAGGCTGAGGCAGGAGAATCACTTGAACCCAGGAGGCGGAAGTTGCAGTGAGCTGAGATTGTACCATTGCACTCCAGCCTGGGTGACAAAAGCAATACTCCATCTCAAAAAAAAAGATATTTTACATTCTTTTTTGTTCTTCCTACATTTTTGAAATCCAGTGTGTATTTTATACTTATCACACATCCCAATTTGGGCTGGCTGTATTTCAAGTGCCTATTAGCCCCGTGTGGACAGCGGCTGCTACAAATTCAGCAAAGCAGGTCTTCATCTGGGCTCTGCAATGCTAGGATGCTAGGATGCTAGGATTCTGTGGGATCGCCTGGCAAGTAACACCTGAAGCCAGTAACTTGAACACGTGTATTTTCTGAACTTGTAGGAGTAACAGACATGGGTCTTATACAGCCTTCCACTTCCCAGATTCACTTTTAGGGGCAAGGCCTGGAAGGAAGCTGGCAGTACTCCCATGAAAGGATACACATCCATCTTACTACACCAGGGCTCTGCTTTCCTTCTTGCCTGAGGTGTGCACCTTTCACATCCACCATTTTCACATCCGCCATTTTCACATCTGCCATTTTCAGATCTGCCATTTTGGACATTCAGCAGACCCAGTTTAGCTAATTGGCTGATTGCATTCACCTGCACTGGCAAGGCTGGAAAAGGAAATGACTTCTGACGTAGTTTTTTCTTTGGGCCTTTTCCATGGAGTCTGGTAATGCATGTCAAACCACACACCCTTTTCCATGCCACTTGTACTTGTGAAGTAGTCCTTATTACCTGGCACCCAGTTGTTTTGAATTCAGGGGCTCATTATACCAGCCCAGTGGGGTTCTGCCTATCAAGCTAGGACCGGCCAGAGCTGGCTGACATCAGTGGGGATAGCCTATGATACAAGGAACCATTGGCCAGGCCAAGAAGAGCCACTTTGGACACTTCAATAGAGGTTGACTCTGGCCAGGTCATCTTTTGCCTAGGACCACATTCTCTGACATTTGCTTTCAGTACCACAGTCTATCTTCAGGCCACAGACCTAGGCTTTTTTCCTCTACCCAAAAAGACCCTTGTCCTGCCACACAAAATGAAAGACAATAGTCTATGTTGCACATCACGTTTCTATAAAGAAGAGCTCCTGTCTTGATGGAACCCCTTGGGGATAGGAATAGAACCCAGGTTTCTTAGCAGCTGCTGTGTGGCAGGCAGTTTACATATGTGGGTTCAGTTTGTCCTCACAGTGCTCCATGAGGCTCAAAGAAGTTAGCTTTAAGGGGTGGAAGACCACACAGCTCACAGCCACAGAAGCAGATCCCAGGCTGGCCTGGCCCCCAAGCCCCACAAGCTTCTGTCCCCTTCCTCATGAGAGGGCTCCCCTGAACTAGCCCTGAGTGAGGGTTGTGGTATGTGGTGCTCATTGCCATCCTAAGCTGGTGGAAGGGTGAAGGGACCCTGTCTCAGGCCCCAGGTATGGTTGTTACCACACACAGCAGGGCTGAGGGGCCAAGGATCCCTGGGGACCCTGCTATCCCTGGCTGCCCACAGGACTGAACAAAGCTGACTAGAAAGACAGGTTCCCTGAAGTGGGAATGGCATGTATTGGATACACAGGTTGTGCACTGCTCAAAAGTACATAGCCTCAGGGGTAAATGGGGTCTGAAACGTGGTCCCTGCTTCACTGGCCAAGCTGTGGCTCCTGGCACCAGGCAGCATCCAGCCAGAGGCGTGGTGGGGGTGCCTTTGTAATGCACACATAGGCCCTGGAAGGGCTACTGCAGGCCTGCCTGGAGAACAGAACAGAGGTGTGCTGAAGAACTGTGAAGTCCTCCTACCAAAGACTGACTCTCCCTCCCAGCCCCACTTACACACACACACAAACACAAACACACACACACAAAAACACACGCGCGCACACACACACACACACAAACACATGCACACGCGCGCACACACACACACAAACACACACACAAACACACGCACACGCGCGCACACACACACACACACACAAACACACGCACACACACACACACACACAAACACACATACACACACACAAACACACGCACACACACACAAACACGCACACACACACGTGCGCGCGCGCGCGCACACACACACACACACACTCTGTTCCCCTGCTTCTCTGTGGCTTCAGCAGCAACCTCTCAGGAATAGGATTCCTCCCCAGGAAGGAGGCCTCAGGGCCCGACCCATGGGGGACCCAGGGCCCAGTCCCCTGTCCCCTTACGAGCCTCCCCAACACCCAAGCATCTCAATCCTCCAGTAAAAATGGAGGTATCTGCAATGCAAGGCCCGACTTGTTGATGTAAAATCTTACTCTATATTCCACCCAGGTTTATACGAGTGAATTATGCAAATCTTTGATGGAAAAATATTCCTCCGCACATCCTTGAGAGTGTAAAACCTTAGTCAATAATTCATACTCGGATGTCTCTGACTGCAGGCTTTTTCTTCATTATAACTTGCACCTCGTTATTTGTCTTTCGCATTTTATGGTATATCCTAGTGTAATGCCGTGCATTATAAAATTTATCTGCTTCATTATTTGATGAGCTGGGGCTGGGGAATGTGCTGAAAGGCTGGTGCGGGGGCCTGGGGGCCAGGGCTGTCATCAGCATCAAGTCCCGCATGACAAGGCAGCAGAGGAGGTGGCTTGCTGTATGGTGTGACTTCAGGGAGCCAGAAACCTCCCTTCATCCCCCCTGCTCCTGTCCCAGACATCTCCTCGCCCACGGACTGGTGTCAGATGGCACCACGGCAGCTCTGTGGCTCCCCTCATTTCTTCAAAGGCCTATTTGTCCATAAAAGTCAGATGTCCCTGGAGAGTTTGCTGGGAAGAACTTTGTCTGAGCAGGCCTTTAAAACTGGGGGAGAGAGAAACCCTGAGAATACCCGGAAGGAAGGAGGAGAAAGGGCCAGCTGTCGAAATGGAGCAGAGACACAGTGCGGGGGCGGTGGGGAGACAGGGCGAAGCGGGTGGGCAGGGAACTGGGTTTTGAGAACAGATAAGACAAAGCCCGTTTTTGCACGATTGCCCAAAGCAGGCCAGTGACCAGGATAGGGTGAGCTAGTCTCTGTTGTGACAAGAGGTATTCCCCTGAATGGGGGTGGGGGTGGGGGGTTTCTGATTCTTGCAGCCAATGACAGCCCCTCCCCATTTGTATACTCCAGGATGGTTCCTGGGCACCCCTCCTGAGACAAGAGCCACTGGAAGGCAAATTTTCCCAAAGAAGAAAAGGACGAGGATAGTCTCCAGCAGCACCAAATCACTGACCTTCCTGGGACATGCCCCGCCTATGTCTGCCTTGGAGCCTTGGCTCAAGCACATTCCCCTGCCTGGGCGCCCTTCCCTCTGTTCTCCCCATTTAAGTCTTGCCGGGTCAGGGGCTGTGCATTTCTCCCCGCATAGGACTCACCACTCTTCACTGAAATTGCTAGTCTTGTCTGTTCTCATCACTAGAGTGAAACTCCCTGAGATCATAGGAGTTTCAAACATGAGATCACACCATGTTTGTCCTATTTACTGTCAGCTCCAGAACCCAAGACAAGACTTGGCACGTAGTAGGTCTTAATAAATCCTTGCTGAATGGATGGACTGTGCTTTCCCTGATGCCCCTCAGTCAAAGTTAATGTCTCCTAACCCTTGGATGACACACTCATCAGATTTTCCTCCAGTTCATGTTGTCGGTGCAGGTATCTGTCTTCCCCTCCCTCCGGAGGCGAGGACCCTGTCTCATTGTCATGTGTACCCCCCAGCCTGGCACGAGGCCTCATGATGGCATAAGTGCCCCATGTGTGTTCGTTGAGTTGGGTGGAGAAGAAAGGGGACAGGGTTTCGCTGCAGCTGAGACCGTCTTTCCCCTGCCCCTCCCCTCCTGCTGCTGCTGCCACACGTGCTCAGGCCCAGAGGAGGGGCCAGTGATTGACAGGCTTCTTGTCTGGGCAGTAGGGACAGGGGTGTGGGGGGCGGGTTCCTGATGACCAGCCTGGGCCCTGGTTGTTTGCTGGTGATTTTCTCAGTCCTGTTAGCACTGCTTGTGGATGTTTATTGTGGTGGTGTCCAGGGTTTTCCTTTGTATCTTGTTTGAAAGAACAGGAGGGAGATGAACAAGCCTTAGCCATAGAGAAAAAGCAGAGTCTTGGTGTTTTCAAGAAGGCTTCCTAACCTGGGGTCCAGAGGCCGCTAGAAGCTCTGTAGATCTGATTCAGGGGGACCCATGAATGTGGGTGGAGAGAAAACCACATTTTTTCACTAACTTCTCACTGAAATTTAGTATTTCCTTCCATTTTGAACATAAGCGACAAAGCGCAGCAAGAGCAGCCCCTGTGACTGTCACCAGCAGAAATCCTCAGATATGCTCCCATCACATCACAGTGATTGCAGATATCTCAAAATATCACTTATACGCAGCACTATTACAGGATCATGGTAATACAAGACAGCAATTATACGAGCTACCGCTGGATCTTATTTTGTAAAGAGTAGTAAAGAACACATACTGATATGTGATATACAATATCGAAGGTTTGCTTGTTCGTGTTTTCAATATTTGCATAACCATATTTCAATATAACTGGTTTCCTTCACAGTTCTATGTATGGCATACCTGTAAAAGCATTCTGAGCCCGGTCCACTGCCTCCCCAGAGGAGGAATGTGGGGACCCCTGGTGAAGAGGGAGGCTGTCCCAGTCATGGATGGGTGTGGGAGAAGGGACAGGCCAGTGGAGTTCCCTGTACTCCTTTATTGGAGCCTCTCCTGGGGGAGGGACGGCTGGGGCGGGGGCTTCTGTGCAGGGCACGCATGCCTCCTCCAGGCTGACCTCACAACCCTCACGGGGCCTCCTCCACCTCCGCCCCCCAGTCCCGGCCATGATTACTTCCCACCCCAACACCACCATCGCCATCAAGGGCCATGCGAAGGAGCTGAACTGCACAGCACGGGGTGAGCGGCCCATCATCATCCGCTGGGAGAAGGGGGACACGGTCATCGACCCTGACCGTGTCATGCGGTACGCCATCGCCACCAAAGACAATGGTGATGAGGTCGTCTCCACGCTGAAGGTGAGTGCCCCACCCCAGTCCTGGGGGACCCCGACTCTCAGAGAGTGGGGAGCCCACAACTATCACATCTGCATTCGAGAGGCAAATGGGGAGCCTGGGAGCCCTCCCCACATCCCAAAAATGTACCTCCCCTTTCCCACTTATTTCCCTCTCCATCCAGGAATCTGTCTCAGAACTTCACTGTATCTCCTTTCTGACAACCCCACAGCAATCAAATGTGGTTTCCTCAGTCTCGCCTTCTTTTCTGGAACCCCCGGGGGCTCCATTCTCCCTTTTGGGACCCCTCAGCCCCTCCCACTCCCCTAGGACTCCTCAGCCCCTCCCTCCCTCCCTCCCTCTGGTGTCTCCTCCCTGTATGAAGCCCTCCATACTTCCATCTTTGGAAGTCCCTGGGAAGAGAAGACCTTTGCAAAACCCCTGTGGGTCCCCCTCCCAGAACAAGAGGGCCTTGCTGATAGCCCTGGAGTGGCCCCTTCAGCTGACCAGCTCTAAAAGACTCTCCTTGTTTCCTCCCTCTCCTTCCCCTGCTGGTGGTCTCCCAGCTCAAGCCCGCTGACCGTGGGGACTCTGTGTTCTTCAGCTGCCATGCCATCAACTCGTATGGGGAGGACCGGGGCTTGATCCAACTCACTGTACAAGGTACCTTCACCTGCCCCGCCCTTCCCATCCCACCTCCCCAGGGCCCAGGGGCCCACTGCTAACTCCACCTCAAAGAGCAGGGGCCACAGCCTACACCATGGTGGAGGATGACAGGAAACTGCCTTCTGGGGAAAAGCCTCCCTCCACCTGCCCAGGGTAGGGAAATAAGACCTTTCCAGGGACTTAGACAGCAAAAGTTTGCAATGGCTACAGCTGCTATTGATTCCACTGCCCCTTCTGGGGAGGGGTGGAGGAGTCAGGTTCCTGGGTCCAGGCCCCTGCAGCAGGTGTGGGAAGGGAAAGTCAAGCTGGGAAAGGGAAGGCGAAAAATGCCATCAGCTAACAGGAATCCCTGCAGAAGAGTCAGCCCTCTCCCAAGCCAAGAACAAGATGGTAGCAAGATAGGAGAGCAAGCCAGACCTCCTCAGCCTCTGAGCCCAACTGCTGGCCTCCTCCAGCTCCCACCCTGCTCAAACCCTAGGGTGCCAGAGTCCTTGGCAAGACCCAGGCGATGCCAACCCCCAGGGCCAAGCAGGAGGCCAAGCTCCCTGCTGCCCTCCTCACTTCCCTCCCCTCCCCTGCCACACTCCAGAGCCCCCCGACCCCCCAGAGCTGGAGATCCGGGAGGTGAAGGCCCGGAGCATGAACCTGCGCTGGACCCAGCGATTCGACGGGAACAGCATCATCACAGGCTTCGACATCGAATATAAGAACAAATCAGGTAGGTGCTGGACCAGGAGGGTGACAGCGTGGCCTGCCATGGCCCCTTGTGCCATGTGCCCTGCCTGTGCCCTCTAGGGGGACAGCCCCTGAGCCTCAGGGCTGCCCATCCAAGCCAGACACACAAGCACCCACCAGTGCACAAGCCGCTGTGGCTTCTGAAGGGAGGGACACTGGCCGGGCTAGGAGTCCAGGTGGAAGATGGAGACCCCCAGTTGATGGGTAGTGATGTCAGCTCCTTTCCAGGACTGTCCCTGGGCCAGGGTTCCCAAGGGTGGTCCGATTTGAAGCCGTGTAAGGGCACTGAACCCAGGGCTGTGGGCTGTCTCTGGCATCAGAAGCATCATGGGTTTGGCCAGGTCATATGGGTGCTCCTGGTCTGGGGTGAAGAGGATGATTGGAGATCAGAGAGCTGGTCCTAAGAATGGTCCCCACAAGTGGGTCATGGGGGGATAGGAGACCCTGGAAAAGCTTGGACCTAAATTTCCTCTAAGAGCCCTTCCCAGCTGGGCGCAGTGGCTCACGCCTGTAATCCCAACACTTTGGGAGGCTGACACAAGTGGATCACCTGAGGTCAGGAGTTCGAGACCAGTCTGGTCAACATGGTGAAACTCCATCTCTACTAAAAATATAAAAATTAGCCAGGCATGGTGGCACGCCCCTGTAATCCCAGTTACTCAGAAGGCTGAGGCAGGAGAATTGCTTGAACCCGGGAGGCGGAGGTTGCAGTGAACTGAGATTGTGCCATTGCACTCCAGCCTAGGCAACAGGGGGAGAGTCTATCTCAAAAAAAAAAAAAAAAAAAATAGCCCTTCCCAGAGCCCTCCTCTCAGACCCCAGCTGGCTGCTGTGCAGCTGCCCTGCCACTGTGAGGCACTGTGGGGCGCCATGAGCATCCTGCATCTGGGGACACTGTCATAGGTCCCATGGTCAGGTGGCAGGAATGGCAAGGAGGGGCCTCAGTGGGGAACAGAGTGCACCTGAGTGGCTTCACAGCAGGGTGAGAAGAAAGCAGATGTCTCACTCTGGATCCTTTGTACCTTTTGAATTTGATACCATAAGCCTGTATTCACTCCTCAAAATAATTACAAATTAAATTAATTACAAATAAAGCATAGAAAAGAGTAGAGTCTAGATGACTCAATCTTCCTCAGTCTCCTTCCCCCACCAGCTCAACTCCTCTTGTGGGTCCTTGCTTAGATGGAAGGTTTCGTTTTCTCCTGAAGCTTCCAGACCCTTCTTCTCCCACTTAGCACGGCAGCGGCCATTGGCTGGCCGGCTGTCCTCTCCTCTCGATTGGCCAAGTCCTGTTCCCTTTGCATTTCCAGCACCCGGCGCAGGGCCCGGCCACATGGTAGATGCTCAGCAAGCGTTGGCGAGTGAGTTGAAGTGGGACATGTGAAAGCGAATCTCTGAGCTGCATTCACCACTTGAGAAGCCACTGTGTCTGGGGCCGGGCCCTGGGCCAGTCATCTTTGATACACATGTCTACAAAGACAAACCCTATTCTCAGACGCTTCTGGTCTAGTTGCGGTCAGCCACCCAGGAGTTCAACCTGAGTGCAGGAGGGCCGCAGATCTAAGGAGGGGCTTGAGCCAAGAGGGGTTGTCTAGGAAGGCATCTGTCTGGTCCCCTGTAGATGCTGCACTGAGATGGGTCTTGGGTACTAAAAGGCAACAGGCCAAGATCTTGAGAAAGTGAAGGACAGAGACCAAGTGAGGGTGCAATGTACACCGGGAAGTGGCCTATGATCTAGCACAGGGCTCATAGATGCAATTCATGGGCAATAAATCTACAAAGGTGCTTTGGGGCCAGGTTGGGAGGGAGGCATCTGGGTTGAGCTTTCACTTTGCTGGGGAAGGTCATTGAGAGCCACTAACAATGTCTGAGCTCCCGGGGGAGACTTGAGCAAACATAGTGCCTTAGAAGAATGAATGTGAGTGGAAGAAATTGATATCCAGGAGAAAAGAAAGGAGGCCATTGCAGCCCTGCAGCTGGGGAAATGTGATGAGGCAAAGGGGACAGAAGGGCTGACTGTGTCCATGTCACATCTCAGGGCTCCCTGAGATTGGACACAGGCCACCCAGGAGGAAACAGGAAGGGCTGGATCCAGAGGGTGACATCCCACATGGCATTGCACACCGCCTCCCTGCCGGCGCACATCTGGAATGGGAGGTGGATGCCTGGGCTGTCGCTCGCGCCCCTCCCCCTGTTCCTTCTCCCTCAGGCTGCCCTGATGCCCGTTGCCCATCCAGTGACCAGTCTCTAATGTGTGGGAGCCTCTCCTGGGGCACCACTCAGCAGGGGTGACGTGGAGAACATCACACATCTGGAGAGCAAGGCAGAAGGCAAGGTGGAAAGGGAAGATGCTATTCTTAGAGCACATCCATGTCTTCCCCTTCTGGCTCCCTGCAGGATGAGGAATTGCAGCAGACCACCCCAGCTAGGAACGCCAGGATGGGTGGGGAGGGTAGAGGGACGGATGATGAAAGCTCAACTTCAGTCTCTGCCTACCACGAGGGCTTTGCACTCTTAAAGAACTAAGTCACAGGACCCAGGGCACTGAGAAGGCAGCCGGTCCTTTCCACACCTTTGGGTGGGATGGCTCCAGCACAGCCCACCCAGACAGGCATCTGTCACATCCTGGCATTTAGGAACAGGAGTGCCATGAAAACTGCAGTGTGCTATCATTGGAGGCAGGCAGAGACCCTGGGCATGGCACAGCTTCCCCATCTGTGAAGCGGGGGCGGTGATGCCTACCTCATGGGATTGTTTAGAGGATTAGAGAGAACGCATCTATGATAGCATGGGGCTAGAGCAAACTTTTAATAAATGTAAGTTCCTCTGTCTCTTCTAACTCAAATACCTCGTGCAGCAATTTATAGTCCTGTGGGACTTGCAGTCTAAAATATATGTGTCTGTCAGTCAGCCACATGTACTGAGTGCCAATATTTTTTTGCAGAATCATGCACCAGCCATGTGGTAGAGAAAGAAAAAGAAATAGGAGACAGAATGTTGCCCTTGGAGCTTACAATGCAGTTGGAGTGAGAATATACACATACACACATACACACACACACACACACACACACACACACACTTTCAGAACCATTACAAAGCACTATCCAATCAAGTGTAATACGCCACAAACTGTATTAGGTGAGAACTGGAAAAGGTATCCAAGGGAACAGAGGATGACTCAAAGAAAGGAGGGGGTGTGCACACGCGTGTGTGTTTGTGTGTGTGTGTGTCTAAGGACAGCTTCCTGCACCTGTGGACTAGTGGAACAAGAACCATTGACAAAGCTGAAGACTTGGGCAGACCAAGTGTCAGAGCTGCATGATCTTTAGTGAGCACTTGACATCTTGGGGCATCTCCTTATGTATAAAATGGAGACAGTAACATTTCATTCTCAGCGTGGCTGTGAGGATTTGGGGAGGGTGATGACGTACATGGAGGTGCCTAGCACCCAGCCTGGCACATGGTAACCTCCCACAGGTCCCTGTCCTGTGTCTCTGCTTCCCCTCTCCCCTTCCCCCTGCCCCAGGCCACACCCATCCCAGGTCCTGACCATCGGCTCCCGACCTTCTTTGCCCCAACTGTGCCTTTGCCAGGATTCCTGCCATATTGCTCATCATGCTAATTTTCCAAGAGAAATTACCAAGTCTGCCCTTTCTAAGCCATCCCACTCATGCTGACTTCTCCTGGCCCCAGGCAGCAGAGTAATAATACATGAATGCCAAATGATAAATAGCACCATCCACACAAATCTATCAGATGGCACTGTGCAGATTTAAAAATGCAGACACCACATTTCACCCCTGTTCACCAAGCACAGAGCAAGGATGGGTTCTTTGAGGATGGCCCTCCCCTACACCAGCCTCATAGCACAAGCTGGTGTAGGGGCTGTGCCGGCCACCATGGGATGAGCTGGCCTGGTGTGGCATGGTGTTCTGTGGGAGCTGGAGTGTGGCTGTCAGAGGGACTGGTATTGGGATGTCATGAGCTGTCGTTGTGACGCAGGAAGCCTCTTCTCCATGCTGTGAAGAGATTGTCATGGGGGTCTCAAAGGCGTGATCCAAGGAGAAAATTAGAGATGCAGAATGGATGTGCTTCCTGAGCCCAGGCAGCTAAACGCTCCAGATGTGGCTTTTCTCCAAGCTGCGTCCCCTCTACAGTGAATGTATCTCCTGAAAAACCAAAGATTCCCAGTCCCCTCTCAGCAAGCAGCCCACAGAGCAGAAGGCACTGACATCTCCCCAGCCGCTTCCGTATTTTCAGAAGAATATTTTGCATCATAAACCCTTTGATGAAGAAAGGGAGAGAGAGCCCTTAATGAAATATGTTAATCTGGGTGAGCCAGGCTCATATGAAAGGGAATATTAAAAGAGACAACATTCACCAAAGCCAGCTCAGTACTCCAAGAACTGAAAAGGAAAAGGAAGAAAATAGGGCCCCTGGTCTCAGCTATTCAGGGTCAGGGAGACGACAGTGATCAAGTTTAGCAGATCAGCCAGAGACCTCCAGATCTGACTCTGGTGCATTAGCCTGGAAAGGTTGTGGAGAGGGAGCTATTTTGTGCTAACACCAAAGATGGTTTGGGAACACAAGGTCAAATCCACCTGCAAACTATGGGCGGCAAAAGCAGAAAAAAAAGGAGTTGTTCTCCGGGACACTCCCCCGCCCAACCTTCCTGTGATTTGCAGCTGAGCAAGGCAAGGAGGGGATTGGCAAAGAGTACACTGTGGCCACAGAGTGCAGAGGAACTCCAAGTCCCAAATAAAGGGGAAAAACAGTGGCTCTGGTTTAAACTCAACAGCACATTTTAAGGGCCCAACACATGTGAAATTGGGGAGAGGACCAAAGTTTTAGACATGGCTCCTGACTGCAGGGAGCTTAGCATCTCCTTGGGCAGTTACCACCAAACAGTGAACCCTTGAAAGAAGATACTGTGGACTGAGGAGGGGCTCTAAATGCTGGAAGGGTTCAGAGGAGAAGAACAGAAAAAGATAAGGCTTGGGAGGTGAGCAGGAGCCACATGTTGCAGGGCCTTGGTCAGGTTGTGAGATTTTACCTTTATCCTGAGAACAAGGAACAACTATTGAAGAATTTTATATAAGGGAATGGCAGTAACAGATTTGTGTTTTGAGAAGGCCACTCTCAGGGCCAAGATGGAATGCTCGTCTGTAAGAGGAGCTCGATTGTATTTGTAGAGTGGATGATGGCTGCAGTGTGGAGAACAGATGAAAGAAACAGGGTGCGCTGAGCACGTGGAGGGCTAGGGAACAGGCCATTTCCCTGGTCTAAGGAGGGATGACGGTGGCTGAGCCTGAGGTAGCAATGGAGAGGGAGGGAAGTGGGAGGATTCAAGAACGACACAGAACACAAAAGTTATCCCACTTGATAGGGAGAGAGAGAGAAGGAAGAGTGAAGAAATTAATAATGGTGGTGCCATTCGAGATGGAATCCAGGAAGTTGCTGGGTAAACAGGGTGTATGGTCAGGAGTTCGGTCTTGGACAGGTTGAGTTTGAGGTATCTATGAAACATCCAAGATAAGCCGTCAACTAAAAAGCTGGCTATAAGGTCTGGAGTCTGAAGGAGAGGCCCAGGCTGGATATTAATCTGGGAGGTATCTGTGCAGAGATGAAAATCAAATGCATGGTTGGCGAAAGTGCATGGCAAGAGAGAAGGAAGCCTCGGGTGGAGCCTTGAAGAACTCAAACCATTCCTGGTAGGGTAGAGGAGGATGCATCTGCACAGAGACAGAGAGAAACTGGCCCCAGAGATAAGCAAAAGGCCAGAGAGTGTTTTATTAGGAAGCCAAGGGGAGAGTGTTTCCTGAAGGAAGAGAGGTCCAAGTGTTGAACACACCCAAGAAACCAAGTGGGAAATTGGGTTTGGTGCCGCGAGGGTCACCTCTGCTGTGGAGATGGAGCACTGATGCCGCAGGAAGATGTGAGGAGTAAATGGTGAGCATTTAAATTGCCCGATGCTGCACCTGGCACACCACAGGTGCTCGGTAAATATTAGCGCCTCTTCTCCAGACACACCGCCCCAGTCTCCTCCCTCTGCCTGCACTCATCAAAAATGAATGCACTGACTTGTGCTCCCTCTCCCTCTCCTACAAACATGGGCACATCAGATGTGATTTACGAGCTGGTGCCAGCTCCCAGGATGCCACAGAGAGAAGGGAGCACCTGCCTCTACATGACTAGCCTGTTCTGTCCCAAACCCACAAGCCAGTGCCCACAGCAGGTAGGAGCCTGCATATTTGCAATTCCAGCTTAACCTGCCAGCCACAAAATGACCCTCCTGTAGTTAGGGTGTTTTAAAATACAACGAGTTTTTGAGCAGCAACTGCCTGCCATTTTGTTTCTTTGGCTCATGAAACCAAAGAATTAAATGCAAAACTACAGATGGGGAGCTGGGCCGGTGCCCTTCACAGATGCTAAGCCTGAGCAGCTATAAGTGGTGTTATGCAAACCATCAAGATCTCAACTAGGCCGGGCGCGGTGGCTCACGCCTGTAATCCCAGCACTTTGGGAGGCCGAGGCGGGCGGATCACGAGGTCAGGAGATCGAGACCATCCTGGCTAACACGGTGAAACCCCGTCTCTACTAAAAATGCAAAAAATTAGCCGGGCGAGGCGGCGGGCGCCTGTAGTCCCAGCTACTCAGGAGGCTGAGGCAGGAGAATGGCGTGAACCCGGGAGGCGGAGCTTGCAGTGAGCCGAGATCGCGCCACTGCACTCCAGCCTGGGCGACTAAGCGAGACTCTGTCTCAAAAAAAAAAAAAAAAAAGATCTCAACTAACCAGAAATTGGGGGCCTGGGACAGTGTCTTCTGGTGAACCAGTTCTGATTTATCAGGCATTAGATTTTTTTTGTTTTGTTTTGTTTTGTTGTTGTTGTTGTTTTTCATTTTTGAGATGGAGTCTTGTTCTGTTGCCCAGGGTAGAGTATAGTGGCACGATCTCGGCTCACTGCAACCTCCGCCTCCCGGATTCAAGCAATTCTCCTGTCTCAGCCTCCTGAGGAGCTGGGACTACAGACACCCACCACCACGCCCAGCTAATTTCTGTATTTTTAGGAGAGACAGGGTTTCACCATATTGTCCCAGCTGGTCTCAAACTCCTGACCTCAAATGATCCACCCGCCTCGGCCTCCCAAAGTGCTGGGATTACAGGCATCAGCCACTGCACCCGGCCTATCAGGCATTAGTTTTAACCAAAAAAACTTTTTTTAGTCTTTCTAGAATGTGCTAGCCTCCTTTCCTGATTTAGAATTTAAACTGTGGTGAATACAACTTAATCTTTTCTATGGAGAATTTTTCATGATACTCTTCTGTGGATTTTAAGGCATAGAAAATTAGACGGAATAGTGACATCTGGACTTGCCCTGGGAACATTTTTCAGCCCTGCTGTCAGCTTGTTTCCTTGGGCTTTGCCTTTTTTTCTTTTCAAAGTAAGGTGCAAAAACAGTTATTTGGTTAAGAATCCCGGGTGTGGAAGGTCCTAGCTGAGGCATTTTTAATTGCAACCCCTTCCATTTCCTCTGGAGACCCCTAATAGGTGCGCAGCAAACATATATTGAACAAATGACTGGATTCCTCTGGAGATGCAGGGTGTTCATCGTCACAGTATCGGTCTAGGCACTGTTTAGTCACACCTGAATGGCATTTATCTGGTATTTTCTACTTCCTACAATTTTGCTAAACATCAGCCCTGAGATAGACTACCAGTCTCCCTGGATAAATCGTGAACATGTTAATCTCTTTGGCGGCCCCCAACCCTAATGACTCAGAAACCATCCCCCTGTTGATGAAGGAAAGAGGGTAGGGTTTGGGCTGGGGACTCTGGTACTTGGCCTGTCCCCCTCAACCCCGACGTATAACACTCAAGTTCATCACCTCACAAGTGCACAAGGAAAAGAAATACAGAAGCACACACAAAAGGAGGAGAAAGGGAGAGGAGACTTAGCCTCCTGCTTCACATGGGGGCCACTGGGTAAATAGGGGGTGTCACCATTAGACCAGGTCACCGATGTGAGGAGAGACCCAGGAAGAAGGGCACTGGTCAGTCAGACCCTCAAGGATAGCAAGCAGATGTTGATCTTGGCAGGGACCTTGGGGAACGTCTCGTCTGACCTCTGCCTGAAGTTTGAGCTTACAGGCTGGCCAGTGGCAGAGGAGAGTCAGGCTTCTCCCAAGCTGGAGCTGCATGAGACAGACCCCTTGCACCTTCTGTGAAGTTGTTCAGGCCTGTGCGCTCTCTGCAGTCTGTGTGAGCTGGACCCCTCGGGGCATCCAAATTAAGATTGGGCTGTGCTGGAACTTCAGGCTGGAAAGGGGTCCTGGAGTTTGCCTGGCTGTGCTTTGACATAGGTGCCTTCTCTCCAGATTCCTGGGACTTCAAGCAGTCCACACGCAACATCTCCCCCACCATCAACCAGGCCAACATCGTGGACTTGCACCCAGCATCCGTGTACAGCATCCGCATGTACTCCTTCAACAAGATTGGCCGCAGTGAACCGAGCAAGGAACTCACCATCAGCACCGAGGAGGCCGGTGAGCACCTCGCCCAGCCTGCCCTGCCCATGGCCTCAGGGATCAGGGACACCAGGGGCCTACAGCGATCCTGTTCATTGGCAATGAGCTTGCAGTTAGAGAGGGTGGGGTGGGGAAAAGCATCCTAACAGATGTTTGTGTCCACCTCTGAATCATCGGAGGCTCTTCCGTTTGACCCTTTTCCAGGCTAGGTTCTAAATGCTGGGTTTGGGGGAGCTATCTGTGGTTCTGCCCCACTCCCCTGGCCCCAGCATCTGGAAAGATCTATCTGCAAAAGATGGGGTACTAGGGCCTGGATCAATTTCTATGACCCTCATCATAGAGTTTTCTTGAAAGTTTAAACAAGATTTCTCTTGCTCTGTTTTCTTCTATTATCATATAATACAAAATAATGCAGAGAAGGCCGGGGAGCTATGGCTTATGCCTGTAATTCCACCACTTTGGGAGACCAAGGTGGTTGGATCACCTGAGGTCAGGAGTATGAGACCAGCCTGGCCAACTTGGCAAAACCCTGTCTCTACTAAAAATACAAAAATTAGCCAGGCGTGGTGGCGCATGCCTGTAGTTCCAGCTACTCAGGAGGCTGAGGCAGGAGACTCGCTTGAACCTGGGAGGCAGAGGTTGCAGTGAGCCAAGATCACACCACTGCACTCCAGCCTGGGCAACAGAGCAAGACTCCATCTCAAAAAAAAAAAAAATGCAGAAAAATACACATAACATATATGTGCAGTTTTATAAACAAGCATAAGGTAAACAGTGAGTAATTAGTATAACCAACGCTCATTATCAATTAGCCAGCATGCCGGAAGTCCCCCATGTACCCCTTTCTGGTCATAACACCACCCCTCCCCTTGAAGTAATCAGTATCCTGACTTTCATGATACTAATTTTCATGCTTTTCTTTTTTGTACTGTTACCACAGTGTATATGCAATAAAATGTATAATTTAGTTTTCCCTATTTTCCAGTAGAATGTATTCATGACATCATACTTCATATATTCTTCTGTATCTTGCTTGTTTTGATCAATATTACTTTTGCAAGCTTCATTCATATCATTAGCATAGCTATGCTTTTTCAGTGCTGTATAGTATTCCATTATATGACTATACCACAGTGGGTTTGTCCATTCTACTGTAGATGGACATTTAGGTTGTTTGTAGCTTGGAGCTATTACAAAAATGCTGCTATAAGCATTCTTGTATGCTAGTGTACCGGTTCATGAGTTTCTCTAGGGCATATAAACAGTTGTAGAATTACAGAGTCATCAAACAGGGAAATACTTCTACCCTTAACAAAAAATGCTAGAATGTTTTCTAAAGTGTTGTACCAATTTTCTCTCCCATGATCAGAGGATAAGAGTTCCTGCCACTAGACATTCTTGTATGAAGTAGACACTTCATACTCTTCAACTTTTAAAAACTTTTGCCATCCTACTGCACGTACAGTAGTATCTTATTATCATTGTTTGCTATATTTTCAGCAAATTATGGAGAATGAAGAGGAAATTGAAACCCTAGATACTTTCAGGGGAACTCAAACAGAAGTTCTCTGCTATCTGCATCTGCGCTTAGTCTTCTCCCCAGGAGCCCTCCTGCTCAGGAGAATGGGTGTGGGAACATAAAACCCCTTCCTCTTCCAGGTCTTGACTTGTAATGTTTCTCCTCCCCCCTACCCTGCTCAGCTCCTGATGGGCCCCCCATGGACGTTACCTTGCAGCCAGTGACTTCACAGAGCATCCAGGTGACCTGGAAGGTAAGTGTGTCTAAGGTATCTCCCCTGGAATGCCCCCTTGCCTCCTCTCTCCTCAATCCAGGACGGAAGCTCCCAGCAGGCTTGCTAGTCTCTAGTCTTATATGATGCTCAGGCCTGTTTTGTCACTAAACCTAGGGAGATTTGAGGGGTAGAAGGAGAGGGAGGCAAAGGGCAGGTCCCCCCGGCCCAATAACCCCCACTTCCCTCTCCTCCCTGGTTCTCTGATGGGAGTCTCTGCCTGGGGTGCAATGAAAAACTTGCAGTGCCAAGGAGGGAAGATGGTTCCTCAGCCGTGCTGGCCCATCCTCCAAACCCCACATGTTGTAATAAGGTTGGAAGTAGATTTGATTCTATGCCAAGTTCCTCCTCTCTAACATCAGGATGAAAGTAACTGCCCTCCCTACCTCTGAGGGTGGAGGAACTGTGGAGAAAAGAGACCAGTATGTGCTACAGCCATTTCTAAGGGCAAAGACCTGTAAAATATAGAGGGGGTGACTGAAGCATCTGTCACTTAAAGAAAATCTTAGGGGAGATTCCACAGCTGGGCAGGGAAACAGAACAGAATGACCTTGCGCAGACTCAGAAATGCTTCCCTGAGCAGCTTCTGGCCCTACCACCAAACCCCTCCAGGGGCACAGAAGGGCTGGCAATCCAGGGACTTCCTGTCTCACTACATCCTCCAGTCTCCAAGTGCTTTCTCTTTACCAACTTATCTGACCCTCTCCTCATTCCTGGGGAGCAGCGAGAGAAGGCACTTTTATCCCCTTCCACCAGAGGACGCCATGGAGACAAGACGTGAGATGGTCTGCCTAGCAGAGACAGAGCTCGGACTGCAACACAGTGTCTGCAGCCCCAGTCAGCCTTCCCTCCACAGCCACTGCACAGGGCTGTGGATCAGAGAGCATTCTCAGGGCTGTCTGTGTTCTTCCTGGAGCTTTCGCATCTTAACAGTGGGGCTCGGGGGCTGCCTGTCTTCATCAGGGACCAGTTATCCGTGGTGACTTTCTGACTCTTCTCCTTATAGGAAAAGCCCAGGTGCTTGAGTCCTTCTTCTGGGCTCTTTAGAAAGGTAGACTTGAGAATGAGAGGGATTCAGAAGGACCTGATGATATTTTTCCTAAGACCATGTGCACACACACTCACACTCACACACATAGCAGCAGCCCGGTTCCTTCCCTCCCAGAGGCATGACCAAGAAGAAAGTGAGGTAGGGCTGGGCGGTTGGTCCTTCCTGGAGGCAGCCCACCTAGTGGATACCTGGAGCCAGGGTTCCTCTCTAGATTCAGCTCTGGGTTCCAGGGCTCTCCTCAGAAATTGGGGTGAGGCCTGGCATCCAATCCCAAACTCTTGGCTGTGTCCTGGCTGTGGACCTGTATCCTAGAAATACTCCAAGGCAGCCAGGAGGTGGGGGGCAGGGATGAATAAATATGTAAAATACTGAAACGTCGGGCTACAAAGCTCTGACCCACAGGTCGATAAAAATTTGGAATCAGATTTATTTCTCCAAAGTCTCATAATGAAAAATAAAATTGATTAGAAAGTTAGAACTTCAGAATGAACCAGATGGTCAATAAATTTTGGACTGACTTCTCAGGGGATTTTTTTTTAACATTGAGAAACAGATTAATGAAAAATAAAGATTCACTTGAAGATAAGTCACTTCATTTTAAGGCCCTTTCCACGAGATGCATCGCCCCTGCTTTATGACATAAATTTGCAATCAGCCCTATTGATTTCTTAATGCCAGAGAAATATTGTTAAGATTGATTTAAATCCTGACTGTGGCTCTTTGGAGAGGCGGGGGACAGAGAAAGAGAGAAGAGATGGAGAAGGAGAGAAAAAAAGAGAGAGGAAGGAGGGAGGAAGGATCTGTGAAGATTTGTATAAATATGTGAATCTATCTGGATGGATGGATTGGGGTGCGCCTGCATGCCTGTCTGAGGCCTGTCAGTATATGCTGATGTGGCCACGTATGCAGGTATATATCATGGTATACATAGCTCTGGGCATGTAGGCAATCTGTGGCATAGTATAATGATGTTCAATGTGTGTCAGTATAGATATACCTACATGAAATGTGAGAATGGGTGTCGATGTGAAGATACATTTATATCCATAAAGGATGTGTGTGTGTGTGTGTGTGCACGTGTGCATAGACATACATGTGTAGATACAAGACCCAAATGTAAAAATGTGTCCACTTGCAGACCAGCAAGCAGGACTGTCCAAGTGCAGAGAGAAATATTGAAGCAGCAACAAAGAATCAAGTCAATTAAACACACACACACACAGACACACACCTATTTAGTGAGTTCAAAACAATTATGTTAAATTTAAAACTTCATTTTGTTGAGTTAACAGTGAGCTTTAAAATGCAGTTCATTTAAAACATTCATTGACTAGAAAAAAAAAACAGTAGGGCTGATTTACTAACTTAATTGTTTTTGATCTCACTATTTTTTAGTACAATAAAAGGTGGGCTTTTAAATTAACTTCATTGTCTTTGAAACCCTGATTCAAGCTGTTTTTAAATGCACTTGGGGTGGGTGTTCTGTCTCAATTTATAGATGGGCAGGCCCGGTCATTAAAGGAGCCAATTTCTATTCGTGGATCTAAATGTATCTGGTCGGGAGTGGGGGTGTGGACTAAGATGTTTGCTTTGATGGGTCTGGATACGTGCTCCTGGTTCTGGGTGTGAATGGATATATTGAGGTGTGTGTGTGCGTGCGCATCTGGTTGGGTGTGTATCAGGGTTCGAGCCTGGGGTGAGAGTGTTTTCCAGCCCCAGACTGATGCCAGTGGAGTTTCTCCATTCTCCTGGCTGACTGGGCTCAGTCTTCATTCCCACCAGCCCCCTTCTAACCTTCAAGTCCTTGCCATCTCTGTGCCTCCATCCAGGGTTCATTCGGGGCCTCAGCCTTCACCGTTCCCCAGTCCCTGACCGTGGTGTCTGAGGCAATGCAGTCTTAGTGTTCCCACAGGGACTGCACCCAGGTGAAAGTCAGGGATCTTTTTTTCTTTAGTTTTAATGAAATACATATAACTTAAATTTATCATTTGAACCATGTTTAAGTGTGCAGTTCAATGCACGTTCACAATGTTGTACAACCATCACCACTAGCACTTCCAGAACTTTTTCATCCTCTCCAACTGAAATTCTGTACCCACGAAACATGAGCTCCCCATGAAAGCTCTATTCCACCCCTCTTTTGTTGAGACAGAGTCTCGCTCTGTCAATCTTGGCTCACTGCAACCTCCGCTTCCCCGGTTCCAGCGATTCTCCTGCCTCAGCCTCCTGAGTAGCTGGAACTACAGACATGTGCTACCAAACCCAGCTAATTGTTTGTATTTTTAGTAGAGATGGGGTTTCACCGTGTTGGCCAGACTGGTCTCCAACTTCTGACCTCAGTTGATCCACCCACCTCAGCCTCCCAAAGTGCTGGGATTACAGGCGTGAGCCACCGCTCCCAGCCTATTTCCTTCTCTCTGATTTTGACTATTCTAAGTACCTCCTAAGTGGAATTGGACAGTAGTTTTTGTCCTTTTGGGTCTGGCCTATTTCTTTTAGTGCAGTGTCTTCAGGTTCATCCGTGTTGTGACAGATGGTAGTGCTCTCTCTCTTTCATGGCTGCGTACTACCCCATTGTATTGCAATATTGTATTCTGCGTCTCCACTCATCTCCTGGTGAACGCTTCAGTTACTTCCACCTTCTGGCTATTCTGGATAATGCTGCATTGAACATGAGTGTACAAGTATCTCTCTGAATCCCTGTTTTCAATTATTTGGGGCATAAACCCTAGGAAAGGAATTGCTGGGTGGTATGGTAATTCTATATTTAAGTTTTTGAGGAACTGCCAAACTCTTTTCCACGGTCACTGCGCCTCTTTCCATTCCCACCAGGAATGTACAGGGTTCCCATTTCTCCATCCTCACTACCACTTATTTTCCATTATTGTTATAAGAGCCATCCTAATGGATGTGAAGTGGTATCTCGGGACTCTTTCTTTTTATTCAAACTAATTGCTCACCTCCCTCTCCATCTGATTACTTTTTGTCTGCTGTTCTATTTTCCCCAGGCCCCTGAACCCATGCCAAATGATATTCCTATTCATTCATTCATTCGTTCATTCGTTCAGTATGTATTGAGGGCCCATCATATGCTAGGCACCATTCTAGACACGGAGAGTGCAATAGTAACAAAGCAGGTAACACTCCTCGTCCTCACGGTGCTTCCGTTCTAATGCGGGCAGACAGGCAGATTTCACTAATGCATAAGTGGAATTTATAGACTGTCAGATGATGCTATGTGCTGTGGAGGAAAATAAACCAGGAAGAAAAATAAGGAGTGCCAGAGAGAGGCAGGGAGCTGTCTTACATAAGGAGCTAAGGAAGGCCTCATTCAGAAGAGGCATTTCAGCAAGGACGCGGCAGAGGAGAGAAGTGTTTCCCCTGAGATGGGGATGTGGCCAAAGAGGCCAGAGTGCTGGGGCACAGGAAGCGAGGGGCACAGGAGGGGATCTGAGAGGTAATGGGAGGTCACAGGTCACACAGAGCGGTGCAGCCATTGTAAGGACTTTGGCTTTCATTCTGAGTGAGACAGGAGCCTTTGAAGGGCTGGGGCAGAGGAGTGACATGATCTGACTTTGGTTTTAAGAGCATCATCTTAGAGTGTCCCATTTCTTTGTCCCCACCCCTTCCCCATGCTCACAGGCACCCAAGAAGGAGCTGCAGAACGGTGTCATCCGGGGCTACCAGATCGGCTACAGAGAGAATAGCCCCGGCAGCAACGGGCAGTACAGCATCGTGGAGATGAAGGCCACGGGGGACAGCGAGGTCTACACCCTGGACAACCTCAAGAAGTTCGCCCAGTATGGGGTGGTGGTCCAGGCCTTCAATCGGGCTGGCACGGGGCCCTCATCCAGCGAGATCAATGCCACCACTCTGGAGGACGGTGAGGGCCCAAGCAGAGGGGAGTGGGCACAGATCCCCAACATGGGCAGAGCCACAGCTGCCAGAGAGGGCTTGTGGGTCCCTCCATTTGCCCCTGGGCCCCATCTTGGTCCTGTGTTCCACACAGGCTCCCTGCATCCCAGCCATTTCCTCTTGTCCACTGGCTCCTTGAGGGATGCATGGGCCATTCAGCATATTGGGCCTCTCCTTCCTTTTGACTGATGCTCTACTCATCCGGTCTCTGTCGACCTGTTGGCCTGTCTGAGAATTTGCCTGTCCACCTGTCTCCCCATTCACGCTTCTCCCTTGGCCTTCCTCCTTCTTCCTGGCACCCTAACCCCTCTCTCTTCCCTCTACACCTGGTCCTATTTCTCCTCTTTTACAACTTCTTGGAAAAAGGGCAGGAGCCAAATTGCCTTTGTGTTCTAGCCTGGAACCTGTCCACCATCCACCTGAGACGAAGCTGAGGAGTTAAGAGATCCTAACGTGTATGCAGCAGAGGATTTAGAGTACAGCTTTTTAAGTCTTCATTCTTCGATGACTAGAGAGAACCCCACACTCTGATTAGTACATCAAAGGGCCCTGTCTCTCCAGGAGGAGAGGGTTAGGAGGCAGCAGGAACATGCCCACTCTCCAACCACAGAGAAGATGCCAGCTGGTACCTGAGCCTGCACCAGGTTGAGAAAAAGGATGTGGCCCTTGATGCTCCCAGAGACGGGGCCAGGCTGACCTCTGTCCCCTAAAGAGCAGAATAAAGAAGAAGCAGAGCATTCTTCCAATCTTCCTTCTTGATGCCCCAACCCAAAACTAGGGTCTGAGACTAAAGCCCCGCTGAGTCAGAGCCTGCCCACCCCGCCCCAACAGATCAAAACCAATAGTCCAGAGGGCAGAATGCCCTTTCCCCATTCCCATCAGAAGACCAAGCATTTCACCACTAGAGAGCCATTCCTTTACAGGAAGCAATGCCCTCCGCCTACCTCGCCCTCTCTGAAAATGCAGCACCCAGGGGATGGGGGACACATTAGGTCAGAAACACCTGACAGTAGATACGCTCGTACCAATGGTTCCCAACATGGCCGCCAGTTGGCATTATCTGGGGAACTTTCAAAATACTGATGCCAGGCTTCAACCCCAGAGATTCTCATTTCATGATTCTAGGGCAAAAGCTGGGCTTTCAGATGGGGCCGACTTCAATAGCCCCAGAGCACTGAGCACCTGAGAAGAGGGGAGAACTGAATGAAGGAAAGAGGCACATGGCAGAGAAGTCCAGCGGGAGGGAGGAGAGCCGCACCGCAACCAAACCCTCAGCTCATGGCCCTCACTATCCCTCTCCATCCCTCCCACCCTGAGATGCTGGCCTCGGGCCTGGCCGGGTTGAGGAAGATCAGCTTGTCTCCTCTTAGTGCCAAGAGTGTTCATTTGAGCAGTGGCCTAACACGTGGTTCTCAGCCCTGAGCACAAAGCAGAGCCTCCTGGAGGTCTGGGAAATGCAGGTTGCTGGGCTCCACCCCCCAGAGCTGCTGCTTCAGCAGGTCTGAGGTGGGCGCCAAGAATGTTCATTTCTAAGCCAGGTGTCTAGCCTGGGTAATACAGTAAGACCCCATCTCTAAAAAAAAAAAAAAAAAAAAAAAAAAAAAGGACGCATTATGTCAAATAAGTTCACAGGTAATGCTGCTTGTCCAGGGAGCACCTTTGGGAATCATAGCACCAAGAGTCGCACCATTATCTATGCAGGGAGGCCAAGGCTCAAGGAGATTAACTCATCCAGAACCATCTATCCAGAAAATAACAGAGTCTGGATCAAAATCTCTGAATCCCATCCATACCCTTCCTGCTTCAACTTGTGCCTCCCTTTTGCTTGGGAGCAAGCCTGGATGCAGGAACAAGCTTTGCAGATGCAGGAGACTTTAGGAAGGTGTGTCCAGGGAACAGCCGTCCCAAGCCAAGGCCAGCCTGCCCCACCTAACGCTAAGCTCTCATGCACCGCCAGGCCCACCTCTGGCCTCTGTCCAAACACCACCTCCCTTGCCTCGTGGGGGCCCCTGGAATTTCCAACAGGGAGAGATCAGCATGGGCTATGGAGTCATTTTCAAAACAAAGGGGGAGAGGGGAGAAGAAAGTTTCCAGCAGCATTTGCTCAGCAGTTTTTCATACTTAATTAAGGCCCTCGTTAGCCTGTCAGATCCTGATCGTTTCCTGGCAATATTAGCACTCCTCCTGGGGTATTCAAGGGCCCCTGCTTTAGCAATAGTGTCTTTTCCATAATTATATTACCTTCATTTTGTTCGAACGGACGATCTGTATTAGTTTATTACACTGGGTCCCTAATTACATGGTGCTTATATTTTTACACCTAAGTAATATGAAACAATAATCATTCTCAAAGAGGATCGTTAGGATGATGTATTATCATTTAAATGCTCATAAAAATTAGAGTTGCCTCTTGTGGGGCAATGGGATCTAATTACCTTCCAGCCAGTCTGTGCCTCCTTTCTCCCACTCGGAGCAAAGCAGACTCCGTCTTGCACTTTGTCCTGGCCCTCGGATGCCAGCAGGAAGTGCCACCAGAGTTCCCCCGAGCTGAGGTGGATCCCGGGGGATAGGGTTTCGGAGGCCTGTCGTCTCAGGAGGGGCAGGCTGCACAGCGCCGCAGGGTGAGCCTCAGCTTAAACTCAAAGGTGGCTCTCAGAGGGACAGCGTGACCGGCAGGAGAAGCACATAAGCTGGTCTCAGAGTGTTTTCCCATCATCCAGGCCTTTTAGTGTGCTCGAGTACAAGGGCATGAGCAAAGGTTTAATGGTCCCAGAGGTCCCGAGGTCCCGGTGGAAGCTCCTCTTCTGCACCAGGGTTAGCTGAAGTCCTTTTCCCTTCTTTGCCTTCCCTTCAGCTTGGAACAAGGACACAGGAGTCCCTAGAACCAGGCCTTGGCCCAGACCCCTGGTCAGACGACACAGAGGGGCTGGCAGCCGTCAGATGAGATGATGCATTGCAGACACCTCCAGGGCTGGCTTGGTGGCCTTCCAGGTCTGTCACGTTCATCACAGCAGGATTTCCCTGGGCTGTGGTGGCCCACTGAGGAATTCCCAGGGGCTCATGCCCAGAGTTCATCACCTTCTTCCCCAGGATTTAACCACAACCAGGAATGTGCTACCCGGAGAACAAGGAGCCAAGTCTGTAAAGATTTCTGTCTGCCCCAATCTCCAGGAAAGGAAACTCGGTTCACTTCCTGGCCTCCCTGCCCCAACTCTCACTCTCAGCACCCGCGAGTCAGGAGGTTCCTCCACTTGTCTAACTGAACGCTCCTCTGGTTGGACCATGGAATCCAGCCTGGGACATAATTGCTGTACTGTCACTCACACCCACGACTGACTGGACCCTTGGTTCTCCCCCGACCCCCTGCAGTGCCCAGCCAGCCCCCTGAGAACGTCCGGGCCCTGTCCATCACTTCTGACGTGGCCGTCATCTCCTGGTCGGAGCCCCCGCGCAGCACCCTCAATGGCGTCCTCAAAGGCTATCGGGTCATCTTCTGGTCCCTCTATGTGGATGGGGGTGAGTCTGCTGGGATGATGGCTGGGCCTCAGGGGAGAGGCGCAGGGTCAGTGGGGTCTGCTCCCAGGTGTAGTTAGAGCTAAGCATCCTCCTACGGCATGGCAACGGGAAGTGCAGCCCCTCTTCTCCACACGGGGAGGCCACAAGAGGACGATAACAGCTATAGGGGCCAGGGGATAGTGAAGGGGCTCGGGATTCACTTGCACACCTCCGTGTTCAACTGAGGTCTGAGGCAGGGGCAAGGGGGTTGGTGGTACACAGGGTGGCATCTCTGGTGAGGGGTAGGAAGGAGACACCCAGCTACTCCCAGACAACAGTATGTGTTTGGGGAAGTATTGGGGGCATGAAAGGGGCAGATCAGCTTTTCTAGTTTCACGTGTTGATAATAGGCCTTTATGGCTGTGTGAGTCAGATACCAGTGGGGAATAGTCGGTACATTCAAATAGGGCAATCAAAGAATTTAATGAAGGGACTGAGGAGGGAGGTGGGCACCTGGGACGAGCATCAGCAGGAAGCCAGCAGCACTTAAGGCCAAGGGGGAAAGGGAGGAAGCAGGGCTACCAGAACACAGGGACAGCCTCCCTTGGCCAAACCCAACTGGAGCCAGGCATGCAGCAAGGCGTGTTTTCTGTGCAAACAAGCCGCCCAGGACCCAGAGAAGGGCAGAGAGGTGCGCACAGTGCAGCTGGGGGGTAGGAATGGAAAATGGAGAGAAACCAGTAAGATGGCCCAAACTTCTGAATGTCTTCCTCGCCCTGGAATGTGCAAACAGGTTTGAGTAGCATCCTACAGGCACACCAAGCTCCCGCCACTGCTGTACACAGACCTTCATGCGACCTGGAGGCTTGTAGCTCACACAGGTCAGAGGACCAGCGTCCCAAATTATGGAAACATTCCACTGAAGGCCTTAGTCATCTCAATAGACCACAAAGGACTAAAATGAGTTTGCCCCCAATCTGGCTCCTGCACTTTCTGCCTCCCAGCCCCCTGGGCCCTCTCTTCTTTCCTGGTGGACCTTGGAATTCAGCTCACAGTCATTTGTCCAGCGCTACTACGGTCCCCTCTCCCATCCAGATTCCGCTCTGCCCAGACACACTGTCAGTAGGAAGCATCTTTCCCCACCGCCACTTCCACTCTCTCCCACAAAAAGCAGAGGGCTCTAGCTCAGGTTGAGTTCCCTGAAGGTCTCCCCAATTCTTTTGCTGTGCAGTGCCAGGCCACGCTGCTCACAATGTGACCTCACTACATTCATATTCGTGTGGAACCAGGTAAAGGGAGGTTCCCTGTTTTCCAGAACTCGCTTCCTCTTTTCCAAGCCTGTGGGCTTCTCCAGCGTAACCCCTAAGGAATGTATTGGCCTCGGCAATCCCCAAAGACCAGCTGGACACTTGACCATGCTGCCCTCTTCCTGCCCTTTCTCTGGCTCCAGTCCTGGACAGGCCAGCCTGGTTTTTGACTCCAGGAGAGGAAGGCCCTGCTGCCCCGGCCTCTGGGGGTCCTCCTGCACTGACCTGGAGTCTTCTCACGCTGGGCACAGCCTTCTCATCCTCTGGATCCTGGCAGCACTGCTTTCCCTGGCCAGGCCCTCTTCCTTGGCCTTTTGCCTGCCCTGGACCATCCACGAGGTGCTGGGAGGTGGGTCTCCAGGAACTCATGTCTACGAGGTTGGTCCTCAGCCCGTTACTGGACCTGTCTTTCTGAAAGCCCAGCAGTCCTAGTGGGAGGCTCCAGAGTCTGTCCCTTTTCCTTCTCTTACAACTCTGGCCCTCGTGGGACCATCTCCCTAAGCTCCTCTTTAGAGTCTATGAGAAGGTCCTTGCAGGGCCGGGATGTTGGGTCCTCCCTAAGCCTCAGGAGTGTCCCAGCTCTTCCTGGCTGAGGCTATCGGCTCCACCAGCCTCACCCAGGCTTTCTGTGCAGGGAATGGCTGGGTGTCTCCAATGGTGGGGAGAAGGCAGACGGGTCACTCAACCCTTTAACCCAGCTGGGAGTCCAGGGTGCTGGCTCAGGAGTAGTCAGAGGCAGGAGAGGCAGCCTCAGCCTGTCACACGTCATCCTCAGGTCGATAACCACCCAGGGAGGTATGGCGGCCCAAGGCGGGCTGGGCAGCAGGAGGAGTGGCTGCTGAGTTGTGCCTCCTGGACGGGACCTCCTCCACCCATGTCCAAGCCACTCCAGGCTCTCCCATGGGAAGGGAGTTGGGTAGCGGGAGGGAGAAATGTTGCTTGGAGAGATGGAGAGAGAGGCGTTTTAAAGAGCATGTCAAGGTGAAATTGGTGCAAAGTCAACTGAGGCCGGGTCCAGGCCAGCATCTGTGGCTTGCCCTCACTGGACCCTTAGAGAGACGGGGCCTAGGGGCAGTGGCCCACATCTGCTCCTGGGTGCCTCAAGGTGAAAAACCCTCTAGTCCTCACCTCCATGGAGTGGAGGGCTGAGCCTGCGCAGTAGGTGTGAGCAGAGCCCAGGCAACAGGGGTAGGAGCAGGGGCCACAGCCTGATGGAGCTGGGCCCTCAGAGTTTGCTGGTCTCCGGCAGAGTGGGGCGAGATGCAGAATATCACCACCACACGGGAGCGGGTAGAGCTGCGGGGCATGGAGAAGTTCACCAACTACAGCGTCCAGGTGCTGGCCTACACCCAGGCTGGGGACGGCGTGCGCAGCAGCGTGCTCTACATTCAGACCAAGGAGGACGGTGAGTCCAGGCCTCTCCTCGGGACAGGCTGGTCCTGCTGCCCACTGCTCACCCCCAACCCCACCCCAGGAGGCAGGGTGAGAGCAGGGTACTGTCCTTTCTCCTGCCCTTTGAGCCATTGGAGGGTGGCCTTGAGGACTCTGGGGAAATGCTCTCGGATTCATGCATGAGCAGATAAGCAACGTGAACCTCCCTGCACCTCCCCCCGCCTCCCCACACACACCTGCTCTCTGAAGCATTGAATCAAAGGCCAGAGAAACCCTCTCCCCCTACCCCAAGGGCATTCTCTCTGTGGCATCTGCTCCCTTGACGCGTTCAGCCTGCTTTCCTCTGGATACAGATGTTGGGGCTGGGGGGGAGCAGGAGCATCGTTCAGCACATCCCGGGTTATGGACTTTGTGGTCACCCCATAGAGGTGGGCTCTGGGCTTCTGCCTCCAGCCCTGCCACTTTCTTCCCCTCCCAGTCCCAGCTCTATCACTTAGTTGTTTCATAGGTGAGCGCTCTGGGCCGGGTGCCCTGTTACTAGAAGAGGTGTGACAAGCGACTGGCACACAGCAGGCACAGAAGCAGAAGACATCTTTGGCATGATGGCTTCCTCCCCACTCGCCCTTAGTTTTTTCAAGGGATATGGAGGCCCAGAGCCTAGATCCTACCCAAACAATTTGGCTGAAGGCACTGGAAGGGTTTAATGTGTTGAAACGAGTGACTCAGGCTGGGAGTGGTGGTGGAGAAGCTGCCATTGTTGCCCAGTGCCTGGTGACTGGACCAGCTCCCAGCTCAGCTTAATCTCCAGGCTTTCCCTCCCTCTCCCCCTACAGCAGGCCCCCTCTCCCCTTAAGCCCTGAGCAATTCAATATTTACCAACCTGCCTGCCCTACTTTTCCTGTCATTAATCCTCCCATCAAGGCCTCCTGGGACAGCTCCGGGCAGAGCCACCTGCTCCAGTGTGGAGACTAAGCTGAGATGGCATCTAGAGCCTGGTCCCATCTGAGGCCTCAGGGCCACACTCAGGCACCTTTTGGCCTCCAGAAATGAGCCCCTGGAGCCCCCAGGCTTCTTCTTGCCCCGTGGTCTGATGCAAGGCCTACGCCATAAGCACCTCTACCTGTTTAACTGATCAAGACAAGGCCCTATGAGGAACCCAGAGGTCTAGGAGCATCACCCTTCCTGCAAGGAGCCTTCAGCCCTCTGCCCAGAGCCACACATGGTTATACACAGCAGGAGCCCGGGCCCAAAGAAGCACTGCCCCTAACCTTCGGGAAGCAGCACTGCAGCACGGAAAAGGCGCTGGTAAATACAGCGGAAGTGCATACCCCTAGCCTGGCATTCATGGGGAAGTCACTTAGCCTTCCTGAACCCCAGTTTCCTCATGATAAAATGGGGAGAGTGGTACCTCATCAAGTACTAGTACTACATCTAAAATGTCAACTACTAGCAAATAGCAGTTGCTTTATGGCTACCAAGGTGCTGGCAAGGAAATGATTGCTTCAGGCCAGATGCAGTGGCTCACACCTGTAATCCCAGCACTTTGGGAAGCCGAGAGAGGGTGGATCACCTGAGGTCAGGAGTTTGAGACCAGCCTGGACAACATGGGGAAACTCTGTCTTTACTAAAAATACAAAAATTAGCCGGGTGTGGTTGGGCACCTGTAATCCCAGCTACTTGGGAGGCTGAAACACGAGAATCACTTGAACCTAGGAGGCGGAAGTTGCAGTGAGCCGACATCATAGCACTGTACTCCAGCCTGGGTGACAGAGCAAGATTCCATCTCAAAAAAAAAAAAAGAAAGAAAGAAAGAAAAGAAAGGAAGCGGCATCAGAGCCTCCAAGGGGAAGCCCAGGTCACAAAGAACCCAGTGTCGGATGAGATCTCATCCAGAACAGCAGTCATAATATGACTTAACCCACCCAAGAGCCCCGGGAGGGAGGCATTATTTCCACATTACAGGGGAGAAAACCGAGGCCTCCAGAGTGAAAGCTACTTTCCAAATGCCACTCAACTAACAGGGGACAAATCCAGGCTTTCTTGTCTCCACATACTTTATCCTTTCCATCAAACTACTTGTGTCTGTTAGGAAGCTGTTTGTTGTGAAAGCCAGTGAAAACAGATTTCAGCCATAAGCACATTTATTATCACATACAGCAAGAAGTCCTGAGTAGGACAGCTCCAGGGTTGGTTAAGTCAGAGGTTCCCAGCCTTCTGCTCTGCCATCCTCTGAATATCAGCTGCCCCTGCTAGGATTTCAAGATGGCTGCAGCCCTAGGCATCACACCAGACAAGACAGAGTTCAGACTGAGAAGAGGGAGTCTCTTCCTGTGGGCATGCCTCTCTTGGGAGTCAAAGTAACTTTCCCAGAAACCCCCTCAACAGACTTATCCTCATTTCCCATTGGCCAGAGTGGGGCCACATGCCTCTTGCTAAGCCAGTCACCAAACAGCAAATTGAATTATCGTGGCCAATTTACCCCAAGCACAACATACCCTCTAGTGTGGGCAGTAGAGACAGCTGTCTCTGAAGTGTGGAGGAACACAGGTACCTAAGCAAAAGTGAGGTTCTATTTGCAAGAACCAGGAAGGAATGGCAGAGGGTAGCAGTCAACTCTGCCTGTCCTCCACAGCCACCCCACCTCCACCAGGCTCTCTCATTCATAGGTGGAAGTTATTAGTTATTGCTCAGTTGGCATGGAAAGCAGACAGGTCTGTGGTCCAATTCCAGCCCTGGTGTGGGAGCTTGTGCAAATATCCTCATCTGAAGATACCATGACCCCACCCTCAGGATTTTGAATTTTTCTAAAGGAAAAACAATATCAGGAAATTTAGAAAAAAGCGAAAGAAATTTAAAAGAACAAAATGCAAACATAAATTCAGGTTTATTTACTGAGTCCAGATCTCTTAGTCCAAGCATGATTTCAGGCTGGCTTGGCTGGACCCAGTTAATGAGCTCCAGTGCTGACTCCTCAGCCTCCGTCTGTGAATATTAAACCTAGCAACATGACCTCCAAGTGCAAAGTTGACTTGGATTTTAGACCACTTTAAAGACCTTTAACTGAGGAAGAGGCATGACTAGACCCACATTTTAGGAAGGTAATTCTTGTTGATGGCCGGCAAAGGGTGGGTAATAAGGACTAGTGTCAGAGAGACCGGTTAGAACCTGTCGAGGTAGAGGCGAGGAAGTTATGCACTAGGGCAGCAGCACTGAGGATGAATGGCAGTGACAAGTTCAGAGAAACATATCAGAGGAGTTCTACCTCCAGCAAGGGTGGATTGGGTGACTTAAACTCACGCTTCTTCTTGCTGAGGACAGCTAGCAAATATGGACAAACTACTTTTCAGAACACCTGTTGAAGGCATCAGAAAGCTAGCAGGAGAGTGAAGAATCATTAGGCCGGGATCCAGGGGAAAACAGAGGCCCCGGAGGTGAGCCTGACATTTGGAGCAGCTCCTTCCCTAAGGGACATTTGCTGAATCTGGAGGCAGTGGCCAAGAAGCTGAACAGCACTAGAAAGACATGAACTGGAGGTCAGGGCCTGCCAGGATGTGGGGGTCTGTCTGGTGAATCCCCCTCACTTAGAGTTGAGACCATGAAGGATGGCACTCTAAGGGTAAAAGTGGACCAAAAGCAGACAGTTCACCTTCAAATCATCCCAATACTGGAAATTGAAGTTACCCCAGATTGCTAGTGCCCAGATTGCAGGTGCCTATCAGGAGCAAACGTGAATCCTCTCTTTAGGAAGATAACATCAGCAGATGCCACAAATTATTTCTACAAACTATTTTGCAAATGCTGTGTCTGGAATACAATAAAAAATAATGGGACAACACTAACAAAAGCCAGCAGGGAAAAAAAGACAGATAAGAGCAACAGACCCACAAAGGTTTCAGACTTGGGTCTTATCAAACATGGACTTAAAGATAATTATGTTTGACAAGATTGAAAACTTCAGAGAATTGGAAACTATCAAATGGAAAATCTAGGGGAAAATACCCTAATACTTGAAATTAACTCAGTTGATGAGTTTAATAACACATTAAACATAGTTGAAGATATAACTCATGAATTGGAATATAGGCAGAAGAAAATATCCAGATGTAGCACAGAAAGACAAATAGATGGAAAAGTAAAACAGCAGGTAAGAAACATTGAACTTCAGTGTGTATACAGATCACTTGGGGATCGTGTTAAAATTCAGATCCTGATTTGGCAGGTCTCAGGTGAAACCTCAGATTTTGAATTTCTAACATGCTCCCAGGTGATGCTGGTAATTATCCACAGACCACATTCCAAGTATCAAGGACACAGAGGATGCAGTGAGAAGAAATCCCAAAGAAGAAGAGACAGAAAATGAAGTAGAAGATAAAATGTCTGAAAATGTTTCAAAACTGATGAAAGATATCAAGCCACAAATTCAAGAAACTCTACAAACTCTATTGTCACACATTAAAGAAATCCACACTTTGGGAGGCTGAGGCGGGTGAATCACGAGGTCAGGAGTTCAAGACCAGCCTGGCCAAGATGGTGAAACTAAAAATACAAAAAATTAGCTGTTTCTACTAAAAATACAAAAAAATAGCTGGGTGTGGTGTCAGGTGCCTGTAATCCTAGCTAGTCGGGAGGCTGAGGCAGAGAATTGCTTGAACCCAGGAGGCGGAGGTTGCAGTGAGCCGAGATTGTGCCACTGCACTCCAGCCTGGGTGACAGAGGGAGACTCCATGTCAAAAAAAAAAAAAAAAAAAGGAAAAGAAATCCACACCTAAGCATATCATATGAAAGCTTATAAAGAAAACAGAGAGAGATCTTAAAAGCAACCAGAGGAGAAAAAACCGATTACTCCAAAGAAAGAGCAATAAGATTGTGGCTAACTTGTCAGAGACAATGGAAACCAGAAAAAAGGACAATGATTTATTTGTATATATATAAAATATGTAAGGGAAACAGTTACCAACCTATGATATTATACCTAACAAAACTATTCTTCATGATGAAGATGAAATAAAGACATTTTCAGACAAATAAAAACTGAGAGAACGTATCACCAACATACCTGCCCTAGAGAAGTATCAGAGGATATTCTTTAACTAGAAGGAAAATGATCATAGAAGGAAGCTCAGTGATGCAGCAAGTAAAGGCAAAGCAATTAAATGGTGAATGTATGGGTAAATCTAAATTAATATTGGCTGCATAAAACAGCAATGATGATGATGATGTATAATATAGAATTAAAATAAACAACAATGGGGGTGGCTCAGTATAATCCCAGCACTTTGGGAGGCCGAGGTGGGTGGATCACTTGAGGTCAAGAGTTCGAGACCAGCCTGGCCAACATGGTGAAACCCTGTCTCTACTAAAAATACAAAAATTAACCTGGCGTCATGGTGGGCACCCATAGTCCCAGTTACTCAGGAGGCTGAGGCAGGAGCATCGCTGGAACCTGGGAGGCGGAGGTTGCAGTGAGTGAGCCGAGACCACATCACTGCACTTCAGCCTGGGCAACAGAGTGAGAGTCTGTCTCAAAAAAATAAAAATAAAGTGAAATAAAATACACAGTAATGGCAAGGTTGGGACAGGGTAAATGGAAGCTCTAAGGTCACTGCATTGTCTGAGAAGAAAAGTGCCCATTGATATTAGACTTTGGTAAACTAAAGATTCATGTTGTAATCTATTGTGGAACCACTAAAAGTAGTGAAAGACTGTGTAATAGTCAAGCTAATAGAGGGAGGAAAATAGAATATTTTTTATTTGACTTAATTAAAAGAAGCCAAAAAAGAAAAGAAAAAGAAAAAATGGGGATAGGATAGATGAGACAAATAGAAAGTATTTAGTAAGATGGTATATTTAAACCCAAATATAACAGTAATCGCATTAAAGATAAATTAACTAAATCCTCCAACTAAAAGATAATGACCGTCAGGATGGTAGGTGAAAACCAATGCCCAAATATGTGCTGTTTACAGGAAATGTATAAAACATAAGGGTATAAGAAGGTTCAACATGAATGGAAAAAATAAGACATATCATGCAAACTGTGTAATAGAAAGCTGGAATATTAGTGTCAGACATACTATACTTTAAGGCAAAAAGAATTAGTAGAGATAAAGAGGAACACTTTGTTCTGATAAAAGACTCAATTTACTAGGCAAATAAAGCAATTCTAAATTTGAATGTACTGAATAATATAATCTCAAGATATATAAACACAAAAACTGATGAATTACAAGGAGAATGAGACAAATTCACAACCACAGTGGAAGATTTTGACACACCTCTTTCAATAACTGATAGGAAAAAAAGTGTGCAAGCATGGAGATTTGAACACTCCAATTAGTGTACTTACCCCAGTGGCCATCCATGGACGCCTTTACCCCACAGCTGCAGAGACATCCAGCAGAAGTGACACACAGGGCTGTGTAGCAGGGAGGACAGGTGGAGTCAAGGACAATTCCCAGGTTCTGGACTCAGGCCCCCAGAAGGATGATGATGCTGTATCTAGTTATTTTATTTAGCCCCAAGTGATTGACTAGGAAAGAAAACATTGAGGTAGGTGCCATCAGCTGAGAGGTGAGAGACAGAATGCAAAAATAATAATTGTTATAATTTATTGAGTGTCTTATGCAATAGGCACTGTGCTAGCTGCTTTTATTTTATTTTACTTTATTTTATTTTATTTTATTTTATTTTTGAGACAGAGTCTTGCTCTGTTGCCCAGGCTGGAGTGCAGTGGCGTGATCTCAGCTCACTGCAACTTCCACCTCCTGGGTTCAAGTGATTCTCCTGCCTCAGCCTCCCTAGTAGCTGGGATTACAAGCACACGCCACCATGCCCGGCTAATTTTTGTACTTTTTGTAGAGACAAGGTTTCACTAGGCTGGTCTCAAACTCCTGACCTCAGGGGATCCGCCTGCCTCGGCCTCCCAAAGTGCTGGAATTTCAGGCATGAGCCACCACGCCTGCCCAGTACTTTAATTAGCACTAATTCTCACTACAACCTTTTAATACAGTTCTTATATCCATTGTATAAATGGGGACACTGAAGCTCAGAGAGGTAAAATAAATTGAATAGGATGCTATCACTGTCCTCAAAAGATCATAAAAGTTTCTGGAAGGAAAACAAGTACACAACCATACAACGGAGAGATGAGAATAGGCAGTGTGAGCTGAGAACAGGAAGCTTCCAGTCCCTCAGGCAGAGTCCTGGGGTCCCAGCTAGGCAAGAGAGGCCCAGAGAGGAGGGCAAGGGGAGATCAGAGTCCATAAGAGTTGGAGTCCACTTCAGATGGATTTCCTAGTCACTTCTAAGGTAGACTTTCTTCCAGAAAGGGCCCAGCCAGCACTCCAAGCGCAATGCCCTGGGCTCATGCCAGAAAACAGGCTGTGGTCCCAGCTTCGAGAAACTCACAGGCCAAAAAGGAAAGTGACAGGTGCCGGGTGTTTTCCCGCTAAAAACACGCTTACAGTTAGTAAGGGGGTGAGGGTCAGGGGTTAAGGTCAGAGGGATCAAGATGAATTCCTCATAGGTTCTGTTTCTCCTTTGCCTATCGTAAGTCCTTGGTTCTGGCCGAACAGTTCTGAAGCTGGCACTCCAAGGGCCTCCATTTCAGAGACTTTGTTACAATTCCAAAATGATCATTTTCTCCTCCTACCTGTTTACCATGCTGGACGGACCCCCCCTCCTCTAAACCACAGCTCAAGGATGGCAGCTCCAAGAAGCTCTCCCAGATTGATCTGCCTCCCTCTCCCAACCCTGTCATTTTCCCCAAAGGCTGTGCTCCTGCTTTCTCTCCACTGACCAGGCCTTCTCCCTGCTCAGTTCCAGGTCCCCCTGCTGGCATCAAAGCTGTCCCTTCATCAGCTAGCAGTGTGGTTGTGTCTTGGCTCCCCCCTACCAAGCCCAACGGGGTGATCCGCAAGTACACCATCTTCTGTTCCAGCCCCGGGTCTGGGCAGCCGGTAAGTGAGTTCAGGGCCAGATGCTGAAGGGGATGGAAGGAGAGAAAAGGGACCCTGTAGATCAGCTGGCTTCCAGACCAAACTCTGAAGCTGCCTGTGTCTGAGCTTCTGCCTGGATTCATAGATAAGAATGGGGACTGGCCACCCAGAGTGGCCGAAGCCTTACTCAGTGTCCACCTTGGGTCAGTCCTCTGTTCCAGAGGCCGCAAGATGGTCCCAAGCACTGGAGGCTCCTTTGAGTCAGGTGGGTCATGCCCAACCAGGCAGGGTGGAAGGGAGGTCAGCCTCAGCTCTCCTGCTCTGGCTCACAGAGAAGCTCCCAGCAGGTCCCCAGACTGGTCTGTGGCCTCTGGGAATGAACCGTCTTTCAATGCGGTTGGTCTGGGCTTAGAGGAGCTGTTGGAGCTCTGCCCCGCATGAGCGCCTCCACATGGAGCAAGCTGAGGGAGAAGGAAAGATGGGGGAAAGCTGAGAGAAGGCACAGGCATCTCTGGGCCAGGGCCTGGGCTCAGGCAAGAGGAGAGAATTGAGAGTCTGCAGTATCTGCCCTAACCCTCGGAGCAGAGGGGGCAGCCCCCAGGCCAGACATAGGGCAGGGGGCTAGCCCCGCCCTTCCACTGATGCTGGGAGGGGCCCCACAGAGAGGGAAGGGAGGATGGGGATGGATGCAGGGGGATATGCACCTATATCCCATCATATGCATTTTTCCCTCTGCCTCCTTCATCATCTCCAGCCAGTCAACCACAAAGTCCTGCTGAATGACTACTATAGAGCATGCCTGTTCTAGGGACGGGAGCAGGAGCAGATACCTGCCCTCAAGGGGCTTCCAGTCTAGTGGAGGTGGGTGGCAGAGGGGAGCGCACTAGAGGGGCAGGAGTACTCTCAGAAAGATATGCCCAGGGCTGGAAGCAAGGAGCAGAAGCAGGTGCAGGAGGCCTGCTCCTCCCTCCATCAACAACTGGGCATCAGCCTGAGATCTGCAGATGAGCTTCTGGCCACCAGGAAAGCTGCCCTGAAATTGCTCAGTAATTGTGTCATCATCTCCTCCTATACTCTCTGCTTTCCTGTGGTCTTTCTGAATTACCCTCTGAGTGGTAGGTGGCCCAGCCCCCCGCCAGTGAGGCCAGAGTTCTATTACCAGAGGGGAAGCCCACTGACTGTGGCCCCTCCTCTCCATCCTCACAGCCACTACCTCACATGCGGCAAAGTGCACACAAGTCATCACTGTACACCTCCGCGAATTTTCACAACCCAACCAAGCAGCAGCACCCAGAGCACGGAACAGGACATTACAACACCCTGAATCCCCATGCCCCGCTCCAGTCCCCGCCTGCCCCTCCTCCCGGGTAACCATCATCCTGACCTCAATAGCATAGATTAGTGCTGCTTCTTTTTGTACTTTGTATAAATGGAGTCATACCATTTGTCCAGCTTCTTTTACCCAACATTATTTTGAATTCCTAAATTTCATTTGCAACGTTGTGTGTGGTTATAGCTCATTCATTCTTCTGTCTAGTTTTTGTGTGCATACGTTACAATTATTAATCCATTGTGCTAGCCATTAGTATCCATTGATGAAAGGCTTTGGGGCAGTTTTCAGTTTGGAACTCTTCAAATGGCGCTGCTGTGAACATTCCTGTGTGTGTCTCGGGGTGCTCATGGGCCTGGGTCTCTGTCAGGTGTGCACCTAGGAGAGGCAGCGCTAGGTCACAGGGTCTGCAGGTGTTCGCTGAGAACAGCCTGCCATTGTTGGGTGCTCATGCCAGTCACACCCCCACTCACGGGGGATAAGAGTTCCAGGGACTCCACATTGGTGCAGACACTTGGTGTTTTTCGGGCAATGCTTTCAGCCATGTGTTCTGCTGTTTTCCTGTCTCCCCGCGACTCTGCCACACACACACACACACACACACTCTCTAGGTTCTCAGGACACTGAGCTGTTCACAATTCTGGACAACACTGTGCCTCTTCACACCTCCACACCTTTGCCCCATGGGTTCCTCCTGTGGCGTGCTCCTCACCCCCGTCAGACACTGAACGAACACATTTGAAGGCAGTCACTGTTCATATATCTGTCTTCCACTCTGGTCTCTGAGGCCCCCATGAGGACAGGGGCAGCATCTTTTCATCTTTGGGCCCCAGAGGCTGAGCACTGTGCCTGGAACATCCTGGTCATGGAATACATGTTCCATGAACAATGAATCAGTAGCAGCCTGGCAATTCTATAGCCTCAGATACTGGGCAAGCTTCCTTTCCTTAATTGGTGGGAGAGGGTAGTCATTCTCTAGCTTGGACTTTTGCAGTCATTTCCTCCTCTGATAATGAAGTCTTTCCAAGGGCTTGGTGTCCGGGAGCCACGCCTCCTCGCTAACTCAGGCTTCAGGGTTCCTCTCCTGGGCTCCAGAACAGAGCTCCTGGTTCCCTCCCCTCCTCCTGCTGCTGGAGACATTGGGACCCTCTTTCCATCTTCTTCATGTCTTGCGATTTCCCATCAGACAGTATCACACAAGTCCTGCTGATGTGATGAGAACTTCAGTTCAGCCCTGTAGGGGAACTGGGGGCAAAGGCTGGGGGAAAACTGAACTTAGTGAGGGTCCTGGGTACCTGGGGACCGAACCACTGTGTGTGACATGATCACTTTGCACAAATATATTCCAAATTCCAAACAAAGTCACAAACTCATTTATGAAAGACAGCTCTGGGAGAGGGTGCGAGGGATGAGGGCACACGCATGTATCAATGACAGTGCAAAACCGTGGCATGAGCTTGGAGTCATAGGCAGATACCTGAGACTGTGTGTGCTCACACATGCTGGCAGGAGCGGATGAACCAGTACCTGTGGCATCCTCAGAAAAGACTGTGTATGGCCTTGACTCTACGGGAGTTACCCCTGGGGACAGCCACAGCTGCATTGAATCCTAGTAGACATTTTACTAATAATATAATACATTTTTCACTGATTATAAAAATAATGCAATTTTATTATAGAAAATCTGTAAAACATATAAAAGAATAAAGAGGAAAGTAAAAATTACTTCTACTCTTACTTCCTACAGACAAACACTGGTGATGTTTTGGTATATAGTCTTCCAGTCTTTGACCTGTATATATAGTACAGGTTTTGAGGTGCTTCATTAAACCAAATTAAAATAATATCATACATAATGTAATGCAATCTGCTTTTTTCATGGAATACCTGTTGATGCTTTCCTACACCATCAGATACTCTTCTAAAACATCGTTTCGTGTGTGTGTGACAGAGCCCTGCTCTGTCGCCCAGGCTGGAGTGCAGTGGCACCATCTCGGCTCACTGTAACCTCCACCTCCTGGGTTCAAGTGATTCTCCTGCCTCAGCCTCTCAGGCAGCTGAGATTACAGGCACATACCATCACGCCTGGCTAATATTTGTATTTTTGTAGAGGCAGGGTTTCACCATGCTGGCCAGGCTGGTCTTGAACTCCTGACCTCAGTGATCCGCCCACCTCGGCCTCCCAAAGTGCTGGGATTACAGGCATGAGCCACTACACCTGACCTAAAACATGATCTTGAATGGCTGTTTACAGAATCTATTTAACCAGTCTCCCATTATTCTATATTTAATGTGTCTTTCAAATTTTCACCATTATAAATTACGCTTCAATGAGCATCCTTCACAGAAGTCTTTATGCACATATTTTAATATTTTCTTAGGGTACATTTCCATAGGAATTCCTGGGTCGCGAAGAGTGTAAATATTCTTAAAGTTCTGCATACAGATTTACAAATTGCCCTTCAGAGCATTTGCACCCATGTACGTTTCCACCAGCAGGGGGAGTGGCCAGCAGCATTGTCCTTTGCACCTATGCTGATCCTACATTTGTTTTCTGTTTTGTTCTGCTTAATTTTTGTTAGATGGGCTTTTTATAAATGTGCCTTATTTTAAAGTACCTTTCTTTGGTTACTAGTTAGGTTTTATATGTTTATTGGCTATATTTTTCTTCTTTGGGTAATTGTCAATTTACGTCCTTTGTCCAGATTTCTATTTGTGTTTCTCCTGTTTTTCTTATTGATTTATAAGTGTTCTTTACATATTAAGGATAATAGCCATTTTCCGTCATATAAGTTGCAAGTTTCTGCCAATTCATTGCTTGCCTCTTGATTCTGGTTTTTGGTTTTGGTTGTTTGTTTTTGAGACAGAGCTTCACTCTTATTGCCCAGGCGGGAGTGCAATGGCATGATCTCAGCTCACTGCAGCTTCCACCTCCCAGGTTCAAGCAATTCTCCTGCCTCAGCCTCCCAAGTAGCTGGGATTATAGGCATGCGCCACCACCCCTGGCTAATTTTGTATTTACTATAGTAGAGAGGGGATTTCACCAAGTCAGTCAGGCTGGTCTCAAACTCCTGATCTCAGGTGATCTGCCTGCCTCAGCCTCCCACAGTGCTGGAATTACAGGCGTGAGCCAGTACGCCTGGCCTTTAGTTCTGTTTTTGATGTACCATAGTTTTTCTTTTTACAGAAGCTGAATTTATCAACCATTTCCATTTATGATTTTGCCTTGATTTTTATGATTAGAAAACTGGATAAATATTTACCTATAGTTTCTTCTTTCATAGCTTGCCTTTTTTAAAAACCTTTGATCCACTGGAACTTTATTTGGGGATATGGCTGTGTGCTTTTGACCATGATTTTAGGAGACTCATGCGGTATCCAGGTTAAAAAGAAAGCACCCAGGATCTGGGTTGGATGCTAATACCTACAAAGAGAAACCAAACTTTCTTTCCCTGCCTGTGTAGGCACAAATATATACTCAGTTATACACTGATGCACACAAGCATATACACTCAGCTGTTCTCCACACATGCACATGTACATAGAAACATGTACGTTCCTGTACTGTCACCAAAAATGAGCCCAGAGAAGAACATGTCTTAGTTTACAAAGGATGTGCATACCCCTCCCTCCTTGTGCCTCAGTCACACACAGGTTGGGCAGAGTTGTATTACTTCCCTAGTTTACAAGAGAGAAAACTGAATGTCCAGAAACCATGGACAACCTTACGGGCCATATGCCCAGGGGAAGGGCAGGCAGGTGTTGAAGCCACTACGCCACCCCACACTTCAAGCATATATCAACTACAGATACGCACACCAGTCCCAGAGTGCTGTGGCCTGAAAAGGCTTCCCAACCACCAGGGCTCAAGGGTAGCTCTGCACCTGCCCCTCCCCGCGGACCTCCTGGATTCAAAGCCGGACCCCCACGAGGGAGGCAGGAGGAGTATGCCAGGGAGCTCCGTGTGTGTGTTGCAGAGACGCCTGTGCCTTTTCCCCTAACATTTCCCTGCAGATGGCCTGGGGCCAAAAAGGATGCCTCCTCCTGTTATAAGTTATTGGGCCTCTCAGCCCCTCTATGGGGCATTAAGAATGTCCCTCTGTGCCCATACATGCCTGGAGGTCTGTTCCTCAGCACGTGTGTGCATGCGTCTACATGTGTGCGTGCCTGTGACCGTGTGTGCGCAAGATCCCATGACTGCAGAGATAACTAATTATTAGCTCCCTCTGGCCTCGGGCCCCCATCTGTCCTGGGGCTGCTCCCCCTCCCTGGACTTCCATTCTGATTTCAAAGGGGCCGTGGTGCTGTCCTCCTCTCCCTTCCCTGCGGCTGACCAAAAAATAAAATAAAATGAAAGTCAGCCCCATCCCGCCCGTGCCAGGGAAGAGGCTGACAGGAGGTCTGCAAACTAGCGCTTATCAAAAGCTCCTTCTCAAATTCATTTCAATATCTGAGCCTCTGGTTTCCAAGGCAACATAATCTTTTCATCAAAGCAACTGGTAAAACCACTGGGATCCGATATTGTTTTGTTGGCAACTTGTCAAAACTATCATTTTGTTTAAAAAAAATTTATAGATTTGTATAACCTACAAATATATATATGGTGATCTATACCACTAATAATCATTAATAAAGTGCTGCCCAGTAAAGCTTTCATAGTTCCCTCTCCCGCCCCCTCCTCCCTGGACGGGCGGGCATGCTGCCTGCAAAATGCAGGAGTGGTAATTAGACGGCAGGACTAGGAGGTGACTGGGAGCCAGGGCAGGCTGCAGGAGCCTATCTCCAACCTTCATCAGGCAGAGGCAGTCATTTGGTTTCTTCCTGAAGACTCTTTCCTCAGGGCTTTCCTGGGAACCCCTGTCCCCCATTCTCCCTTCTCCTGGCTACCCCATCCCTCACCTAAATCACTCACATCCCCTGTCCTGAGCCACAGTTGCCAGAGCCTGGATCAGTTAAAGAGGTAAACTGAGGCTGACCCAGCAACACCACGAGGCAGGCCCATCAGCTCCCAAGGGCCAAGCCCAGGGCACACTCTCCGCTGCATCTCCAAAACTTGGAAAGGGCAAATAGGACAGAATCCTGCCTGCCACCTGACCCCACCATCCTCTCCTCTGAGCCCCAGGCACTGAGGAAGATTCGGAGGCTGGAGGGCCCCAATTCTGCTTCTTAGAGCTTCTTTGCCTCTGCCCCGCAGGCTCCCAGCGAGTACGAGACGAGTCCAGAGCAGCTCTTCTACCGGATCGCCCACCTAAACCGCGGTCAGCAGTATCTGCTATGGGTGGCCGCCGTCACCTCTGCCGGCCGGGGCAACAGCAGCGAGAAGGTGACCATCGAGCCTGCTGGCAAGGGTGAGAAGCCTGAGGCTGGGGCAGAGGGGCAAACACTTCCAAAAGCTCCCTTCCAGAATCCTGGTTCTCCCCACACAGGGGCTCTGCCTGCTCCGCTCTATCTGCGACCTGACTGTGAGGAACTGGCCACTCGCCTGCCTCCTGGATACACCAAGACTGGGCCTCTGCTGCCCCCTGACTCCAGCAAAGCCTCACAACAGGCTGCAGCCAGCTCTTGCCTGGGGCGGGTGGACAGGGTGCACTCAGTTCCTGACTCCAAACCCTACTCCCAACTTGAAAAACGGGGAGTCGCCTCTACCTCCAATTGAAAACCGGGCCTTTGTCCCAGTGCTCAGCTCCTCCAGAGGTGGCTACGGCGGGGTGTGCTGCTTCCACAGAGCAGTCGAGGCTCAAAGGAGAGCCCCCAAGCTGAACCGGACACCCGGCAGGAGTGGTTCCAGCGGTGGCAGATTGCTGCGATCCGCAGACCTTCACAGATCCCATGCTGTGAAGGAGGCTCTGGGCTAGAATTAGACCCTCTTAGGGAGTGCCCCACTGAATCTCTGACTGGACATGAGTGTGCCATGGGGGATGTACCCCCACTTTTCAGAGGAATGACACTTCCAAGGCCTCATCCCCAGGGCAAGCTGCAGCAGCCGCACAGGTAGAGCTGCAAGGCTGAGCGTCTGTCCCGTCCCTGGGGTGTAGGAACTGGCCACAACTAGCCCAGGACCACAGGTCTACTTGCCGCTGGGCCTCCCTGGGCCCCTCCTCACTCCCCCACTCTCTTACCCACCGCAGCCCAGACGAGAGGAGGTGGTGCCTGCGCAGCCTGGCCACCCTACCGGGGCAACTCAAGCTTCTCTTGACCCAAACACAAGAGCCCCAGCCCCTACCCTGCCACGGGCTTAGCCAGCCAGCATCTGATCGAGGGCCTACGGTGGGCCAGGGGCTTCCACCTGCCCTGCCAGCAGGGCTTGTTGACCCATTCCACAGCTGAGCAACCTGAGGCAGGAGTGGCATGGGCTGAAAAGACAGCCAGGAAGGAGTGAGCTAGCTCTCCCAGCTCCAAGTCAGGGCTCTTTCCACGCAGCCTCAGGGCCTCCTACCACCCCCTTACCCCTACCACCACCCTCTTCAGAAAGGGAAGGGGCCTAAAGCCTATCACCTTTCCAGAACAGCTGGCACTGGCCCAGAGGCAGGAGTGTGAGGGCTGGACATCTTTGCAGAAGGCTGGCCCCTTCTCCTGGGGGCATTAAACAAACACAGTCCTAGAGAGCTGTGGACTTCCTAGAACACATTTACACAGCGTCACCTCACAGCTGCCCTGTGAGCTGAGAAAGACAACCATTGTTGTCCCCTTCCCCCATACACACACACACGTGCACACACACACTGCACACTCACATACATATGCACATGCATGAACACACGCATATGCACACACACTTATACACACAGACCTGCACACTCACACACTTATGCACATACACACACTAATGTGCATACACGTACACATTACGCACTAATACATGTACATACATGCACACACATGCACACACGCACACACACACAATACACACTAATACATGCACACATATGCACACACATGTGTACATGCGCGCACACTACACACCAATACATGTACACACATGCATACACATGCACACACACACATTAATACATGCACACACATGCACCCACACATATACACACGCACACACAGTATACACTAATACATGCACACACATACACATGTGCACACACTATACACACTAATACACACATGCACATGCATATACACACGTGCACACACAGTATACACTCTAATACATGCACACACATGCACACGCATATACACACATGCACACACTATACACACATGCATGCACACACATGCACATGCATACACACATACACACACTATACACACTAATATATGCACACACATGCACACACATATACACACATGCACACACTATATACTCTAATACATGCACACACATATGCACATGCATATACACACACGCACGCACTATACACGCTAATACATGCACACACACATGCATATACACACGTGCACACACTATACACACTAATACATGCACACACATGCACATACATACTCATACACACATGTATACACGTGCACATTCACATATGCACATACACACTAACACATGCACACTCGCATGTGCACACACACACATATGCACACACATATACACTAACGCATGCATATGCACACACATGCAGATGCACATACACGCACACACACCCTGAGACACACAGAGATTCAGGGAGCCAACCCCAGCCTGTGGCAAAACCAGGTCTGGAAGCTGATCTCTGGAGAAACTCGGAGAACCTCCACAAAGGCCCCAGGCTTCTCACTGCCCGCCCCTGGAGGCCGTCTTCATGTGGACCCCTCTGCCGGGCCTGTCTGGTGCCCCTACTGCTCCAAGCAGACCCCAGAACTCCCCTTCTCTCAGAGCTCCTTGGCACCCGGCACGACCAGCACAGGAGCCCAGCCCCTACGTCCTGCACCTGAACCTCTCAGCTGCTCCCTCACTCTCACTCTCACTCTCCCTCCACCCAAGAAGGGCCCCAGCTCCATGGGCCTGCTCTACTCTCTGAGGCACTTGGGCACTTGGTTCCTTTAAATCTGGGCCTGGCGATCTCTCGGGCACTAGATGCATTTACCCACCCACCACACTCTGGGCACCTGTGGCCCTGCACTTTCTGTGATGCTGCTGACCCAGTCCTCTGCAGCCACCCTCGGGGCACTCCCGTCCTCTCCTCTCTGCCTGTGCATACTGATCCTAGAGTTGGTCACTTCCCTGTCAGTCTGCATCCCCTCCTGTGGCCTCATCACGCCTGCTGACTCCCAGATCAGCGTCTTTGGTCCAGGCATCTCTCTGGTGCTCCAGAACACGCACCCGCCTGAGGTCTAGCTACAGCTGTGGCTGCACTGTGGACTCAGTACGAGGTGAAGCTATCTGGGCCTTCCTGCCAAGCCTGCCCCTCCTCCAGTGTGCCCTGTTCCCATGAGGGTGCCATCACTCACCTCCGTGGCCCAGCCAGAATCCTGGGAGCCATCCTCCCCTCCCCATTCTCTTCCCCCAAAGTAGCGAGACCCCAAGTTTTGTCAGCTCTTGCTCTGAGCCCCTCATCTCCCCACTGCCACACATCACCTCCAGCCTGCATTCTGGCCACCATCCTGTCATGGTCTATGTCCTCTGGGACCCCCCTCCACCAAACTATCCTCTGCAAGCAGCCAGGATGCATCTGAAATCGGCTGAGGACACCACTCCTCCTTTTTTTTTTTTGGGGGGGGACAGTCTTGCTCTGTCACCCAGCCTAGAGTGCAGTGGCATGATCTCGGCTCACTACAACCTCCGCCTCCCAGGTTCAAGCGATTCTCTCGCCTCAGCCTCCCGAGTAGCTGGGATTACAGGCACCTGCCATCGTGCCTGGCTAATTTTTGTATTTTTAGTAGACAGACAGGGTTTCACCATGTTTGCCAGGCTGGTCTTGAACTTCTGACCTCAACCTCAGGTGATCCGCCTGTCACAGCCTCCCAAAGTGCTGGGATTACAGGCATGAGCCACCGCGCCTGGCCGACACCACTTCTTATAACCCTCTGGTGGTGGCTGTCTAAGAGGAATTCCAACCTCCTGGCCCTGCCAGCAAAGCCCCCAAGATTCTACTCCTGCCCGTCCCCTGGACTCAAGCTTTGGTTACCCCAGGGTATCTGCAAACCCTCACACCTGCCGTGAGCTTCAGGTCTCCACGTCCCTGCTCAGTGCTGTTCCCTTTTCCTGACATACGTTTCCTTCCCTGCATATAAAGTCTTTCTTAGCCTTCAAGTGAGAGCTTCCTATTCCAGATGCTGTTCCCGGCCATCACCTCCACTGCCCACTTATCAAGCAGCATTCAAATTCCCCCTGCCTCGCACCCCTGGGCTTCTTCGTGCCTGCACCTACCATAGCATTTTGCCCCTGTTATAATTTTTCCTTAAGTATCTGTCTCCCTCTTTGACGGTGATCAACATGACGACAGGGAATAAATCATACTCATTTTTTGAATCCTCAGAGCCTCATGCCATCCTGACCATAACTGGTATTTCATCAATGTTTCTTGAGTCAACGTCTCCCAGCCAATATTCCCTGACACCCATCCCTTACCAAAAGCCCAAGGTGGAAGTCAGATCGGGGAGGGAGGATTTGAACTGTAAATCCAGGGAGCCCTGAGGAAGGAGGCAAGGATATTGTGCAGAGATAGAAGTGGCGTGGCTCTCATCCTCTCCTCCCTGTAGCCCCAGCAAAAATAATCTCCTTTGGGGGCACCGTGACGACACCTTGGATGAAAGATGTTCGGCTGCCTTGCAATTCAGTGGGAGATCCAGCCCCTGCCGTGAAGTGGACCAAGGACAGGTGTGTGTCAGGACTGTGGAGGGATGGGGTGGCCCCAAAGAGGGATATAGTAGAAGAGGTATGAGGAGGAGAGTCTGGGGCCCTCCTTCCTGGTGACCCGGTTGCCTCCAGGCCCTGTGGAGGCCCTGCAGGGTATACTGCTACTGCTCTCTCAAGCAGGCCTGGCCTCCTGGCTCCCCTCTTGGGAGCCAAGGACCTCCCTTCCCCAGATGGTTAAAGAGGCCGGGTTACCTCATACCCCCAGGGAGTGCTGAGAAAAGCCCCAAGAACCCAGCATCCCCTGGCAAGCCTCCTTCCACTCCCAGCATTCTTTGCCACACACTGGGGGGAGGGCCTCAGGACGAAGGGGTGCTTGACATGACCCACCCGCCCCATCCTCGCCCCCGGCAGTGAAGACTCAGCCATTCCAGTGTCCATGGATGGGCACCGGCTCATCCACACCAACGGCACACTGCTGCTACGTGCAGTGAAGGCTGAGGACTCTGGCTACTACACCTGCACGGCCACCAACACCGGTGGCTTTGATACCATCATCGTCAACCTTCTGGTGCAAGGTGAGGCTCTGTGAGGCAGGTGGCCCCTGGTGGGGACAGGGATGGAGAAAGGGTAGGAATTCCATCACGTGAGAATGTCATTGAATAGAAGAAGATAAATCAAGGGAGAGATAGACCTTTGGGGGAACAGAGGTGCATGTGGAAGGGGAGGCAGGAGAGCTGGGGAGTGGGAGTGAGGGTGTGGGAGAGCCAGCACCTTCCCGTCATGGGGGGAGCCCCACACCGCGTCACAGGGTCCACCCTTGTGCTAAGGGGTGGTGACTTTCCCCTCACAGTTCCCCCGGACCAGCCACGCCTCACTGTCTCCAAAACCTCAGCTTCATCCATCACCCTGACCTGGATTCCAGGTGACAATGGGGGCAGCTCCATTCGAGGTGAGGAGTGGTCTGGATGAGGGGGGAAGACAGGGGAAGGAATTCTGGGCCTGGGGTAGGGAAGGGGCTTCACCCACTTCTGCCGTTTGTCTCCAAATGGCAGAAATGATCTGGGGGCCAAGTGACCCACAAGGAAGTCATTCAAGTGCCAAGGGAACTGCAATGGCCCAGGCAACTGGGATTTAGTACGCCTGCCCTTCCAATGCCACTTGTGAGCTGTGTGACCCTGGAGTAGCCTGTTTCCCTCTCTGTCTGGGTTTCCCAATCTGTCAAAGTAGACAAATGGACTAGATCAGTGCTTTCCAAGCATGAGTGTGCATCTGCGTCACCAAGCGGCCTTGTAACAATGCAGCTCTGACTCAGCGCTCTGGACTGGGGCTGAGGACCTGCCTTTCTAACAGGCTCCAGGTGCTGCTGAGCCTGCTGCTCAGGGGGCCATGCGTGAAGTAGTGAGGGTCTAGACAGGACCCTTTGTGAGCCTCACAACTCTGGTTTTCTCCACTCCCGACCTGGGCCACTAACCCCTAACACTAGAGCCAAAGTGACAGCGTCAAACCCGCCAAGGGGCTGGACCCAAGGCCCTTACAGTGTTTTGTTGATTGGTTGGTTTAATACAGAGAGTTGACTGGGGCTGGTCTTTCCAATTTTGCTTCTAAGGAGCATATGCCTATTCCAATGACCAAAGGCCTGACTCTGCCCCCTCCCTGGAGCCCAGCCCCCCTATTGGGGTACCCAAGGCTGGGCTTCTGTTGCCCTGCCCTGCCCTGCCCCCACCTGAATCAGGCCTACCCTCCACAGGCTTCGTGCTACAGTACTCGGTGGACAACAGCGAGGAGTGGAAGGACGTGTTCATCAGCTCCAGCGAGCGCTCCTTCAAGCTGGATAGCCTCAAGTGTGGCACATGGTACAAGGTGAAGTTGGCAGCCAAGAACAGTGTGGGCTCTGGGCGCATCAGCGAGATCATCGAGGCCAAGACCCACGGGCGGGGTGAGGCCCAGGCCGCCAGGGCAGGGAAGGAGTGACGGGCCCAGTGAGGGTGGGGTAGAGGGGCCGGGTATGGGGTGGAAGGTGGCTGGGTGGGGAAGGAGGGGTCCAGGGATGCAGGGAGCCTGAAGGGAGGAGTCTCAGCCTCCTTCCCATCACCACAGCATCCCAATAGATCTCATTAGGAAAAACTAGTTCCACTTCCCCACTGGGTGGCCGAAGGTGGCACTCCTTTGCCTCTTCCTGGCTCCCTTCCTCCTCTGCTGAGGCCTCTCTCCAGGCCCTGCCCTTTTCTTCCCTTTCCTCCCTCCCCTCCTCTTCCTCCTCTGCCCCCTGGGGCTTCCTCACCTGACCTGTGCCAAACATGTGTTCTGGAGCTACTGCCATCCCAGCTGCCCCAGGGAAATCCTTTCCAGCTCAGCCCAGTCCTGCCTCCCCCCGAATCTCTCTAACCTCTCTCTCTCCCTCCGGCCTGCCAGAGCCCTCCTTCAGCAAAGACCAACACCTCTTCACCCACATCAACTCCACGCATGCTCGGCTTAACCTGCAGGGCTGGAACAACGGGGGCTGCCCTATCACAGCCATCGTTCTGGAGTATCGGCCCAAGGGGACCTGGGCCTGGCAGGGCCTCCGGGCCAACAGCTCTGGGGAGGTGTTCCTGACGGAACTGCGAGAGGCCACATGGTACGAGCTGCGCATGAGGGCTTGCAACAGCGCTGGCTGCGGCAATGAAACGGCCCAGTTCGCCACCCTGGACTACGATGGCAGTGAGTCACAAGGGTGGGAGGGATGGCACAGAGGCTGGAGCAGGGTAGTGCGAAGGAAGTGGGCAGAGTGGCAGATACATAAAGAGACAGACCAATAGAAAAACAGGCAGGGATGCAGGTGGGGGAAATGCTGGCCCACAGGCAAAAGGGCTGACAAAGGGAACATCAGGTTGGTTGCAGCCAGGTAAGTGGGCAATGCACCAATGGCCACTACAGATGGACAGATACATAGGTCAGTAATACCAAAGATGGAGAGTCTTTGAAGCTGCAGTCCTCAATCACTGTGCATTGTTTCAGGGAGGTGACGAGGGAGGTAGAGGTGTGGTTGAGGTCCTGACCCCTAAGAACTTTCTGCTGATATGGAATATTAGCCAGGAGGGAACAGCCTATGCTACAGTCGCAAATACCAAAGCCTAGTGGCTTAACCCTGTACTGATTTGTTTCTTGCTCTCTTGGAGTCCTGTGAAGGTTGAGTGGCCACCATGTTTTTGAACAGGGAGCCTCCGAAATCCACAGAAAAGGCATATACCAGTTCCTAAGTGCCTTGGCCAGCAGGTGGCCTCTGCCACATAGGGATACATATACACATACACATGCACACATACACATACACACACATACACACACACATCCATTGAAGGAACATGGAAGGCTGAATTCATAGAAGCCCATTGTCATAAGTCTACCTATGTGTTAAGGAAACAGAACAAAAGCAGTATCAGAAGGGGATGAACTCAAGCAAGGAAGGCTTCATGAAGGAGGTGACTCTTAAGCAAAGCTCTGAAACAGGCAAGGATCAGGGCTTGGCAGAGGGTTATGTCAGCAGGAAAACTTGTCATGTTTCCCTGCAGGAGACCCGGGTTAACAGATATGGCCCCCAGGAGGGGTGAGCAGGGGGAGAATGTAGGGTTTGTAGTGGTTTTTGTCCCCATCTGGGAAAGAGAACCCAGGGTCCACTGCCCTGACTTCTTCCTACCATGCTTCACTCTTGGTTCTCCTCATCCCAGCTGGATATGAGAATTTAAACCCATCAATCCACTCTCAAGGAATGAGCACTGAACTCCAACAGGCGAGAGACTAACTCCAGGAGACTTCAGGCTAATTCTACAACAGTACCAGGAAGTCGTTAATATAATGCAATATAAAAATGACACAACTGTTCATGGCTGTCCTGATAGGACCAGAATTTGGGGAGCAGAGGGGAAGGCCAGGGCTCTGTGCCAGGAGGTGGAGGTCAGAGCCCAAGGTCAGCAAGAGAGGTCAGAGGTCTGCCTCACCCAAGAGATGCTCTGCACAGCACCTGGCTCATAAGGGACATCTAATTCTATTCTTTGCCCTCATTCAGGCACCATTCCACCCATCAAGTCTGCTCAAGGTGAAGGGGACGACGTGAAGAAGCTATTCACCATCGGCTGCCCTGTCATCCTGGCCACACTGGGGGTGGCACTGCTCTTCATTGTACGCAAGAAGAGGAAGGAGAAGCGGCTGAAGCGACTCCGAGGTGGGGGAGCTTCCTATGGGCCTTCCAGGAGGGGGTGTTGGCTCTCAGCCACGTTGTCCCCACTTCACTGGCTCACAGCACCATCTGGATGATACAGAGTGCCTGTGTCCTCTTGAAGGAAGAGTGGTCACTCCAACTTTCTGAAACCTCCTTAGTTCAGAAGGTTTCATTCACCACTTCCTCCTCTATGCCCCCAAGACTTTGTGCCTGCCCCAGTCAGGGCTAATATTTAGAGGTACACACTGGTTAAAGCCATGTTGGTTGTTAAATATTTAAACATTTCCATGTTGGTTGGTAAACAGATGTTGCTCCTTTCCACACTGGATGCTCCATCCCCTCTCACAGGATCCCTGCAACTTTCCTAGGACCCATCCACTAAAGAATAGACCTGCAGGTAGCCTCTAGTACAATGCTCAGTTCTAACTGGGCAGTTTCTGCACCATGTCAGGTGTTAAATATTTTGAATATTATCCCCTTTTTCCATTACCTGATGCCACAGTCTACTGTGAATGGGTCTGATTTACCTCAATTTTCCCATGGCCTAATACAGTGTCTGGCACCTACTAGTTGCTTCACAAATATGCTTTCACTTATTTGGAAAACTTTTATTGAGTCTGCTTCATCATAGATATTGCAAGACTATAGAGATCAATAAAGAACAGCAAAGCCATACTCTTACAGAGATTATTATCTAATGTGAGAAGCCAGGAAACAATAGTAGCACAGAAAAGAGAATGATTAATGCTCCCTATTGTGTTCAGGAATTGGGTAAATGGATGAACAGATGGTTCAATGGATGGTTGATGATTGGATGGATGGATGGATGACTGGGTGGATAATTGAATGACTAGATGGGTGAGTAGTTACATGGTTGGATGGTTGAATGGATCACTGAATAAATGGTTGAATAGAAGGATGTATAGATGGAAGGATGGTTGGATGGCTGAATAGATGGCTGGGTGTAAGGATGGTTGAATAAAAGGTTGAATGAATAGATGGGTGGATGGATTGTTGAATGGCTAGATAATGATTATATGAATAGTTGAACAGATGGGTAGGTGATTGAACAGATGCTTGGATGGACAGATGACTATTCTGATAGATCGATGGATGACAAGTTGGATGGATGGCTGGATGGAAAAACAATTGGAATTGTGGGATGATTGGGTGAATGGTTAAAGGAGTGGTTGGATGGAAGATTTAATATATAAATATAAGAAGGATTGAATGGATGTTGAATGCATGGGTGGATGGTTGAATGGATTACTGGTTGAATCAATGGGTAGATGGATGGACAGATGGATGGTTGAATAGGTGGATGATGAATTAATGGTTGGTTGGATGGATGAATGGATAATTGGATGGTAGATGGTTGGATGGATGGCTAGATCAATGAATAAATGGATGGATGGATGGATCAATGATTGGGTGAATGGATAGCTAGATAATTGGATGGTTGGATGCATGCATACAACTATTGGGATTCATTCTGACAGCTCATTCTCAGGTATCAGGGGTCTAATAAATTAAGTAGGCCCTTTAATTCTCTCTTCCAAATTCCTAACCTGAGAGTCCTGATCCTATTCAAGGCTCCTCTGAGACAAAGAATGGGCCCTAAAATCCATCCATGGACTTTTTGGGGACAGAGTCCCCAGAGGAGGAAGTGAAGCCTCTTGGTTGATATGAGAGTTTAATAATCTGAGGCTTCCTATTGACCACCTTTACCACATCCTCTCCTCTCCCCAAGATATAACTGAGGATAAACTTTCCACTGATATCCATTTCCAGCCTGTTATGGTGTCATGTTTAAGTAGAGTCAATTCATGAAGCAGATGGGGCACTTGCTATGCCCCCCTGTGCTTTGGGAAGGATCTCTCGATTAGATAAAATCTGAAGAAAGGAAAACAGACTTGAGCCAAATCCTGAATTGGGTGCAGTGAAACTGCGTCAAGTTTTAGGCTGTTTTGTAGGTCCTTACATTTCTCCTTCTGCTTCTTAGGAAACCAGCCCTGGCCCCATTTTAAGGAATTCTCCACCTTGTTTCCCATGCCTCTCCCATTGTCATCCTGT